>NW_020954604.1:6612941-6697941 GCF_900497805.2 Vombatus ursinus | reverse complement strand
CTGATGCATGAATCAAAAGTTTTTAAAAGCTAAATGACACAAATCAGGTAGATTTTAAATATTAGGTATGTCTGTGCACAGAGAAATCTAGTAATAGTAGAAATAGTAGAACTAGTAAATGGAGATTTGGGTGCCAAAGACAACAGATTGTATGACACTGGGAAGACCATTTAACACTTATACTGAAGCTTCCCTACTGCATAATTCAGGTATTGGCCACAATTGAATGTTTCTGAATTTCTCATCCACAATCCATACATTTATACAACAAACTTTCAAACTTACAAAATATGTTTTTAAAAGCATCCTAATAAGATAGTTGTGCAAAGTAACATTATATCCATTTTTCAGATGAGGAAATTGAGGCTCAGAAAACTTAAGTGATTCTTACAGGATCACAGCTATTAAGTGTCAGAGTTGAGATTGGAGACTAAACCTTTCCTGTCTCCAAGTCCAACATGCCTTGCACTACACTAGACTAATCATTCATATGCCCTGACATATGTCCTCCTGCAAATCTTTATCTAAAAGACTGAAACATTCCAATAATACTGTCCTTGTATGTGATTGATAAAGAAAAAATTAAATAAAATTGTATATGAATAACTTGAAAAAGTTCAATGAAATAAAATTTGATTGATTTTTTTTTGTTTTCACACCAACAGATTTTCTCCAAGTATCCTTCCCCTTTTCCCTCCCTGAAAGTCATTCCATATAACAAATAATATTTTTGAAGAAAAAAAAAAGAGGAAAGAGAGATTAAAAAAAAAGAAAGAACGAGTGGTAAAACTTCACTGCATGACTGCATGTCAAATTTGGAACTCTACAAAAAGTCTAAGGTGACAGAGGTACATCAAAACAGTCTGAAAAAAATATATGTAATGTTCCACACCAGTGGACGTCTCACCTCTGCAAAGGAGTAGGGTGGAAGTATCTTCTTATATCTCTTCTTTAGAACCATGTTTGTTCTTTGTAATTCTATATCACTACTCCATTTTTAAACAGCTTTGAAAATTTGCACAAAAGGGTCTTTATCCAAGTTCAAGGGGAAAGACATTATTATTGCTGTTATTATAACTAATTTTTCTCTAATAAAATCACTCCAAAAATCTCATTAGACTCTAGCAGCTCCTTTTGTCTGTTTTTATTTCTTTCTTGGACTTCAAATGCATTCATCAAAGGAATAAGACCCTTAGTTCAGTCCTCTCAATTCCTTCTACCTTCATGTCTCAGTTTTGATCAGAGACCAAAGACAGTTCGTAACAGCAGTTCAAATTTCAGGGCAATTTAAAGTAAATGTTTCTGTCAGCTCTTTCTTTTAATGCTCCCAAATGACTCACAGACAGAAACAGGTATCATTACCCTGCTTTTAAAAGACCCATTGCTTTAACATAAGATGACTGCTAAATGTGTCAAAACACCTTTAAGAGACACTTGTTCCACTCAGAGAGGCTATTTACTCAAACTAGGTTTTCGACAAATCACCCTGAAACTTTTTAAGTTCAAACAGTGGTATTTTTGTCCCTGTGAAATGTTATGTTCTCTCCTCCCTCCTCCTGATTTCAAAGCAAACAACTACCACTAGATACTTTCCTTGACTTCCAACTTCAAATCAGGGGTGAACAATAGGAATTCAAATTTTGTGAGGTATAAATAAGGGACTGATTCCACAACCTTCAGGGCAAAAATTGACTCATTAATTTATAGTTGTATTTGTATGCTATAAAGATGCAATAAGGCATGTACAGGCATACTTCATTTTATTGCACTTCGCTTTATGTGTTTTGTAGATACTGCATTTTTTACAAATTGAAGGTGCATGACAACCACACATCAAGCAAGTCTATCAGTGCCATTTTTCCAACAGCATGTGCTCACATTGTGAATCTATGCCACACTTTGGTAATTCTTGCAATATTTCAGTTCTTTCCATTATTATTGTATCTGTTGTAGTGATCTGTGATCTTTAATGTTACTCTTGTTTTGGGGAGCCACAAATCATGCCCATATAACACAGTGAACTTTACCAATAAATGCTGTGCCTCCCTATTCCCTAAGACACAATATTGAAATTAGGCCAATTAATAACCCTCCAATGGCCTCTAAGTGTTTAAGTGTAAGGAAGAGTCAATTGATGGTGGCAAACTTCATTTCTGTCTTATTTTAAGAAACTGCCACAGCCACCTTAGCCTTCTGCAATGACCACTCTGGTCAGTCAACAGCCAACAACAGGGAAGCAAGACCTTCCACCAGCAAAAAGATTATGACTCACTTAAAGTTCAGATGATAGTTAACATTTTTAATAATAAAGTATTTCTTAATTAAGGTATGTACATTGTTTTATACTTAATAGACTACACTATAGGACAAACATAACTTTTATGTGCACTGAGAAACCAGAAAATTAGTGTGACTGGCTTTATTGTGATGTTTGTTTTTGGAACCAAACCCACAATATCTCCGAGGTATGCCTGTGTATAGAGATCTGATTCAAAGCCAGGAAGACCTTTGACTCCCATTTCTCACAAATATGGGCTTTGTGGCCCTGGGCAAGTCACAATCTCTCAGTACTCTAGGTTGAAGGTATCAAACACTGGGTTCACAATACTTCTGAGTGCAGCTGAACTAGATTAAAGTGTAATTGGGAAATATTTAATATAATGAAAAAAATACAATAAAATAGAGATATATTGTATTTTAAAATTGTCAACATGCATTCCTTAGGGAGCCGTTTGTATAGCTTAGTGGCTCCTATTTCTATTCACTTTGATATCACCGTTCTCCACTATTCTTGATTTAGAGTTTCAGAGAAAGTGCTGATCTGTGAGGTTAAAGGGGAGTTTTATCACCTGGAAGTTCTTTATTCCAATGAAATCACAGAGCTAGACACTTTCCCTACAGAGACCAAATGAAAGGTAGGGTGTCGTACTGTATAGATTGCCCACCTTGGAGTCAGGAAGAACTGAATTTCAAGACCCACCCCTGCCACATATTGGGTATGTGACTCTGGATAAATCACATAACCTCTCTGTGTGCCCGGCAGCTCTCTAATCCCCAAAATTACATATGAGTTGCTGATCTGCCTCCATCTAAGCAGAGACAACTGCAGATGCAGATCTGACAGAAGTGGAGGCAGTTTTTACACTAGGAGCTCACCACATTGATTAAATCACGACTACCTCCCTCCTAAAGATAGACACTAATAAGCACATATTCTATATTTGTCCAACAGAGTTTCTAGGTGTTGCCAGGAAATAATAGAGGGATGTAGATCAGCCAGATAAACAAAAACCCAGAAGAGATCTCCTTCTAGGCAAATGTTTCTAAGACAATTCTACACATCAAAGAGCCATATACATTAAAAGACAATGTAGAAAGTAGTGTACTAACTATGCCCAAAGGATTGTAAAACTGTACACACCTTTCGACCCAGCAATACCAATTCTAGGTCTGTATCCCAAAGAGATCATAAAAAAGGGAAAAGGACCCACATGTACAAAAATATTTATAGCAGCTCTTTTTGTGGAGGCCAAGAATTGGAAATGAGGGCTTGGCCATCATTTGGGGAATGACTGAACAAGTTGTGGTATATGAATTTAATAAAATACTATTGTTCCCTAAGAAATGATGAGCAGGTAGACTTCAGAAAAACCTGGAAAGACTTGCATAAACTGATGCTGAGTGAAATGAGCAGAACCAGGAGAACATTGGACACAGTAACAGCAACATTGTGAGCTGACTAACTTTGATAGACATAGCTCCACTCAGGAATGCAAGGATCTAAGACAACTCCAAAAGATTCATGATAAAAAATACTATCTGTCCACATTCAGAAAAAGAACTACAGAGTCTGAATGAAGATCAAAGCATACTATTTGTTCTCTTTTTTTGTTGTTGTTTCTTCTTTCTCGTGGTTTCTCCCATTGATTCTAATTCTTCTTTATAATTCTTTTATAATGTGAAAATATATTTAATATGAATATATGTGTATATATGTGTATATATATATATGTGTGTGTGTGTGTGTGTGTGTGTGTGTATCCTATATCAGAATACATGCTGTCTTAGGGAGGGGGAAAAATTTAGAACTCAAAATCTTATGGAAGTGAATGTTGAAAACTAATAATAAATAAATGCATTAAAAAATAAAATGGTGTACTTGTTAGTTAGTTGCACCTTGCCCTATTTGGTTACATATCCATATGGTAATAACTATCAGGAATGCTTGCAGCACAGGGAACTCTCTCCACCAGTGCAGATCACAAGCTATCTGTGACTTAGTAAATAAGCTTGAGAGAGTTGTCTGAGGCACATAGGGGCTAAGGGTGTTCACCCCCAGTCCCAAAGCTCATGTCAGAGGTAAAATTTTAACCTAGGTCTTTCTGGGTCCAGGCCCAGTGCCTCTATCCCCTAAGGCAGTTCTTAACCTTTTTTATGTGTGTCATAGACCTCTTTTGGCAGGCTGGTAAAACATATGGACCTCTCCCCGGGATAATGTTTTTAAATGCATAAAACAAAATACATAGTATTGAAAGGAAATCAACTATATTGAAATACTGTTATCAAAATATTTTTAGAAAATTAAGTCCATAGATCCCTTATATGGTGACTGTTGGTATAGTCAGGTATAAAGACAGGCAAAATGGTCAAAATTATCTAGAAAAGTTAAAGGTAAGTAATAACATCAAAAAAGTCTAGTTGATAATCCAAAATAGCTAAATTTGTATTTGGAATAAAATATGTGGAATATTTCACCACATACATGCCCCGCCCCCACCAAGTTATGGGGTCACTAAAGACAATATTACAATTGATTTACCTTTCTTTAGTCACATGTCTGGGCTGGGTAGAAAGACAGTCAGAAAGGAGGAGGTGAGGGTTTGAGAAAAATCTAGGCAGTGACAGGAAGTCAAACTAAAGTGGAACTGTATAGATAACTAAGAATTGATAGTATATAACTTGGCAAACTCCTCCAGTATCTTTGCCAAGAAAACCTCAAATGGGGTCATGAAGAGTCAGACATGACTGAAAAATAACAACAATTGGGAGTTAGAAGGGGGGAAAAAGAGCATGATTTCTAAAGATATACAAAGAGAATATTCGTTGTATACAAATTAGAGTTATTTTTAGTCTTTCTGTTCCACTAGTGCTCCGTAACCTCCAGATTCTACTAAGATTTCTTGTTAAGTCACTTCAGTTGTGTCTGATTCTCTGGCAGAACTCTATCCACTGCGCCACGTAGCTGCCCCTAGAATGAGGAATCTTTAAAAGAATCTGGGGGGCAGCTAGGTGGCACAGTGGATAGAGCACCGGCCCTGAAGTCAGGAGGACCTGAGTTCAAATCTGGCCTCAGACCAAGCACTTGACACGTACTAGCTGTGTGACCCTGGGCAAGTCACTTAACCTCAATTGCCTTAAAAAAAAAAATAAAAAAAAAAAAGAAAGAAATGTGAGCAAGAATATTCAACCATCCTGCCAGACTGCATGTCAAATGAGGAACTCTATAGATAAAGTCTGAGATGACTGAAATATTTTAGGTGAACTACCCTGGGAAAAGGTTCTTGCTGTACTATGTGGCAAAGACGATCGATGACAGATTTTCTGACTGATGTGATTGGATCTCTTGAAACCACAAATAGTTGACTGTGAGGCCAAACACTTTCGTTTCAGAGTTATAGGACATGAAACTCACATATACTTCAAACAGGTAATACTTTCACTTAAATTAAGAATAAAGTACAGATGATTGATTTTTACCACAGAACAGAATTTTATTGGTGAAATAACAGAGAGAAGGGGCAGGATGTGGAAGAGAGGGAGTCATAAAAATGGGGGAAAGGTGAATAAAAGGAAGAGTGAAACATAGAGACAAATTTTACTGACTTCAAAATTTCTATAAGTTTTTCCTATCTTAAAGCAGCTAAGTGGTATAGTGAATATAGGTCTGGAATCAGGAAGACCTGGATTCCAATCTAGGTTCACTAACAGTGTAATCCTGGGCAAGTCATCTAACCTTCTCAGTCTTCCAAAACTCTAACATCAAACTTCTCCAGTTGACCTTTCATCTCATTTTTCTCATCATCTTCCAATGTCTCTTTTCTTTGTGGCTTCTTGTCTCTTTCCTTCTTTTGCTAAACTCAGAACTAGTTGAATATACAGACCCAAAGAGTAGTCATTAATTGGTCAATGTCAACCTGAAGGTAGTGTTCTAGTATTGTGCTCTAGGTATCTGTCCTTTATCGATTAAGATTTATAGATTTATCGATTTATAGATTAAGTCATAGACACCATGCGAATTAACTTTGCATATATGTTGCATTTCCCTTATAAGGTGGTCCTATTATCAGGAACTTCAGATTGATATATTTGGAAATTTCTAGAAAATAATCAAGGAAAAATTATAAATGTGTACCTGCTGGCCAATGAGTGACCTTCAAGAAAAGAGAATCTTTGTTTTTTATCATTAATATGTGAAATCAATGTTCTAAATAAAACACCCTGAAACTTTTCTTGCAGGAGGGAAGTTGCTTTATGGGGCATCTACTGAATGTTTTTCAGTTATGAATGTTTCATGATTCCTAAGGCTCTTTTGTCACTTATCTTCAAGAAACAGTTTCTTTTATTCTCTAACTGTCCCCAGGGTTATTTACCTATGGACTCTTCATCATACTCCATTCACCATGAGTTTGCTGAGATACCTTTTTATAAATGTATACCCAACCAATATCTAGCTAAATGACTATGCAGTCCAAAAGCCAATTGTTGTAATCTGCTAATGACAATTCCAACTTCAAGGACTGTGGCACTCTCTTCCCCAGCATGTTTTTCTCTTATGAATATTAGAAGTAATTGTCTTGTTAAATCCATGCCTATTCATCATCTTTTGGGAGAAGAGAACTATTTTGCTATCTTTCTTTTGCCAAGGACTGGGATTAAGTCTTGGATCTATTCCTATAAAGGGTTGTGTGACCCTGGGTATGGCACTTAACCCATATTGATGAGTTCTAGAGGTTTAGGGGTGCTGGCACCCCGAGATTGCGACATATGGGCCCTGCCTGAATGACTTCAACCCAAATCTTCTTTCAGCTAGAGAAAAAGTTTATTAGAGATAAACCATGCAGGCCAGACTCTTAAAGAATCTGAACATTAGTAACGCCCATGGGGATGAGCTAGCATGAGAAAGCCTCAGCCTTTTGGGCATGAGAGAGTTTCAGCCTTTAAATGGGGGCCAGGGTGGATCTCATATACACTAAAGTAACTTTGGGTGGCCTGAGGAGGGGCTGGGAAAAGGGTCTGGGTGAGAATTCAGACTGGAAGGTCTGAGAGATTGAACAGACAATGGGAATAGATAATGAAGTGAACAGGAAGGAAGAAGTTTGAAAGGCATCTGATCAAAAGGTGGGGCTAGGGCTTTCAAAGGGAGATGAGGAGCTGGGCCTGTAGACAAATGGGAGCCAGATTCCCTTTGGGGCAAGGGGTGAAGGTCTCAGCTTGGTCCCATACCCCATCAATATAAGAAAGTTTCTTATGAAATAGGGATTAATACCTGCCCTGCCTATCTCAAGATTGTGTTTCAGATGAGAAAATAGATATAAAGCAATTCATAACCATAATGCCTACATAAATGGAAGCATTCAGCTGTTAGCATAGATTCTATAAGCTATAGAATATATGAATTGTCACCCCCGAAGGTTTTTAGGAATAAAATGTACAAATGTTAGCAATTCTGCCTGATAGCCAGAGGGATTCCACCCAGGGTGATGTGGTGGAAAGAGTTCCTTCTGAAGCTGCTATCATTGGCTTCTGTTACTCCTCAATCACAACGTGACCATAGGAAAGACATTTAACTTCTCTAGGCCTCCGTTTCTTCCTCTGTAAAAAATAAGTGAATTTGACTAAATGGGCTCTAAGGTCTAAATCCATGGGCTCTTCCACCTCTCAATGTCCCTTACATCCAGCAATATGTTGTAGCCAGCTCCTACAGAGAAAACTGGTTGTTAAATTTTTGACATGAGCATTTATAACTCAGAAATGAGCACATGATATGGGGCTTGATGTATTGCTTTGTTGATTGTCCAGATGTAGGGAAGTGATGGAGTAAATGTTAATGATGCAAATTAAACTTAAAATGTATGTTGCATGCATTTTGGGGATGGGGGAGGGGAAGGCTGGTTGTTGAACACTTACCAGCACACCCTGCTTACATCTTCATGTTCTTTTAGCTTACTTTTCATTCTTATATCATTATATTAGCAATATCAACACAAGGAAAAGTCCAACCATTTACCAGACGCAGAGCAATACTATAATAAAATATTATGTGAAGAAACTATATTTTATCATTGTAAAGAATTCTTTTTACCAATGCCTATTTCACCACCACCACCACCCCAACCCCCATTTATGGCTTAGTATATATAAGTCATTGGGCTTGAGAGAGGAATTGTGGAAGCATTATTTTCCCCCTTGGCTGTGCTCCTGACTTTGCCACCATGACTTAGCTGCCTTCTCATTCTGAAATATCCCTCTGCCAATGTGGACCCCTTTTTCCATTAATGAGTTCCTTCCAAGGCCTCCATTTTGGGGACTGGTCAAGGCCAGTCATGCTTCATTGCCTTCCCAGGTGTGCTTCTGATTTTTCCAGTTCTAGTTTGAGTTCACCTGGTGGGGTATGGGCTCTGGAACAACCCCCTCTTCAACTTTCCTTAAACTCTCCCACCAGACCAAGTCTCTGGCATTAGCCTGAGGCATCAACTCATCCCAGTAACTCTTTCAACTGGTCTTTCATTGTGACACCACACCCAAACTTCCAATTCTCCATTACCTCTAACCTAGCCCAGCCCTTCCTAGGCTGGATGGCCCCAGGCCACTTCCCACCCTTAATTCCTTCTAGACCCCTACTATGTTATCTCCCAGTCACCTCCTGGACCACTGTATATAAGTGTTTATCTTGCCCTCATTAAATCACTCAGATTCTTAAAATCATTAAATCACTCAGATAAAATCTGGCCAATAGCTCCAACTCATTAGCAATCTTGTTCACCTCAATCAGTGTTTTAATAAACTCTGTCTTTGACTGAAAGAAAGTTTAAGTCAAATTCATTCAAGGCAGGACCCACATTTTTTGCCCTTGAATCTGGGGGTTCCCAAGCACCCCTAGACCACAACACACCAACTTCTCTTCTTCTTCCATCCCCCTTTTCAATTCCCTTTTATTTGTTGTTTTTCCCTATTAGAATATAAACTCCCTGAAGGCAGGAACTATCTTTGTTTTGATTTGTATTTGTTTCCTCAGGCCTAAGCACAGTGCCTGGAATATATTAAGCATTTTATAAATGCTTGTTGGTTAACAACCTGCATATTAAAAACACCCTTTTCAGTTTCTATAGAAATTTTAAGAAATAATTTTTTTTCCTAATCTAAAAACACTTTCTGGGGACTTGTGCTCTTAGAAAGGTGGTTAGGTCAGAAACAAAAGTTCTTTTTTTAAGGAAACTTGATTAAAAGTAGAATCTCTACTTGGGAGAAAGGTACCTCCCGTCCAGTGTCAATCTTACCCTCTCTGGAAAGCCTGGCCCATGACTCAACAACCTACCTATCAAAGAGGAGGGTCCTCCTTTCATTCAGAAAGGATTAATCTATTGATCTGAAAGGAGCAGACCCACTAAATACTGGAGGGAAGTGATCCAAGAATTAAGTAGGGAATTCAGGTTGAAAATTAAGTGACTATTGTTCTACTGTTCTGGACTGTTAACCTAAAACTGTATTTTGACATATCATGATTTTTTCCTAGATCAAGATTCCTATGAATGTTATCTCTAATTGTCTTAGGGGTAAAGAGACTTTGTCCAAGAGGATGGGCTTTGGGAGTGGGGAGGCTTTGTCCATTTGACATGTATCTCTTTAAATTAGAAGATGCTTGGGTTTAGAATAAGGTTAAATGAATAAAAAATTGTTTCTGGCAGACATGCCTAAAATGCAGAGAACAGTATTTTTCTTCAACAGAACTGATTAACAAGCACTTATTAAGTACTTACTATGTCTACCCAGAATTTGGGGCTCTTTCCTCTGGTTCTCTTTGCATGGAATCCATAGCCAATCTAACACTTCCCCTTGGTCTTGTCACATGAGAAACCCACTTCTCTAAGCATACATTCCTTTGATGACTTCCTTCATAGTACTTCTTTTGCACAATTCTTGTTTGATAATATGTGCAGTTAATTGGTGCCAGTTACGTAATTCTTTTTTTTTTTAAGGCAATCAATGTTAAGTGACTTGCCCAGGGTCACACAGCTAGTAAATGTCTGAGGCCACATTTGAACTCAGATCCATCTGACTCTAGAGCTGGTACTCTATCCACTGCACCATCTAGCCGCCCCAATG
Source organism: Vombatus ursinus (assembly GCF_900497805.2). Classification (NCBI taxonomy): domain Eukaryota; kingdom Metazoa; phylum Chordata; class Mammalia; order Diprotodontia; family Vombatidae; genus Vombatus; species Vombatus ursinus. The sequence continues at coordinate 6,687,558 of NW_020954604.1, read as the reverse complement.
TAATTTTTTATTGCCCTTTGTGTGACCTTCAATTTCAGTTCTTTGTAGACTATGGTAATTTCTGATTCATGAACATATAGTGCCATAGGAAGAATAATGATATTACCAAGATGGACCTTTGTTTATGAGAGAAAAGCTTGGAGTCACTAAAAGAATGATACCATTTCCCAAAGTCAATCCAGTATACTCTTTCTCCTGTTCAGTTCTGATCCTGGCTAATTTCTATGCATAGTGTCTGTCCAAGAGATATGTACTGGTGGACCAACTCTGTGAGCTGTCTAAAATATTCCCTTGGAGTAACACCATCCAATATATGAATATAATTTTATAGTGCTAGCCATCTATTATTTTAGGCTTGGTCCTGGGCCGCCTTCTCTCTCTCTATTCTTTCTCTTAGTGACCTCATCAGGCTCCCTATTATCAATTATAATCTCTATGAAGATGACTCCTAAATCTATACAGCTAGCCATAATCTCTTTCCTGAGCTCTAGTCCTACATTAATAACTGCCCGTTTAGTATATGTACCTGGATGTTCCATAGGAGTTTCAAACTCACCATGCACAAAATGAACCTAATTTTATTCTCCCCAAAGCCACTGTCCCCCAAATTTTGCTAGTTCTATTGTGAAGTCACACAGACTTACAACTTTGGAGTTAATCTTGACTTTTTCTTTTTCCTTTATATCTAATGAGTTATCAAGTCTTACCGATTCTACTTCTGACAACCATATCTGGTATCTGTCCTTCCTTCCTCTTATATAGCTTCTACCTTACTTCAGGTCCTCATCACGTTTCACCTTTAACAGACAAGGTACCATGCTCCCACAATTTAAGATAACCTTTGACATCTTACAACATAAGCAAAGAATTTGGTCATAACAAGTTACATTGTTTTAACAAACTTGCAAAACCTTGAAAGGGCAAGCCAATGAGAAGGGCCCCAAAGTTCTAGAGGGCAGAACCAGTTTTAACTAGCCCTAAGTAGGACAAAGGCTTTTGGATGATGAGGGATGTGGGGGGCATAGATTGTAACCTGGAAAGGAACGGACCAATCCGGGCCTGGAAGGTAGGAGTCGTGGTATTCTAACAGCATAAAATGTTTTCTCGCTTCTGTAATCAGCACGATCTCTTCTGAGAGATTTTGCCTGGTTCTCTCGCAAGAACCATAATAAACCATTCTTCGCTCACTCCAAGCTTAGTTTCGTTTTTAACTAGAAGGCTTTATTTTTCTAAGGTCTTTTTTCTAACAACCTAGACTATTGCAATAGCCTCCTAGTTGGTATCTCTGAGTTTAGTTTCTCCATTTAGTTTCTAACTTCTCTACCCATCTGACAAACTGATACCCTTAAAACATAGATTTGACCATAGAACTCCCCTACTCAAAAATTCATCAATGGTTCCCTGTTGCCTCTTGGATAAAATATAAAAATTTTGAGCATGGCATTTACATCCTTCCCACACTTTGGCTTCCGCCAACCTTTCTAGTCTTATTTCAAATTTAATCTCTTTTACATAATTTCTATTCCAGTCAAACTGACCTAATAGCTATTCCTCACACATAGTAGTCCAACCCATGCCTTTGCACAAATGCTCCCCACCACCATCAACATGTCTAAAATTCTCTTCTCCTCTACCTTTAAAATCTCTAGCTTCCTTCAAAGGACAGCTCAAATATTAACTCTTGTACAAGGTCTTTCGCACTCATTTCCCTTTCCTACCTCCTCCCATTTATATGTACTCTCAATCCTTTGAAATTACTTTCATATATACTTTGAATTTACTCATGTATATACATGGTATACACCTCCTTCTCTTAATGTGTAAACTCCTTGAGGGCAGACACTGGGTTTTTTGGTTTTGTTTTTATATTCCCAGTACCTGGTGCAATGCCCTGCATATTGAGTTGAGCCCATCTTCAAAACCCTCTGAAGTAGATTTTTAAAATGCTGACACTGCCGCAGAACTATGGAAATACAATACTTGGAGTCTAAAGTAAGAACTGGAAGAAAAAAACAAAACAAGTAATGTTTAAAGTGATATGTCGCCACCTTCTGGTGAAAGAAGAGATTGATTTTCTTCAGAATTCTATAAAGAAGAAATGTAACAGCAATATTGTACGATGATCAACTGGGAATAATTTAGCTATTCTGATCAATACAATGATCCAAGACAATTCTGAAGGACATATGATGAAACATGCTATCCACTTCTAGAGAAAGAACTGATGGAGTCCAAGTGCAAACTGAAGCATAATGTTTTCACTTCATTTTTTTTTTTTTTTTTGCAACATGGCTAATGTGGAAATATGTTTTGCATGATTTAACATGTGCAACTGATGTAATATTTCTTGTCTTATCAATGATTAGGGGAGGGGTGGGAGAAGAAGAGAATTCAAAACCCAACATTTTTTAAAATGGATGTTAAAAATAATAATTTTTAAAAAGAAGAAAGGCATAACTCTAAAGTCCTGTAAGTTTGGTTACATTGAATTACGGTAGCAATTTAGAATAAATATAACAACAATAACTCATGAGATATTAGTGACTTTTAACCGCAGACGTAAGATTGTTCACTGAGCTCTGCCTTTGTCTCGCAGAGCTCACATAACAACAGTTTACTGAATGTCTGCTCAAGGCACAGTGGTAAAGGCTACCTCATCAGAACTGCAAGCAAGGAAAATGATAATACACAGAAAAAGTCCTTGTTGGAGGTTTGTGGGAAGATGGGCATTCTAGCACTCCAAAGCTGGAGCTACCAACTGCTTTAACCATTCTGGAAAAGAATTTGCAATCAGAGGCAAGTATAGTCATGAACCTACTCCTACCCTTTGGTCCCAAGATTCCACTGCTGGGCATATTGCAACCTAAGGAAGTCAAAGACAGGCAGAAATATGTATATTTTTCTATCTAGACATAGATTTAGATCTAGATACAAATATAGACTATATATATATAGAGAGAGTATATGTAGGCATGCATGCATATATAACCTTTTACATAAATGTATACATATAATTATAAAACCCTTCTTTACATTTAGGTATGTAAGTATATGGGTACATGTAAATAGCTCATATGTGTACGTACAGATGTCTCATATATACACACAAACACACAGAGTCAATCCTCATTATTCATAGATTCTGTATTTTTAAATTTGCCTACTTGCTAAAATTTATTTGTAATCTTAAAATCAATACTCTTGGAGTTATTGAGGTCATTCCTGGACATGTGCAGGCACAAGAAAAATTTGAGTCATCTGAAGTGAGCACATTCCCAGATGAAATCAAACAAGGTGACCCTCTGCCTTCTTCTTTCAGCTCTCGTACTGTAAACAAGTGATCTTTTCAAGGTCTATTTAGTGCCATGTTTTTTGCACTTTTGTGCTTTTTGTTGGTGATTTTGCTGTTTAAAATGGCCTCCAAGCTTAGTGCTGAAGTACTGTCTGGTGTTCCTGAACACAAGAAGGCTTCAGTGTGCTTTATGGAGATAATATGTGTGTTAGGTAAGCTTTGTTCAAGCATGAGTTTATAGTGCTGTTGGCTTGTTGGCTTGTTGGCTTTGGATTCAATGTTAATGAATCAACAATACAGTATATACAGAAAAAGGAAGAGGAAATTTGTTTATTTGTAAATGAGGCTGCTCTGGAAAGTGCTAAAGTAAATGTTGTGACAAAAGGCTCACAGGAACCAAACCCTGTATTACCCTCAGAGCAATGGTTCAGTATTCACTAATTCAGTATTCCCAGCAATATTATAGAACATACCATTGGTATGAACTACTGTGAATTATGAGAATAAAAAAAAATATACACACATATACATATACACACATATGTATAGATAAATACAAAAAACATACACAGATGTATATGTGTGTGTGTATATATATAGATACAGATATAGATACACACACACACACATATAAAAATGTGTGTGGAGAAAGAAACAGAAAGAGAGAGTTGTTGTTTAGTGATTTTTCAGTTTTATCTGCCTCCTCATGACCCCTTGTGGGTTTTTCTCGGCAGAGATAGCTAGGGTAGTTTGCCATTTCTTTCTCCAGCTCATTTTGCAGATGAGGAAACTGAAACAAACAGGGGTTAAGTGACTTGCACAGGCTCACACAGCAAGTAAGTATCTAAGGCCAGATTTGACCTCAGGAAGACTATGTGTTTGTGTGTATTCAATCCCTCTTATCAGAGTTGTATAATTTAATTATCAGTTCATACATGAGAAACTACAATACATAATTTCAGTGTGTAGTTGACTACTTATAAGTTAATTTTAGCCACTAACTTTAAGTTTCTCACATTCCCCAAAGTAATTTGTTGTTGTTTATTTATTCTGTCATGTCTGACTCTACGTGACTTCATGGATGCCAAGCTTTAAACCCAAGGGGCTCATTTTCTAATGTGACTAGTCAGTATTTTATCTTATTAATAAATGGATGGGTGCTATATAATGACATGAATGAAGTTATACAGCATCCTGGGGACAAATTAAAACCTCAAGTAATCTGGAGATGTAGATCCTTAGACATGGAAGAGATATGAGATATTTAAATCGCTGCCACTGCTACCACCACCACCTCCCCTGCCTCTTTTTTTATGAATGAGGAAAATGGGACCAAAAGAGGGGAAGTAACTTTCCTAAGGTCAGATCCAGCTAGTTAATAGCAAGTGAATGGAACTTGAACCCAGGTCTCCTAAGCCAGTGGTTATTTGTTATATTATACTGACAGCTACAGAGCTACAGAGCACAGAGACCTCAATATCCTCACACTGCCTCACACTGCTGTACTTTAAACTCGTGTCTGTTTTTTGTAATTTTTCTATCTTCTCCCTTATAAGTAGCTGTCAGATTCTCCTGATTTTAGCAACCCTAATTGCTCCTTTTCCCTTCGATCTGCTGTATTCTTGGAATCCAGATAATTGAATTTGTTATAACAATGCATAAAGACAGAAGAAATAGGCTCTAAGTGAGGGCCTAAAGGATTGTACCATAAGTAAAGTGCTATAAGTAAAATGCCATTTATTTGGGCTACTCAGAGGCCTTATGTAAAGGTTAATCACTGGTTCTTGGCTATGTTCCTGATAAGTAAAACTGCTGAATTTTCAACTATTAGAATTATGATGCCATCAGTGTCTTATTTTGTTTTGTTTTGTTTTTTTGTTGGGGGAGGAGAATGATATTCTGATTTCTAATGCCATTTCCAGGAATGTATTGTGGCTATATGTTATTAGTCATTTTTTATTTCATGTTAAGACATTAAAAGTTGTTTTATTTTTAACACTCTAGTGGATCTATGGTCTTATTAGTATGGGTCAAATTAAGTTAACAAACATTTATTTATTTATTTTTGCTAGGCAATTGGGGTTAAGTGGCTTGCCCAGGGTCACACAGCTAGTGAGTATCATGTGTCTGAGGCCACATTTGAACTCAGGTCTTCCTGACTCCAGGGCCAGTGTTCTATTCACTGCACCACCTAGCTGAACTCCCCAACAAACATTTATTAAAAGTTTACTGTGTGGTCACATGAGCAAAAAGATGGAGGACTAGCAGTTTTCTCTGATTTCTACAGCCTCTTGAACTTTTCCAAAATGGAAGTTATGCACCAAACATAAAGTAATTTCAGTTGTCTCCATGATCTGAAACACCCAGAATCCAAAACAAGGTTTAAAAAAAAAAAAGAACTAACACTCACTGACCCTGAGGTCCTTCACCAGCTGCACTAAGTGAGCCTGCACTAAGACTCTGGGATTCTAATGCACAGCTTTGTAACAAAATTCAACCCCATACCCCTAGTGTATCCCCTCCTTCCTTTCCTATATGGAGACCCCAGCTCCAGACTGTAAGTTTTCTCAGGATGTGACAAACAGCACGTTGGCAGCCCTTCAATAGGAGTATTACCAGCGCTGCAAAGCTCTGAACTACCAGTGCTGGGTCAGAGAACTGAGGATCAGAGGGAATGGGTTCATTAATATAATGGAAAACTCCCGTGCTGTAAGAAATGATGTTATGAGATGAATACAGAGAAGCATGGGAAAATCTACATGAAATTATGCAGAGTGAAGTAAGCAAAGCCAAGAAAATGATATATACAAGGACCACAACATTGTAAATGGAAAGAATGCAACAAAGTTATAATGAACAAACATGGCTCAGGGAAGAGATAGCTTGGCAGAGGTCGGAGGTCTACAAGCATTGTACACTGTGCATATTTTCAAACTTTTTTTTTTGACTTAACCCTTAGCACAGTGCCTGGCACAACATAGAAGGCATTACATAAATGTTAGCTATTATTATTATTAATTAGTTATGATAATTTTTCCTTGTTCTCTCTTTCAAAATGCTATTTTTTTTTTAACATGGGATATCTCTTTTGGAAGGGGTGGAAGAGGGATATTGGAAGAAATTATGAGGATGCAAAAATACATAAATGAAAACAGTTTTAAAAGTGAACATCATGGTATGTAGCTTAACAAGAGAGAAACAATCATATCACTTTAAATCACTCTGCAAGTCAGTATTGTCTCTTACCTAATGCTAAGTTTTTATAAAATACTCATCTCCATATTGTCAACAACACACTCTTATATTCCTTCTGCAATCTTTTTCTATTGTCACAAAAATCTTCCCTCTTAACCAAACCTCTGCTGAGATGAGATGCCATAATTAAAAGAGTTTACCTTAAAATTTTCAACTTTCAGGTAGAAAAAAGTAGGTCCACTGATACTGGCAGGAGGTCAAGCAGAGAAAGCTTCTTTTTAAAATGATCAGCACACTGGGAGAGCCATAAAATTGAAATGCTAGCTAACGGCAGCCTCTTAAAAACAAACTAAATAAAGATAAAGCAGCAGCCTTGAAGAGTCTTTTTAAAAGAACAGGTTACATTTCAAAGCCCTGTGATAATTAGGGAGTATTTACCCACTAATTAGCTTAATCAATTATAAAGTAGGAAGTTCTTTTTTGTTTGTTTTTTGTTTTTTGTTTTTAGGCAGTTGGGGTTAAGTGACTTGCCCAGGGTCACACAGCTAGTGTCAAGTGTTTGGTCCCAGGCTGGATTTGAACTCAGGTCCTCTTGACTTCAGGGCTGGTGCTCTATCCACTGCGCCACTTAGCTGCCCCAGGAAGTTCTATAGTATGATGAATTTTCCCTTTACTGAGGTTTGTTGGTTACTTACCTTCTTCTTCTTCTTCTTCCTCTTCTTCTTTTTTGTTTGTTTTGTTTTGCTTTGTTTTTGCTAGGCAATGAGGTTAAGTGACTTGCCCAGGATCACACAGCTAGTGTTCAGTATCCGAGGCCAGATTTGAAGTCAGGTCCTCTTGACTCCAGGGACAGTGCTCTATCCACTGCGCCACTGTCCTGTCCAGCTAGTTAAAAGGCGACCGCCCTAGTTAAAAGGAGGCTAGAGGAAAGGGGAAAGAGTTATTCAGGAAGGGAAAGAGAGTTGTGTGGGAATTTGTTAAAATTCCCTTGAGTTTTGAAGAAGAGTTGTAGTCATGTTTGATATTCACAGCTAAGCCTACGTACGTAGAAAGAATTGAGATGAATGATTTTTAGAGCTAAGAAACCTGAAAAGTCATTTAATCTAGTCCAGCCCATTTATTTTACTGATGGGGAAACTGAAGCCCAGAAAGGGTAAGTAACTTGCCCAAGGTTCACAGGAAATAAGGAACAGAGATTCGACTCAAACACAGCAACTCATGAAGTCCTCTGACTTCAAGTCCAGTGCTCTTTCTACCTTGCTACTTGTTTTTATTGTTCAGTCATTCAGTTGTGTCCATCCGTTCGTGACCCTGTGAATTTTTTTTTCCATGGGATTTTCTTGGCAGAGATACTGGAGTGGTTTGCCATTTTCTTCTCCAGTGTGTACCCAATTTACAGATGAGGAACTGAGGCAAATAGGGGTTAAATGGGCATATGACTATTGAATGAAATTATATGGGAGGAAGAGCAATACACATTTGAATACAAACATGTGAGGGAGTTTAAAAATCCTTTGAGAAATCGACTCACATTGAATGGAGAATGGCTGAAAAATTCAGGCACATGATTGTAGTAGAATATTTCTATGGCATAAGAATCGATGAACAAGAAGGCTACAGAGAAACACGGAAAGACTAATGTGAACTGATGCAAAATTCAGTAAGCAAAAAAAGGAAAATAATGTACACAATAACTACAATAATGTAAATGAAAAGGCAACAACAATGAAAGTTAAAGTAAAAACAAGGAAATTATAATGATGGTCCAGAAGGAGAGAGGAGAAAATGCATCTCTTCTTTGCAAAAGAACATGACAACATTCAGCTGATATGTTAGTTTTGCTGAAGTCCTTTTCTTTCTTTTTTATTCTTTAATACAAGGGGACTTTAATACAAGGTAGGGAAGGAGGAATACATTTGAAAATGAGGGTGAGATAAAAAAAAAGATATCAATAAAAATGTTAAAAAAAACTTTGGGAACACATGTTTATGAACATATAAAAATTTCTATATATTAAAGCATAGTAAAAACAGCTGACAATTATGCAACCTTTCACAGTTTGCAAAGCACCTTAGGTACAGAATCCCATTTGCTCCTTACAGAAAATCATTTGAAGTAGATATTCTAGATATTATTATTCCCATTTTCAGATGGAGAAATTGAGGCACAGAAAAGTTAAATGACTTGCCCATGGTCGCATAACTAAGGTCAGACAAGATTTGAACTCAGATCTTCCTCACTCCAAGTCTATCACTCATTCCCCTCTCCCACATTATCCTTCTTTGGCAATGTGGGCTAAATGTCACCACTGTGTATTTTCTAGGAATACAGAACTAATACATGTGACTGTATTAAGCAATGAAGCACATGACCACAGAACAGCGTCGACAGTCATATCCCTTCTGCTCTGCAGATGGGGCCATTTTCTGTGATCCCAGACCACTTGTAGAGTGAAAAGAGAGGCTTCCAGGGACATTTCTCAGGGCATTCCTAAAAGAATGGGAATTGGACTAAATCTGGGCCTCTATCTGATGTATCCTTTTCTCCAATTTCTGCTTTTCCTTTCATAGAAATGCAAGCTGCAAACAAAGTCTCAAATATTTTTATGGGGTCATTCAACTTGTATATAAGCAAAAATACTAATTTTGTACGTTATTCTTCACATTAGTTCCCGTGTGTTTCTGTAGCCTTCTTGATCATTGATTCTTATGCTATAGAAATATTCTACTACATTCATACGCCTCAATTTTTTAGCTATTCCCCAATCACTTAATCCCATTTGCCTTAGTTTCTTCATCTGTAAAATGAACTAGAGAAGGAAATGGCAAACCACTCCAGTATCTTTGCTAGGAAAAATTCCAAAAAGGGTCATGAAGAGTTAGACATGACTGAAATGACTGAACAACAATAACCCTAGGAAAATGACTTGGCTTCTTTCAGCCTCATCTATAAATTGGAACTAATAACAGCACTTATCTTCTTGGATTATTGTGAGGATAGAATGTGATAATGCTTGTAAAATTGCTTTGTGAACTTCAAAGTGATATATACATACTAGTTGTTATCATCATCATTATCACCTAGTTCCTTAACACCAGGAACTCAGCACACCAGATTTACAGAATTAATAATTATGCTGATTTCGATTCAGTACCATTAGGAAGGCATCAAGTTATAGTGGAAAGGGTATTGGGTTTGGAGTCAGGAAAAATGAAGTTCAAATCCCTACTCTGCCACTTATCTACATGTTGTTCAGTCATTTCAGTCGTGTTCAAACCTCTGTGACCCCATTTGGGGTCTTCCTGGCAAAGGTGCTAGAGTGGTTTGCCATTTCCTTCTCCACTTCATTTTTCAGATGAGGAACTGAGACGAAAAGGGTTAAAGGACTTACCCAGGGTCACATAGCTAGTACGTATCTGAAGCCAAATTTGAACTCACAAAGATGAGTCTTCCTGACTTTAGGCCTGGCCCTCTATTTACTGTACCACCTCGCGGCCCTACAATCTATTTGACATTGGGTGAATCATTTAATCCTTCTAGACTTCTGTTTTCCTGATCTATAAAATGAAATTGGACTTTAGCTTCGAATCTATGATCCCATAATCCTCACTGTTGCCTGGACTAAATGCCCTTGAGATCTCTTCCAACCCTAAGATTCTGTTAGTCCACTGAGCCCAGGCAAATCACTTATCCTTTCTAGACTTCTATTTCCCTATGGGTAAGACAAGGAGAACCATATTAAATGGTCTACTGGGTTGCTTACACTTCTATCACTCTGACTCTGAGATTAATGTAAGACCAGGTTTATCACTTAATACGTGTGAGTTACTTCCCAGTATCCTAGTTTAAAGGGGAAGAAATAGAGAGAAGAAATAAAAACAGAAAGCAAGTTTAATTCTATAAGTATTACTTTGCAAGTTTAATTTAATCTGCAATAAGTAAAACAGGGAGCCGATTGCTTTGTCTCCACCATTACTATGGGACCCCTGCTGAGATGTCATAGTACAGTCTGGAAATGTCCACAAGAAGTTGTCTTTCCTATTCAAGTCACCCTAATCTCTTATGGGCATTTTCTGAAATCATTGCTCCTTAGGTAATGATCTCAGGGGACTGGTAACAATGTCTGGAGCCTACCTTCCAGAAGAAAGAGGAAGGAAAAGGCAAACAAACAGAAAACACCATCAAAGTCCCTGTTCTCAAGAACCATACATCCTCATAGGGGTGATATATAAATATCTAGGTCCATATAAGATATATTCAGAGTATATTAGGATAATCTGAAAGATGGAGGGATTAGCAGCTGGGGGGCCCAGGAAAGGCCTCTTACAGATGATGGAATTTGAGCTGGATCTTGCAGGACGACAGGGAGGGAGCAGAAGTAAGGGTAAGGGCATTCAAGGCAAGGGACACAGCCAAAGCAATATCAAAGAGGCAGGACATCGAGTGTCATGCTCTAGATACTGCAAGTAGGGCAGTGTAACTGAATAGTGAAGAGAAGCAAGGTGTAAGAGGGATGGAAAGATAGGACAGAACTAGGTTATGAAGAGGTTTAAAGGCCAGAGGACTTCGTATATTTGCTACCAATGAGAACAGATTCCTTACAATGGTAATAAGTCTCTACTTTCAGTTTGGCCTTCTATCTTTGACCCACATTAATGGATATATCTCTTCTAAGAGGGCGGGGCAGTGGGGAATCATGGTCCCCTTTGGTGGTGTGGTAAAGTCCATGGAACTCTCATCACAGTAATATTTTAAAATTATTGAAGAAAATGTTAAATTTCAGTTTGTTGTTGTTCAGTTGTTTCCGTCATGTCCAATTCTTTGTGACCCCATTTTGGGGTTTTCCTGTCAGAGATACTGGAGCGGTTTGCCATTTCCCTCTCCAGCTCATTTTACAGATGAGGAAACTGAAGCAAATAGAGTTAAGTGACTTACCCAGGGTCACACAGCTATTAAGTATCTGAGGGCAGATTTGAACTCAAGAAGTTTTGTCTTCCTGACTCCAGGCCCAGCACTCTATTCACTGTACCACCTAGCGACCCCTAAATTTCAGTTAGAGGTTACTAATAATATACGTATTTTGTTTATATTTCCAAGTTCACAGACCCCCTGAAATATATCCAGGGACCCTTTGAGATTCTGTGGACCCCCAAGTTAAGAACCCCTTATGTTATAACTTATAATAATCTGCAGATACCAGTGCAACATTTGGGCTATCCATCTGCATTCCCTCATTTTTGCTCCATAACTGGTTCACCTCCTTCAAGTAACTAAAGGGTTATAACCTGGATGGTGGATTGAACCTATTCTGCTTGCTTCTAACCAACTGACTAATTGAGCAACAAACAGTTATTAAGTGCCTGCTGTTTGTCAGGCACTGGAGATGTAAATACCAAAGTAAGAAAGAACCTGCTCTCAGTGAGCTTACATTCTAGTGGAAGGAATGAAATCTTTTCATAGAGGAGTAAATAAAGTTACAAAATAAGTAGGCACTAACAAAGGAGGCAACGGGGAAAGACTTCTTTAAGGAGGTGGCACTTGAGCTGAGACTTGAATCAAATAGGTGTTACAAGAGCTTGAAGGAAGGTGGGAGGGCATTTCAGGCATAAAGGACAAAGGCACAGCAGTGGGAGATTGGGAAACAGTAAGCAGCCCAGGTTAGCTGGAACATAGAGTGTATGAGGGCAGTATCATGTAATTGGCAGAGAAAGATAGGCTAGGGCCACATTGTGAAGGACTTTAAATGCCAAATAGAAGAGTTTTTACTCTGTCATGAGGCAATGGGGAGCAATCAAAGATTCTTGAGCAAAGGCATGATAAATGCAGACCTGAGTCAAATCAACTCAAGCATTTATTAAGGACCTACTACATGCCAAGCTCTGTGCTAAATGCTAAGGATACAAAGAAAGGCAAAAAGTAATCCCTGCTCTCAAGGAATTCACAGTCTAATGCAGGGGTGGGGAACCTTCAGACTTGAGGTCACATGTGGCCCTCTAGGTCCTCAAGTGCAGCCCTTTGACTGAATCCAAACTTCTCAGAACAAACCCAGACTTTAAATGGCTTGCACTTGAGGACCTAGAGGATCACATGTGCCCTGGATGCTGCCCTAGTCCAGTGGTTTATGAAATGCCAATTTGGCAGGTGTCTAGAAGATATATTTAAGAATAATTATAATTAACATTATATAGTGTTTATTATGTGCCAGGCAATAAGTGCTTTACAATTATCTCATTTGGTCCACACAGCAACCCTGGGAGGTAGGTGCTATTATTATCCCCATTTTACAGATGAGGAAACTGAGTTAAATGCTTTACATTCCACTTTGCATCTGCTGCTCTGCCTATTTCAACTCCACAGAAAAGATACCCCAGTAGATGCTCTGAAACTTTTTTATTTTATTTTTTTAATTTATTTTTTTTGAAAGGCAACAGTAATTTTTATAATTAAACAAACCAGAAAGCTTAACAAACTTTTACCCAAACTCCAATGCTAAGCTCAAGTATTATTAGCCAGGAAAGATGCTCCATGGTTCCACACTATTCCCCTCACCTGGCTCCGTGGGATGAGGAGGTTTTTCCACTAGTGTCTTGTAACCTCCTTCACAGTCTCTGTCCCTTTAGATTGTAAGCACCTTGAAGGCAGAGACCGTCTTTCTTTTTATTAATTGTATCCTCAGTGATTAGCATATTCCAGCACATACTGGTGCTTAATAAAAATTTATGGGATTGTATTCAGAGGTTAAGTGACTCACTCAGGGTCACACAATTGGTAAGCGTTGAGGTTGGATTTGAATGCAGGTCTTCCTGACTCCAGGCCCAGCTCTTTTTAACAACTGAACCACCTAGCTGTGTCTCAAGAGAAAAGAAGGGATACTAAAGGCAGGAAGTCTAATTAAGAAGCCATTTCAATAGTACAACAGAGCATTGATGAGGGCTTGAACTAGGTGGTTATGATGTTAACAGAAAGAAGAGGGTAGATATGAGAAATGTTGAAAAGATATAATGAAAAAGACTTATTAGCTGATTGGGTATTGGGTCTGTAAGAGTGGATGATTCTCAGGCTCTAAGTCCAGGCAAAGGGTATGCACATTTTGATAGCCCTTTGGGCATAGTTCCAAATTGCTCTCCAAAATGGTTGGATCATTTCACAACTCCAACAACAATGAATTAGTGTTCCAGTTTTCCCACATCTTCTCCAACATTTATCATTTTCTTGTTTTGTCATCTTGGCCAATCTGATAGGTGTGATGTGGTACCTCAGAGTTGTTTTGATTTGCATTTCTCTATTCAATAGTGATTTAGAGCATTTTTTTCATATGACTATAGATGGCTTTAATTTCTTCATCTGGGAACTGCCTGTTCATATCCTTTGACCATTCTACAATAGAATACCTAGAGGGCAGGATTAGCTGGGCCTACTTGGGATTGCAGAGGCATATTTTTTTTTTTTTGTTGTTGTTGGTTTGTATTTCTTTTTTTAAAATTAATTTATTTTGATTTGTCAACAATCACTTCCACATGCTTTTGAGTTCACCACAAAAAGAGCTGTATATGTGGGTCCTTTTCCCATTTATATGATCTCTTTGGGATATAGCCCTAGAAGTGCTATTGCTGGGTCAAAGGGTATGCACATTTTGATAGCCCTTTGGGCATAGTTCCAAATTGCTCTCCAAAATGGTTGGATCATTTCACAACTCCACCAAAAATTTTTCTCCCCCTCCCTCCCCACCTCCCTCCCCAAGACAGCACACAATCTGATATAGGCTATACATATACCTTCCTATTAAACATATTTTCACATTAGTGATGTTGGAAGTAAGAATTAGAACCAATAGGAGGAACCACCAGAAAGAGGAAACAAAACTCAACAGAAGAGGAAAAAAAAATAGCAAATAGTATGCTTGGATCTGCATTCAAACTCCATAGTTCTTTCTTTGGATATGGATAGCATTTTCCATCACAAGGCCTCTGGAGATGTCTTAGATCCTGGCATTGCTGGTTAGGGTTAAGTTTATTAATGTTAGTCATCACACAATGTGGCTGTTATTGTGTACAACATTCTCCTGGTTCTGCTCACTTCACTCAGCATCAGACCATACAAGTCTTTCCAGGTTTTTCTGAAGTCAGCCCGTTCATCCTTTCTTATAGCACAATAGTATTCCATTATATTCATATACCACAACTTGTTCAGCCATTCCCCAATTGATGGGCATCCTCTCAATGTCCAATTCTTGGCCACCACAAAAAGAGCTGTATATGTGGGTCCTTTTCCCATTTATATGATCTCTTTGGGGTATAGCCCTAGAAGTGCTGTTGCTGGGTCAAAAGGTATGCACATTTTGATAGCCCTTTGGGCATAGTTCCAAATTGCTCTCCAAAATGGTTGGATCATTTCACAACTCCACCAACAATGAATTAGTGTTCCAATTTTCCCACATCTTCTCCAACATTTATCATTTTCTTGTTTTGTCATCTTGGCCAATCTGATAGGTGTGATGTGGTACCTCAGAGTTGTTTTGATTTGCATTTCTCTATTCAATAGTGATTTAGAGCATTTTTTTTTCACATGACTATAGATGGCTTTAATTTCTTCATCTGAGAACTGCCTGTTCATATCCTTTGACCATTTATCAATTGGGGAATGGCTTGTATTCTTATAAATTTGACTTAATTCTCTATATATTTTAGAAATGAGGCCCTTATCAGAGAGACTGATTTTAAAATGCAGAGGCATATTTTAGCCCAATAAAAGAAAATGGAACAAAACAAAACAACCTTCGTAATAATTAGAACCATCCAAAAATGGAATAGAGAGGAGGTAGTTGGTTTCTTCTCACTGAAGGTCTTCGTGCAAAGACTGGATGAGCACTCATTGGGTACATTGTAGAGGGATCCTTGTTCAGGAACAAATGGGGTGAGGTAGCCCCAAGATCCCTTGTGATGCTAAGATTCTTAGATTTGTTTACAATGGGATGATATCAGATTAATCTAAATTGTCACAGCATACAAGTCGTTAACACTAAGATTATATTCATCAGCAAATACCACCCCCAATGCAATTAATAAAGAAATAAACACCATACTATAAGTGTGAAACAAAGTAATGATAACTAGTATTTTAGATATCTCTGGCAAAATGTTATTCCATTTGTTTCTCACAATAACCCAGTGATAGAGGCACTATTAGAGCAGCTAGGTGGACCAGTGGATAGAGTCATCCTAGGCCTGGAGTCAGGAAGACCTGAGTTCAAATCTGGCCTCAGACACTTACTACTTGTGTCACTCTAGGCAGGTCATTTAACCCTGTCTGCCTCAGTTTCCTCATCTGTAAAATGATTTGGAGAAAGAAATGGCAAACTACTCTGGTATCTTTGCCAGGAAAACGCCAGATGGCGTCATGAAGAATCAGACATGACTGAAGTTAATGCACAAAAATAGGCACTACTATTAACCTCATTTTACAGGTGAGGAAACTGAGGCCTTGAGAGGTAATGTGTCTTGCTGAGAATCACACAGCTAGGAAGTGTCTAAAGTGGTATTTGAACTCAGGTCTTCTTGACGCCAAGTCCAGAATGGGGTAGGGAGGGGGCAGAGAAATAGCTTGTACAAAGGCACAGAAATGAGAGATGTGATGTCATGAGTAAGGAACAATAAGAAGGCTAGTTTGGTGAGACAGAGAATCTGGCAAAGAGAATAATGTGTAAATTATTATATTAATAAAATTAATTTTAAAAAAAGATTGTAAAGGTAGACTGTAAGTTGCCCTTTCCCTTTCAAGCATGGGGGTAGGGGATGGGAATAAAGGAGAGACGGTGTAATTTTCCCCTAGATCTAGCATAATAAAAATTACAGAATAAATAAGATGATCTATGATGTTTCATTTTGATTGGTTTTCCTGTTACTTATGCTTAAGATTCTATTCAAAAATACTTTTTTTCTGAATAATTTGTTCAAGGGAGAGTCTTATATACCATCCCAGGAAATTCCCTATATTTCTTTCCCATTTCCCCACTCCCACAACACCTCCCTATCGCCGAATGTATTTAAAATTCAATTAGAAAACCAACTTAAATTGTTCATACTCCATTAAGAAAGAATTTTGCTAAGAAGGCAAGAGTCAGCAGAGGGCACTAGTGACACTTTGAATGATAATCTCATGTCTACAAAACACAAATGTTTTGGAGAATGGAAAGGAATAGTCATAAAATGTTACAGGAAATCTAAGTATTTTTCCAGATAATTATCTAATTCATATTTTCCTGCCTCTGGAATGATTTCTTAAAAGCACAGTAATTTTGCTCTGTCACTTGTTCAGAGGACAGACAGCTCATTCTACAGAATGACCCATGCTTTAGCAGCTCTAAATAGACTCTATTTTTTTGTCAGGTTGTAAATAATCAAATTTTCACAGCCTCAGATTGAAATTCTTGTATTTGAACAAAGGTCTTATATCATCACCATCAACCATGAAAAGTCAAACATCTTAACTATATATTTAGTATGCAAAAAATGGTGCAAATTATGTTTAATTATTATATTTATCTAATTATGTTCCTTAATTTGTTTGATAATTAGATTAATCAAATAACACCAATTTAAATAATAAATCAAATTCATTAGCTTGTTCATTTCTTTTTATTGATTTATTATTGATTATTTGTTTATTTAATTGTGTTTAGTCTGAAAAATGGTACAAATTATATTTAACTACATTTATTTAATTATGTTTCTTAATTTGTTCAATAATTAATTTAATCAAGTAACTGCATAATTTAAATAATCTCTGTTTATTGATTTATTATCTATCAATTACTTGTGTTTATTTTGTTTAGTATGCAAAAACAGTGTGAGCAATATATTCTACAAAAGTAGAGCATTGTTTGAGAATGATCTCATATAGGATCATTACAATCCATACAAGGAAATTAGGTTTAGTTCAGGTTTAAATAGGAATAGAGACCAACTATTACCCAGACCCAAATAGTCTCAGGTGAATAACTAAAGAAAATCTTTTTATAGGAGCTCCATGGGAGGAACTCAACAAGGTTTGGTGATCGAAGGGCAATGATAAGCAATAAATCAAAGGTAATGCTAAGATTCCTATCCTAGGTAATAGGAGAATGAAGGAATGGGGAAGTGAGGTTGAAGGGAAATGATTAATCTGTTTTTAAACCTGACTAATTATGAATGAAAGGGCATTTATTAAATGTTTACTATGTGCCAAACTTTGTGCTAAACACTAAAGATATATATGTGTATATATATATATATATATATATATTTTTTTTTTTTTTTAATGAGGCAGTCCCTGCTGTCAAGGAACTCACACTCTAAATGAGGGAGATGACATTAAAAAAGGGTTCAGATTTAGGATGGACAGAAAGGCCTGAAATTCCTAAAAGTGCATGGGTGTGGCAGATGGCAAGGCCCAGGAGGCCTTAGGGAGCACTAGCAAGTTAGATGGCAGTGCCCAGGGGTTGGGAGGCCATCTAGAAGCTAGGCAGACAGTAAGACCTTGAGGACTTTAGCATGCTGTGGTAGGAAATTTGTTAAGGCCTGATGGTTCTTCATCTCATAGGAAGGCTTGTAGTTAGTGACCCTTAGCTCATCCAAGTGTCATGAACAGCTCTTCCTGCCTGGCCACCCCATGGTGGATCCCAAAGAGATCATAAAAAGGGACCTATATGTGCAAAAATATTTATAGCAGACCTTTTTGTAGTGGCAAAATATTGGAAACTGAGAGGATGCCCATCAATTGGGCAATGGCTGAACAAGCTGTAGTATATGAATATAACAGAATATTATTATGCAATAAGAAATGATGAACAGGCAGATTTCAGCTTATGAGAACTGACGCAAAGTGAAATGAGCAGAAGTAGGAAAACATTGTATACGGTATCGGCAATATCCTGTGATGATCAACTACAAATGACTCAGCTCTTCTTAACAACACAGTGATCCAAGACAAGTAGAAAGGACTCACTAAGGAAAATGTTATCCACATCCAGATAAAGTACTGATGGACTCTGAATGCAGATGAAGACGCACTTTTTCCACTTACTTTATTCTTTTTCATGGCTTTTTTTTTCCTTTTGATCTGTTTCTTCTTTCTCAACTGTGACTAATATGGAAATATGTTTGACATGATAGCACATGTATAGCCTACATCAAATTGCCTACCATTTTCGGAAGAGGGGAGGGGAGGGGAGAGGAGGGGAGGAAGAAAATTTTGAAACTCAAAATCTTATAAAAATGAATGCTAAAAATTGTCTTGACATGTAATTGGGAAAAATAAAATAATTATTAAAAAAAGAAAAAGAAAATAGCAAGGCAGAAGGGAAGGATGGTTGGGAGATGAATGAAAGAAACACACAATTGGTAAAGAGAAGAAAGATAAAAAAGATGGAAAAGTGGAGATTTGGGATTTCTCTGCATAGAAATGGTCATTGGAGCTGTGGGAATACATTTGAATTCTGAAGGAAAGGACAACAGATGGCAAAGCACTGTACCTTAGGGAACTTTATATTTATGGACAAAGGAGAATGAAGGGCCAAAAGACCAATCAGGTACAGACCTGTGAAACTGTCTAGTTTCACAAGAGAGGACAGAATATCTGGAAGAAGAGAATGATCAAAAGGATGAAATACAGAGAAATTAAGGAAAATGGGAGGCTGAGTAAAGAGTGGTTCTGAAGTCAGAGGACTTGGGTTGAAATCTTGCCTCTGCCACTTGCCACTTTGTGACTTTTGGCAAGTCGTTTTTAACACTCCTGGGCCTCAGTTTCCTTATCTGTAAAATGTTGTTCAGTCATTTCAGTTGTGTCTGATTCCTCATGATCCCATTTGGGATTTTCTTGGCAAAGGTACTGGAGTGGTTTACCATTTTCTTTCCTTCCAGCTCATTTTACAGATAAGGAAACTGAAGCCAATAGGGTTAAGAGACTTGCCCAGGGTCACATAGCTAGGAAGTATCTGAGGCCGGATTTGAACTCACGAAGTTGAATCTTGCTGACTCCAGGCCTAGCTCTCTGTGCACTGTGCCATCTTGTTGCCTTATATGTAAAATACAGTGGTCCAAATAGATGGGCTTTAACGTCCCTTCTAGCTCTGGATTTATTCTGTGAGGATGTGAAAAATGACATAAAATTAGACTTCATTCAAATAACTGTGGTGAGGAATGTGGGAAAATACAATGTGATTCTCACTCAACAGACAATCAGTTATGTGTAAAGTACTATGTAAGAATATGTTTAGAATTGCTGAATATACTTCAGGGCTTCTTAAACTTTTTCCGCTTGTGACCCCTTCAGTGCTTCTTAAACTGTGGGTTGTAACCCCATATAGGGTCGTAACCCATATTAGAGCTCATCAGGACAAAAATGCAAGTGTATGGAAACTGATTACAAGGGTCATTTTAAACTATGAGGAAGATCAGTCCTATTCACAGGCCTCCAGTGCAGAAGAATCTTTGCTACATATATGCAAAGGCTAAAAAAAAAAACTATTCAAAACAGTCTTTGTAGAAGAAAATAAATAAGCTTAAATAAGCATCTTTTAGCTCAACTATCTGGCACTTCAGTATCAAGCAAGCTTATCATTTTCTATGATTTCTAAAAAGATTTTTGTTGGACCATATATCTTGAGCCTGAAAGTTTCTAAGTGATAATCTAATCCATCCTTTTTATTTAATAGAGAAACTGAGACCCATGGAGGTAAAATGTCCATCATCATACAGGGAGTGTCTATGAGGACCTTGGTTGTTCAGAACTTTTCAAAATTGCTCAAACAAGTAATCTATTGCTTTGCAAACTTCTAACAGTAACTGTTAGGTTTTGTTTGATGTCTAAAGTGATTACTAGAATATGTAGAATTCTTAATTATAATTCTAGGAAACCCATAGGCTTCTGTATTTAATCTATGAATTCATGGGATTGATAGAATCTTAGAGCTAGAAGGAACCTTTGAGGTATTTTAATCCAATCCTCTTCTTTTACAAATAAGGAGATTGAGGCCCAGAGAAACTACATAGGGAATTTATGCCAAGACCAAGTCTTCAGACACCCAAGTGAATGTCCTTTTTACTATCTCACTTTCTGGGAAAACCTAAGTACCAAGAACTCACTTATTCATGAAGTGTCAAGACATCATAAACTGTCACTTTGGTGGGTGGAGGGGGTTTGAGTGCATTATTCTTGTGACATCATTGGTTTGGGAAACTCCCAGTTATGAAATCCTTCCACTGATTCATATTTCTACTCATCTTTAATTTGTAGGCTTAAAGAGGTACCTGGGTCACTGGGAATAGTTTATAGTCTAAGCAAGAGGTGCCTGGGACACATTTTTTGCCTTACCCAAGGTCACAGAGTTCAGATATAGATATAGATCAGAGGTTCCCAAACTTATTTGGCCTACCACCCACCTCTTCTGTGACCAGCTGTGACCAAAGATTCCAGCTACAGAACTGAGTTGAACTAGAGAGAGAAGCAGGTGCATAGAGCCCTGGAGTCACCTTCCCAGCAAGGATGCTATATTCAGAGGGTAGCAGCAAAAAGAGAGAGAAGACATCCTAGGCCTTGAAGCACTGAGGAGGAGAGTAACCTTGACCACACTTGTTCCCAATTGACATTCCTCTATATTCATGTACTCTATGCCCTGGGGTCTGAGCCAAACTGCTGCTGCTTGCTTCTGAACTTGCTTCTTGCTTGGTATACAGCCAAGGGCTCGTGACCTCTCCTCACCCTGGAACACCACATGTAGGAGCTGGTTTCCTCCTCAGTCTGTCCCGGAACTGTGACCAGGAATTGAGCAATGAGTGTTGGAGTTGCCAATTGGCACCTGTTCCTGTACTCTGCATAAGTTTAGGCCCCTTCTGTGATGGGTTGGGGCCTTGCCTCCCATGGGGCTGGATTACTCCTTGCCATCTGCTCCTAGCCAGACCCTATCCCCAGCGTGTATAGAGCTCTCTGTCTCCCTATGCCAATCTGGCCTAGAAAATGACTCACTGTGATTTTATTCTTGGATTTCCTGATCAGGATTGAGTTTGGTTTATTTTCTAGATCTGTTTGGAAGAGTCATGGAGCAAATTCAATGTTACTACTGCCTCCCCTCTGTTTCATATGAAGCAAAATAGAAACATCTTCATAGGCCTCTAATATCTGGTTCTAACTTCAAATACTTTTAATTTCTTCTCATTCTATTTTTGTTTTATGTTCTCATTACTTAATTTTGGAGTACTTTTTACATAAAATGCTACAAGGGAAACTTCAACATGTGGCTCAGTCATTTCTCAACCATGTCTGACTCTTCGTGACCCCATTTGGGGTTTCTTGGCAAAGACACCAGACTGGTTTGCCATTTCCTTCTCCAGCTCAGATGAGGAAACTGGAGCTAACAGGGTTAAATGACTTGCCCAGGGTCACACAGTTAGTAAGTCAATATAGACCACTAATAAATAAGCATGTATGGAAGAAGAGGGCTTTCAGCTGTTTGGGATGGGATGGTGGCAGCAGCCTTAGATACAGAATCAGGACACCCAGGATACAGACCCAGCTCTGTGATTTATTAGCTACTGTACATATCCAGTGGCAATCCACTTAACCTTTTTGAGACTCATTCTCCTCATCTATGAAAATGCAAATAATAATGGTCAAACTACCTCTTTTGTGGAGCTATTATGAGGAAAATATTTCATGAAACTTCATGTGCTGTATGAACTACTCTTAGTATACAATTCTAAAATTTATATATTAAACATTTCTCAGCTCATTGCCTTTGCAAAAGTTGTATCTCTTAGCTTTAGTTCAGATAAAAACTACTTTCTATTAAAAGAATCACATCCCATTCCAGAGAAATAAACTTTTAAAGAAATAAAAAAGAAACATTTAAACAGAAAACTTGTCAGAAGTTTAAATAGAGTTTTAGAATGGTTTTGTGACAACCTTCTGTCCTTAATTGGCTTCCATTTTTTTAGGTGTTTAGTACCCATGCTCCCAACAAAGACTTCAAGAAAGTTGGATTTCAGGATTTCTGTAACATAATTAATGATCTTAAAGACATTAAAATGTGCAACTAAGACTCAGCATTTGTTTTTTGCATGCTAGCACCATCAGCATTTTTTTTTTACTGCTATAATACTCTTAATAATCAAGTAGTTTAAAAGAGGCATACAATTACACAGCTCTTCCTGCCAACCAATTTAATTAATCTGAATGGGAAAACAGCAGGGAGTCTGTACATTGTATAGCTTAAATAGGAGCAGCAGCTGGATATGCAAATAGGTAAAAGGTAAACGAATGAGTCTCAAAGCCTAGAATAAGCAACTAGAATTTCTCCTAAATTCAAGATTTTTGTAGAGCACTAGGAATAGAAGGAATGGAAGAACTAGATCTGTAAAGAAAGAGAAAGGAAGATAATCAGAAATATGCAGCTTAAAGTGATCTAGGAACATAGGAATCAGAAGTGGAAAGAGATCTTAGCATTCATCCGGTCCAACCCAACCATTTTACAGAGATTGAAACTGAGGTCCTTAGGACTTAATCAAGCTCATGAAAGTGATAGAGCTGGGACACGATACATCAGAAAAATGTTTGTGGGTTAGACAAAGGTTCATTAATTAAATAAGCTGCCTAAAAGGTGGACAATACTTTGGATAATAGAAATAAAAAGAAAGGCATTGTGGTGTAGTGGATAGTGAGTCAGCTTTTGAGTTATAAAGCTCTGCCTTCAAGTCCAGTCTGACACATGCTGGCTGTGAGATATTGGGGAATTCACTTAACTGTTCCATATAAAAGAAAATTCTCTAATATTTTAAATCACAGAGCAGGTAGCAGTCTGCATTGGTAGTTTCCTAATCCAGAGTCAGAACAAATAATCACAGGCTTAACCTCATCCCAACCCCTGAAAGAGTAACAAACCTTAACTAAAACATATCTGGATTAATACTTACAAATTGCCTAAAAAGTAATAGAAATCAACCAATAATTATGTAATATACGAGTTACTAGGCTATGTATTTTGTTGTTCGGTTGTTTTCATAGTGTCTGACTCTCCATGAAACCATTTGGAGTTTTCTTGGCAAAAATACTGGAGAGGTTTGCTATTTCCTTCTCCAGTTCATTTTACAAATGAGGAGCTGAAGCAAACAGGGTTAACTGACTTGCCCAGGGTCACACAGCTTGTGTCTGAGGCCAGATTATAACTCAGAAAGATGAGTCTTCCTGGTTCTAAACCTAGTGCTCTATCCACTGTGCCACCTAGCTGCCCCTAGGCTATATATACATATGTATGTGTGTGTGTGTGTGTGTGTGCAAAAACAGACACACACACATACATACATATGGGTTTTAAAGGTTAAAGTAAACATAAACATACACATATACATATACTCCCTTAAGGGCTACAGTAGTTACTATTAATAACCTTTAAATATATATGTGCATGTATGTGTGTATATATGTTTATATGCTTACCTTAACCTTTAATTGTAGACATGTATGTATGTATATATGTAAATATATAATTTCGTTTAAGTCTCACAATCTGGTCATACCAGAGTTGAGGGAGGGGAAGAATAGCCAGGGCCCCAGTGAGCCAGAAGACGATCAAAGGCCTGACTGTTGCATACACTTTTGTAATTTTCAGTAGGATCATTATTATTGATTATTTTTAGTATCCGCTGCAAAAATGAGTGAATTTCAAAGAAAATAATTTTTATAAAATGTAATCAGTCTCAAATCAACCAAAGAACTACTAATTACATAGGTAGAGCAGAATATAATTATATTTAATATAATTCTTAAATATACATATGTATCTACATGTATGTATATACGTATGTGTGTATGTATATATGCATGCATACATACAGTTTGTTCAATGCATGCATAGTTCTGAATAAGAACCTGACAATTTGTTCCATAAACCTAGCATTATTGGTCTGCCCATTCTATATGAATATTTTCTTCTGTGTTTTGACAGTATGACAGTGCAGTCTCATCTTATTCTGAGCAGTCTCAGCTTTCTTGAATGACTTGTTTTTAAAATCAACTTTTTTACTAATAAGGTTAAAATTTGGGAATTTGGGGTATACTATTATGATAAAATTACTTTAAATTTTAATTATTCTTCAATTATAAACATTTTAAAAATCAATATATATTTAACCAAAAATTATAATTTATTTTAAATATTTTTATAACTATTTTCTCTTAGTTTTCAAATAAATAAGCTCTCATATTAAAACTATAAAAATTAAAAATTTAACATTTTAATGAAAATCCAAAAGCAGTTGCATTTTGTGAATAGTTAATTAAGTATATTACATCAGGGCAGCCAAAGTGGCACAGAGGATAGAGAGCTAGCCTGGAGTCAGGAAAACCCAAGTTCAAATGCAACCTCAGATACTTACTAGTTGTGTGACCCTAGGCAAGTCACTTAACCCTGTTTGCCTCATTTCCTTATTTGTGAAATGAGCTGGAGAAAGAAATGTCCACCCATTCCAGTATCTTTGCCAAGAAAACCCCAAACGGGGTCATGGAGAGTCAGACATGACTGAAATGACTCAACAAAAATGTTACATTAACACATTCATATTTGAGACAAATTGAAATTTGCAAAGTTTTATTTTGTATTTACTGAAATGTGAATTTGATTAATGTGAAATATGTGATTTTGATAAATTTTTGTTTTTTACAACTTCATTTTTGTAAGTTTTAATTAATATTTTCTTTTCTGATTTCCTGTTTCATTTGTATACCAAGAAAGGCATATTTGGGGGTTTTTGCACACCAACAGAAATCCTGTGCAAAAATTTTTAGCTGGTCCATAGAAGTCCCCACCTTTCCTTTCACCTCTCCTTTTCTCCCCTTATCTTCCCTCCTCTCCTTCTCTTCTTTTCCCTCATCCTTCCCTCTCTTCTGATTCTCTCCCTTGTACCTCCTTCCCTTCTCTCTCATCTACATGAAAAGTAGCTTAATTAACATCTATTAGAATTAGATGTTAACAAAGCAAATAATTATCCAGACATCCCTATGTACTAACTTATCAAGGATTAGCCCTCTTAATAAATATTCAATTAAACACTAAGAAACCTTGGAGCTTCAACATCTTATATGATATTTATGAAAAAGAGGCTATGTATATGAAATTCAGAGAATATTAATATTTAGAGGTTTTTAGACATTGGTATTGTATCAAGATTTTTTTTTGTGTATATCAGAAGAAATAAACCAGCAAGGCAGACACTGGGAATAAAAATACAAAAAAAAAAAATGAAACAATCCCTTCTCTCAAAGAGCTTACATTTTATTGGGGGAGAATTCAAGAAAGCACTGCAATTCAACAAACAGTTCAATTAGACAAATACTTATTAATAGTTTACTATGCCAGTATTAGTATACTCCCCAAGGAGTGCAATGATAAAACCATCCCCAAACAAGAGGAATGTTGTAGACAAAGAACAAGGTTAGCCTCAAAGAAAAGAGATGAGAAGACCCACTCTCAACTCCTTTGCCAAGATAAGAAGGAAGAGAAGGGGAGGGAACAAACGTTAAACAACTACTATGTGCTTCGTACTATGCTAAGTGCTTACAAATATTATCTCATTTGGGTCAATGGGTATAGAACACACACATATTATGTGTGTATATATACGTATATATACATATATTATACATACATATATATTCAGATTTGTTGATGTTGACTGGTTTTGCTGATTTTTTTCCCCTCTTCTTTGTTTATTTTCTTTATAATATTCTTTATCACACTGGAATAGGAAAGAGTAGGCCATACAGGGAGAAATTTAGGCAATGTAAAAACAAAAGACATCAATAAAAATTTTTTTTTAAAAGAGTTTTTCAGATAGAGAGATGATGAATTCAAAGTGCAGATAGGATTTTTTTCCTTCATTTTTCTAACTTTTAAAAAATATAGCTAATATGGAAATATATTTTTCATGACTTCATATGTATAATGGATATCATTTTTCTTCTCAATTTTGGGTGGGGGAAGGAGGGAGAGTATTTGGAATTGAAAGTAAGAATATTTTTTGAAAGAGTTTATTATGAATAAGATATTAGACTGTGTATCCCATAAGAAAAACACAAAAATTAAAAACAACACAGTCCCTGTGCTCAAAGGGCTTCTATGTCTCAGCACCTGGACACCATGTCTTAGCCACCTTTTCAACCTAAAACATCTTTATGTCCCTGCAGCCTCCTTCTTCCATTGGTGAGTTTCTCCCAGAATTTCCATTTTGAGGAAAGGCCCCAGGCCAACCTTCCATCATTCTTCTCCCAGTTCTACTTATAATTCTTCAGATTTTGCCACCATGCCCCCAAATAGGTACTTCTCCTACCTCCCTTTTATGTGTCATTTTCTCCTAATAGAATATAAGATCCTTGAGGGCAGGGACCGTCTTGTTTTCTTTCCTTTCTTCTTTCTTTCTTTTCTTTCTTTCCTTTTCTTCTTTTTTTCTTTTTTCTTTTTTCTTTTCATCCCCATTGCTTAGTACAGTGCCTAGTACATGATAAATACTTAATAAGTACTTGTTGACTGACAACACAATCCCTCTGCTCAAAGAGCTTACTGTCTAACAGGAGTGTATATAACATATACAACAATAATCATGATATAAGATAGAATTCATATGGGTAAGGGAGAGCTTTAAACGAAATACTTAGCTGTATAGCCTTGTAGAAGCCTCTCTGGGCCTCAGTTTCCTTACCTACAAAAATAAGGAGTTTGACTATATGACTTCCAAAATCCCTACTGATTCTAAGCCTATGATCTTATTATCTCTAAATTGTTGATCTTGGGCAATTCACTTGACCTCCTATTCAGTTTCTTCATCTCTCTCTCTCTCTCTCTATCTCTCTCTCACTCTCTCTCTCCATATGTACATATATATTTACATATATATGTATAATATGACCTTGTTAGATTAGATGATCATCTCTAAAGTCCTTTTCAACTTTAAATTCTAAGAATTTAAATTTAAATTTAAAATTTAAAGAAGGAGTGGTCACTTTCTGGGGTTTTGTAATTGTTATTTTGAATTGTTTTTGTTGTTTTAGTAGGGAGTGAGTTAAGGAAAGGCTTCCTGAAAGAGGAAGCCCTTAAAAGTAACCCCAAAGCCCATTAGTATGGGACTATCTCCTTATGGGTAGAAATCAATGCCTCGTCCCTATGTGAGGAGTAAGGCATTAATCTCCATGCATGAGGAGAGAGTCCCATACTTGTGGACTGGGGACTGAGGTTACAAAAGAACATAAGAATTCCGCCTATTCTAAGTATGGAAGAGAGGTATTCTAGGGACTGAGAAAGGTCTGAGTGGATACAGGGAGGCAGTAGGGGGAACAATGACGCATTGGTGGTTCAGTTCAACAGGAGACATAGAGTAGAAGAAGGAATGTAAGCAAAATTAGACTTCAAAGATAACTTAGATCTTAGAGGGAGAAATTTAGACTATCAATATTTAGAGGGAAAGGAATCATAGATTTAAGATATGGAGATTACAATGGTCAGTCAACTCAGATAACACTTTTAATACAATTATGAACAATTTTATTTTAAACAAGACCTGTGTGGGGAGGGGTACACATATATCCCTTTAGTAGATTACAATTATCCTTTCCACATCATTAAATGCAACAGAATTTAGTCAGAAGTGGATTTAGATGGCACCAATCCAATCCCTTCATTTTATAGCAGTGAAAATTTGGGCCCAAAGAAGCTAAGAGGTTTGCTCAGGTATATAAAATATGTAATATGTGATTCTAAATTGAATTTTGTTAATCAAATTATGTTTTCCAATTTCTTTATGATATATCAAAGATGTGTTTCCATGAAAGAAAAAAATCTTCCAGGACATTACCAAAATAATTCAATTCCAAGATTTCAGGATATCTTTATAATCATCTTTTAAAGAGAAAACAATAATTTTAATTTAAAAGGGATGATGATAATAACAAAGCTTAATAAGTCAAATATCATTTCAAAGTCCTGAAATTGCCATGTGCTAGAGAAAAGCACAAATACTATATTGTATGGAATATCTAGTACAGAGTTTGACAAACCATAGCCCACAATCTATTATTAAGAATAATTTTTACATTTTTAAATGGAACAGAACTGTATTTTAAAATGTAAAAAATGTAAAAAAAAAACCACCCTTAGCTCAGGGTGGGGCTGGATGGAAACAGGCAGCAGCCCATTTCTGGCACAGGGCTATAGTTTGCCAACCCCTGGTCTAGAAAGAGAGACAGGAACCAGACTGCAAAGAGCATTCTATGTTTGGATTAAGAGTTTGTATTTTATCTTAGAAACAATAAAGAAGTTGCTGGAGATTTAGAACTGGGAAGTGACATAGTCAGACCTATGTCTTAGGAATATTAATTTCTCAGCTGTATAGAGATGGCTTAGAAAAAGAAAAGACTGGAAGGAAGAAGCAGAAAGATGAACTAGGAGGCTATAATAATAATTAAGACAAGAAGAGATCAGGATGTCAGCCCTGTGTGGGGGGAGAAGGTGACAGGATGTCAGAGATTTTGTAACATTAGAATCCACAGCTTAGTAGAGCAGTGGATAGACTTTGGGGCTCATCTTCCTGATTTCAAATCTAGCCCTAGACACTTACTAGCTGTGTTACCCTGGGCAAGTCACTTAACCCTGTTTGCCTCAGTTTCCTCATCTGTAAAATGAGCTAGAGAAGGAAATGGCAAACCACTACATATCTTCAACAAGAGAACTCCAAATGGGGTCACAAAGAGGCAGACATGACTGAACAACAAAAGAATCCACAAAACCAAACAACTGATTGGATAGGAGGGGTAAGAAAGAGAAAAGCATCCATGATGAATTTAAGGTTGTGAAGTTGGGTGATTAGAAGAATTATGGCACTCCCAGAAGAAACAGGAAAGATTAGAAGAAGGATGGATTTATTTGGGGATTTTTGGGGGGGGAGAGGGTAGCAGTGTAGAGTTGGGGAGTGGGGGGAATAATGAGTTGAATGTAACTCATGGTAAATTTGAGATGCAGGTAAGACATCCAAATGCAATATCCAACAGGCAGTTGGCAATTTGGGACTAGAATTCACGAGAGAGATTTGCTTTAGCAATAGAATGGAAAGGGAAAGGCCTTATAACAAAAATGCATAATCAAGCAAAGCCAACATATTAACCTTGTCTGAAGTCACATATCCCATATTACACCTCTCTTTACCTCTCAGTGGAGAGGTAAGTGGTTTGCTTCTAAAGCCATGATTGGTCATTGCTTTGATCAGAATTCTGAAAAAAAAACACTCTACATAATAGTTCATTATCTTTTATACAATCCTTTTTCTTGTTCTTTTTTTTCCTATTGAAATGTTTATTTACTGATTATTGCCTTCATTATTGGATGCAGAGCATCTTCCTACCCCCATCCCCAAAGTACAGTTCAAGCTAGCTCTCTTAAACAATTTTCCTCCATGAACAATATATTATAATTTAACAATATATGTAACACAATTATAATATATAATAATAATATTTAGTCTCTATAATATATTTTTTCTTGCAGGCTTCTTTTCAGATACCTTTAATGCAGCTGAAGAGGCAGGAAGAGAAATGCCATAGTAGTGAAATTTGCACTGGTTGTAAAAAAAAAATACTCTAACAATGTACCGAAAGACTTCAACAGCATGTGCAAGTGTGAGACATTTTTAATTTGTTCCTGTTTCATTTGCAGGGCAGACTCCTTGAAGCAGCTGCTCTTATAAGAGCTGACAGCCAGGAAGCAAGGTACACAGTTATAACAGCTGAGATTTTTGTTTGTTTGTTTTTGTATGTCTTCCAGACTACACTGCCTGGAAGTTGGCTGACTTTCTTGGTGGAAAAGAAGAAAAAAAGAAAGAAGATAAAAGCAAGAAAGAGCTAAAGAGGGAGAAAAAAGATGGCAGGTCTAGAATGCAATACCAAGAAAATAAGACTGGAGAAGCAGAGACCCCTGAGGTAAGTTTACTTTGTCAAGGTAAGAAGAGAAGATGGGTATTCTAAGCAACATGGCCACTGATAGACTGTTTCAAAGTCTATAGAATCATCAAATGCACAAGTCTAGTCTGATTGAGCCTATGTGTTAAGAAAAAAATTTACACATATCATCTTTAATTAAATGAGATTCAGTTGTAATATGAATCCCATTACTTGTGTTATCTAAAACTAGATTAAATTAAATGCTATTATTATGTCACCTAAAACTGGACAATGCCCTTTAAACATGACTTTGGAGAAAAAGGTACGTGTGTGTGTGTGTGTGTGTGTGTGTGTGTATTATGTATGTATATATTCCTAGGACTCTGGGCCTGTGATGAAATGCACCAACCTCCTGAGATAGTATCTGTAAGGTGCTCAGTACACTGCTTGGCACATAGTAGGTGCTTAATTGATGTTTGTTCCCTTCACTCCCCTCCCTCTGGCTTCTCCAATGGTGAATCTGAGCATTTCTCCTATTTTCCTTTTATAGAAAAGTAAAATGGAGGGAGGGGAAGGGAGTGACAAAGATTATGTCCTTTTGTCAGGATATTCCCCATGCTCTTTTTGTCTTCCCTGATAATACATCTTTCTACCATCCTGCCCATTATGGCCAACAAACACAGGTAGTTCAGGCATGACCTGAACTATGACCTGAAACTTTTCCATAGAGCCAGGACATTTTAGAGAATAAACAATGTACAGGTGGGATATGTCACAGCACAAATTACATTACTTAATTTTACAAAGACTTAAAAAGTATAAAACATCACTGGGGAATAGACTGAGAATGGGAAGGGAACTTAGAGGTCCCTTGGGAGCCATCTAGTCCCATTTTATAGATGAGGAAACTGAGGCTCAGAGGGTGAAGTGACTTGCCTCCCCAAGTGCTTTCTTTTCATCCGTAAGTCCCTCCACTTGATCCTTATCTTCAGGGTAACGATTCTTCTGATTAGTCCAGCAATTTCTGTTCTGAAGGTCTTGCCTTTAACTTCCCCTTTATTATGTGGTATTCAGTAGATATTCACTTATGTCTGACTCTCCATTACCCCATCTGGGGTTTTCTTGGCAAAGATACTGGAATGATTTGCCATTTCCTTCTCCAGCTCATTTTTCTCTCTTTTTTAAAAAAATTTCCTTTATTTTATTCTAAACTTACAAAGTAAAACAAACATTTCCATAACATAGTAGGATAGATTAAAAAAAAGATCATTGTACAAGAAACTGCAAATCTATTATGCACAATTTGCTATTCCTTTTAAATATATGACAAAATTATCATGCAACTTTTTTTCTCTTTTTCTCTTCTTTCCCCCCACTCTTGCCCTAGAGATGGCAATCATTGGACACAAATATGTATATATGTAAAACCATTCTATACATACTTCTATTTATCAATTCTTTCTCTGAATGCAGATAGAGTCTTTCTTCACGTCTTTTGTAGTTGATTTGGGTATTTATAATAGTCAAAATAAATTAGTCACTCAAAGTTGTTCTTAAAATACACTGTTATTACTGTATACAACATTCTCTTGGCTCTGCTCATTTTGCCCTTCATTATTTCATGCGAGAATATCCCGTGTTTTTCTAAGATCATTGAGCTCATCATTTCTTACAGCACAGTAGTATTCTATCACAATCCTATACCACAACTTATTTAGCCATTTCCCAAGATGAGGAAACTGAGGCAAACAGTGTTAAGTGACTTGTCCGGGGTCATACAACAAGTAAGTGTCCGAAGACAGATTTCAGGTCAGGAATATGAGTCTTCCTGACTCTGGGTCCAGCACTCTAGCCACTCTGCCACCTAGCTGCCCTTTTATGTATGTGGAAAAACAGAAGTCCTTTCCTGTATATACCCTAGGTACAAATGTTTTGTGTTCTAACTAAAGCAAAGTTAACTTGACAGCCGTCTCCTTTACAAAGTAGGCTGATTCCCTATTGGTTCCTGCAATAAGGATTGTGGTTTCTTTATCTTCTCTCTCCAGTTTATGAATTGCTACTTGTTTCCTAGATGTCTCAAGACTCTCAGATTTCCACCTAGGAGCAGCTGGGTGGTGCAGGGGATAGAGCATGGCCCTGGAGTCAGGAGGACCTGAGTTCAAATCTGATGTCAGACACTAAACACTTACTAGCTGTGTGACCCTAGACAAGTCACTTAACCCCCAACTGCCTCAAAAAAAAAGTTTCAATCCAACACCATATACTCTTCTGTCACAGGATTAAATCATCACAAGCCTATCTCTTCCCTATCATGCCTTCTTCTCTTTCATGCCTCCTCCTTTCTTCACAGCTCTCTAGTCTCCTTGCCCTTTGCTTCTGTCACCTTTTTAATGGATTTTAAAATCTGATGGCAGGGACTATGTCATTTTTCCCCTCCATCTTTTCACTGATAGAATGGAAAGATAGGCAGGTGGACAACACACATTATTTACAACAGTACTTATTACTATGTGCCAAACACGGTGATAAGAACTGGGGATACTGAAGCATGCTATTTTTCTCTTTTTTTCTTTTTTATTAGTCTTCTGGGAATACTGAAGCATGTTATTTTTCTCTTTCTTTTTTATTAGTCTTCTGGGAATACTGAAGCATGCTATTTTTCTCTTTCTTTCTTTTTATTAGAGTCTTCTTGTACAAAATGACTAATATGGAAATGTTTTACATGATTGCACAGGTATAAAATATATTGGATTGTTTAGTGTCTCAAGGAGGAGAAAGGGAGGAGAGGAGGAAGGGAAGGAGGGATAGAATTTGGAGTTCGATTTTTTTTTAAAAGGCTTAAAATTGTTTTAACATGTAATTGGGAAAAATAAAATATATTATTTAAAAAAAAATTTAAGGGGCAGCTAGGTGGCACAGTGGATAGAGCACCGGCCCTGGAGTCAGGAGGACCTGAGTTCAAATCCAGCCTCAGACACTTGACACTTACTAGCAGTATGACCCTCGGCAAGTCACTTAACCCCAATTGCCTTACCAAAAAGCAAAAAAAAAAAAAAAAAATTAAAAGAACCACAAAAAAGGGAGGAATACAAATGTGAGCAAAAGGAAAGACAGACCCCGTCCTCAAGGAGCTTACATTATAATGGGGAGAGACAACATATAAAAGGAAACTGAAAAGCTGGAGCAAGGGAACCGTACCAACAAGAATTTTGGACTTAGCATCAAATCCAGGTTCTGAAACTAGCTGTGTGACCTTAAGCAAGTCACTTCAGTGTGGAACAATGGAAAGAACATTGGATCTCTCATCAAAGAACTTCGCTTTAAATCCTGGCTCTGCCAGGTACTTGGTACCTGTGTGATATGGACAAGTCATTGTATCTCTCTGGGCCTCAGTTTCCCCATCTACAGAATGAGGAAGCTGGACTAGATGACCTCTAAGGTGCTAAATCTATGATCCTGTGCCTCCCTGAGACTCACTTACCTCATCTGTAAATTGGACAAATCTGTAAATTGGGCAAAAATAATACATTGCCTGTCACCCTGTGCTAAGGAAAATACTTTGGACAGCTCAAAATATAATAAAAAATTCAAGTTGCAATCCCTAGTACCTAGCATGATGCTCTGGACACAATCAGTGCTTATGTATTTGCTGAATTTGATTTCTCAACAAGAATACTTTAATTAACCCACCCACCTCCCATTTGAGAAGTGTCTTTTCCTTCCATTATCTCCTTAAGCCCTATTCAGAGATTTTCAATGATTTTCATTAACATTAGAAAATACTTTGAGAAGCCACTTTTACAGAGTTTCAGGCCTTACCTCCCCAAACAAACTGGGGAGCCTTCACCAAATAGGTCACTTGACTTCTGTTTTCTCTAAAGCAGAGGAAAAAATATGACTTCCTAAAAGAGGAGGATAGTAGATTCTTGACACTAAGAATATGGAGACTATACTAAGAATATGAAGGAAAGTTATTAGCATTAGATTCCAGAGGTTATTAAAAATTGAGGGAGAAGGGAGAAGACTTTTTTTTAAATGACTCTCACCGATATGGCCTTTAAAATACTTTTGTGCAGAGACCATCAATCAGGAAAATTATCCCTAGCAGAGAAGAATATGGCAGATGTAAATAATTAATGAATGAAGACAGAAACAGAATATGTGAGAGGGAATTTCTCTTAGAGGAATGTTCCTACAAGTTATAAAAGAAGCTAGAGATTTTTGTCTCCTTATTAATTTCCTTCCATTATCCCTGCACATTTTTAAAAATTGGATTTTTCTTCAATTGTGCTAGAGGCTCTCTAAACATAAATACCAATGGCATTGCACGTGTAAATATTTAATTTCTAGATGTTAATTCACAAAGACCTTCTTGAAAAACAAAAGGACCCCTCCTCAAAGAAAAACACCTTCATATAATATATTTTAGTTCTCATTGAAGCCATTCAGAGAATCTGAAAAAGTTAGTTCCTAACTCAATAGGAAATATTGAATCAAATGGTAACAGACTTCTCAGGTGTCATTCAGCATCATTTATTTTCAGTATCATCAAAGCAATTACTCTTGATTCACATTACTCTTCATTTAAAATTATTCTTAAATCCATGTAAAATATTATCAGTCATCATAATAACAGTAATAATTTTGTTGTTGTTCAGTCATGTCCAACTTTTCATGACCCCATTTAGGGTATTCTTGGCAAAGATATTAGTGTAGTTGGTCATTTCCTTCTCCAGATCATTTTACAAATGAGGAAACTGAGGCAAACAGGGTCAAGTGACTTGCCCAGGGTCACACAGTAAGTTTCTGAGGCTAGATTTGAACTCAGGTCTTCCTGACTCCAGGCCCAGCATTCCATCTGAAATGCCACCTACCTGCCCTGCAGTCATGATAACAACTGATACCTATATAGCACTTCATGGCTTACAAAGTACTTTGTATATATTGTTTAGGTTTGGAATCACTAGGCCAACTTTGCTACTTACTAGCTAGATAATCTTATTCCTGATCTGCAAAACGGTAGGGTTAAACTAGCT
The DNA here is from genome assembly GCF_900497805.2 of Vombatus ursinus. Lineage (NCBI taxonomy): Eukaryota > Metazoa > Chordata > Mammalia > Diprotodontia > Vombatidae > Vombatus > Vombatus ursinus. The sequence continues at coordinate 6,652,086 of NW_020954604.1, read as the reverse complement.
GGTTTCTAAGGTCTTTTCAAGCTCAAAAGCCTGTGATCTCTTTTGATTCTGAAAACAACCTTGTGAGGTCAATAGTACAAGAATTACAGGTGAGGACAGTGAGACTCAGAGAAAGACAGTTTCTCAAAGTCACCTCGGTGCTAGTCAGTGCCACCTGATAACTGGCAGATCCAGGATTAAATTCCAAGTCTTCTGTTTCTAAAACTAATGTTCATTTCTCTCTACCACCACATTAATATATGCAGACAATAAAAAATGTGTTTCTCAATGGAGAGAGAGAAAGCAAAATTTTCATTGATTATATACATATATGTGTGTGTGTTCATATATGTGTGTATATATATAATTGAAAGTAAATAAATAAGAAGTTTCTGGCTGGAGTTCTTTTTCCCTCAAAAATATTAACATATTGTACTGAGAAGGTTTTTTAGAGACCACTCTAAATAGATTTCTAATATGGAACTTATTCTGACACTCTGCCCAACTAGTTTAGTGGCATTCTGACAACTGAAATATTTTACATGGTATCCAAAGTAGAAACTGACATCAATGTATTGTCGTCATCATCATCATTATCATCATCATCAGAGTACAAGGAAGAAAGAAAACAAGCATTTTTAAGCATCTCCTATGTGCCAAGCATTTTATAAATATTATTCCATTTAATCCTCTTAACAAACCTGGGATGTAGCTATTATATGTTATTACAATGTTATTATTGTTTTTATACATATAGTTATTGTTTTATATATAGTTATAGTTACAGCTATTATAATTTCCCATTTTACAGTTGAGAAAACTGAGGCCAACAGAGGTTAAGTGACTTGTCCAAGGTCATATAGCTAGTAAACATCTTAGGCTGGATTGGAACTAAAACCTTTCCCACTCCAGGCCCAGTGTTCTGTGCACTTTGTCACACAGTGATCTCAAAGTTGTAATAGCTGTAATAGCATTAGCTGACTCTTATATAGCACTTTAAGGTTTAGAGACCACTGGACATACATGATCTTATTTGATTGTCGCAACAACCCTGTGCCATAGGAGTTATCATTAATTGAATTTTATATTCCATACAATTCCATACAATTATCATTAATTCTATTTCACAAATGAAGAAACTGAGACTCACAGAGGTTAAGTTATAAATCAACTCCTTGTCCTTTAAACTTCATCATTTTAAACTTCATCAGTCATCATTTTCTCTCTTTGCTTTTGCTGTTCCCCAGACCTGAACTCTTCTCCCATTTCACCTCTGCTTCTAAAAACCCTCGTCTCCTTCAAAAAGCAGCTTAAGAGCCAGCTTTTACATGAAACCTCTCTGGATACCCTCATATGCTAGTTTCTTTCTCTGAAATCACCTTGTATTTATTTGGTATATACTTATTATATACATACATGTTATTTCCCCCAATAGAATTAAGGTCCTTCAGGGCAGGCATCTGACTTTATATATGTATATATATAATATATATATATTATATATATGTGTGTGTGTATGTATATACACATATATGTGCACATGCATGTGTCTATATATATATCTATGTGTGTTTATGTATGAATGTATGTGTTTATAATTTAATTTATATCCTCAGCACCCTTATATAGGGTCAGGTATGTTGTGGGTGTTTAATAAATGAATGTTGATGAATTAATTGTCCAAAATAACATAAGATATTCTATAAAGAAACAGAGACATCAATTTTACTACTATGTGTAACAACCAAAGATAGAATCAATCTTGGTGACCAGTCTTTCAGTCTCCCAGGTTTGTAGCCTCAGCATTTTTTAACTCTTCATTCCATCTCAAACCCTCCTATAAGTGTGTCTTCCAATCACAACAATTTCTTGTGCAAATCACATCCCCACCTCCGTATTTTGATTGGCAGGTCTCCCACTAGATTTCTTAACCTTGCATGGTTATCCATGAAACTCACAGTCTGTGTGTCAGTTATATTTCACTTTCTGTTTGGAATTCTCCCACATCTTTGACCAGTCATATATACACCTCTCTGACGATATTATTTACACTACTTCTCCTACAAAATTCTTCCTTCACAATATGCTGCAATCCACTCACAATGAATGCCTGTCTGTTGGCCTTTGAGTGACCTACAGCAATAATTCTTTGGAACCTGTGGTGTTCCATAACTTGCAGGTGTGTATTTAGCACAACTTTATTAAATTTAAAAGAAAAGGCAGCATCCATAAACATATACAAAATTAATAAATAAATACAAATAAGTAAATAGATGCAAAGACAAGTATTGACTTTTGCTTGGAGGATGTGATGACTACAGTCTTACTCACCAAGATCGTGGAAATTACATTTAAAAATGAACAAAAGAGACAAATAAAGGACTCCTACACTTGTATCCAGAATGAATGAAATGAATTGATTAACCACTTACTATGTGCCAGGTTCTGTGCTGATGTATCCTCTTTGCTAATGGAAGCATTGAACACTATCATAGAACTAAAGCTAAAAGGTAGCCCAGAAGTCTTCAAGTCCAATTCCTTTATTTTACAGACGGGTCCATGAGGCCCAGTCACAAAACCATTAAACATTAGAGAGAGGATTTGAACCCAGCTCTTCTGACTCCAGAGGGGGTGCTTTTTCCACTGTACCACATTGCCTCCTCACTGTATTGGTTACTATTATTTAGTGACAAGCTATATCCAAGGAGACTGAAATAGAATTCCATAAATGGTATTAAATATTACCATACTGACTACTATTATAATAGAGGATTTCCTATTTTTTTAATCTTTAATCCATTTTTAAAATTATTTTTTGTCACAGAAAACATTAGGTATGTTTTAAGAATAGAATAGTAACACTGGATTTGGAGACAGAAAACCTGGGTTAAAACCCTAGATCTGTCATTTACTACTTGGCTGACATTGAGTAAATTACTATAATGAGCCTCAATTTCTATTTTTGTCAAATGAGGGGGTTGATCACGGACTCCAAGGTCCCTTCCAGCTCTATATACTATGATTTTATAAGATATTCATATTAGCCATAATTTTATCAAGGGCAAGGACAATATCTCTTACCTGTGATGCTTATTACCTATCTGACCTTGATTGTATAAGTCATTTTTAATTTCCATGGGCTTCAGTTTCTTTATCTCTAAAATAAAGGGCTGGAACTAGATCTGAGATCCCTCCTGAATCTATGATTATATCATTTTATTCATCCTTGTGTCTTTTCCAAAGTCTGGAGCAGTGCTCTTATAGAGTACTTCATAGGAACAGAGTTTTCAAATTGAGGACAACAATAACTGTTTCCATTTCACAGATGAAGAAACTGAAGCCTAGAGAGGTGAAGTGGCCTGCCCAAAGTTTTGGTTTGTTTTGTTTTTCACCAACTGCATATACTATACACGGTGCTAAGTGCCTTACCAATATTATCTCCTTTTGTCCTCACACCAACCCTGTAAAGTAGGTGCTATTTTTTTCCCCTTTTACACATGGGAAAACTAAGACAGGCAGAGGTTAAGTGACTTACCCAGAATCATACAACCTGTAAGTGTCTGAGGCCAGATTTGAACTCAAGTCTTCTGACTCCAAGTCCAGGGCTCTATCCACTACCATCTATTTGCCTCAAAGTCATAAGGTTACAGTTGTTGAAAGAATGAATTTATACTAATTTAAATTTCTTCTGCACTGAATATAGTTTTTCTTCCAAAAGGACACTTTCCAATCAATGGTTGATAAGCATTTATTAAGCACATATTATACTGAGGCTAGAAAAACAAAGAATAAAACAATTCCTATTCTCAAGGAGCCCATATTCTCTCTAGTCAGCTAAATAAAGCTAAAAGAAACAAAAAAAACTTAAAATACAAGATTAATATCAAATATTTGAATAATATTTAGAATGCTTTCTGAATATGAAAAATTGTTAAGATTAAAAAACTCTATTCTCTTATCTTTTTCTATTCTGTATATTTTTAAATTCAATTCACCAAAGGCTTATTATGCAAATCCCTTCTAAATCCATTAAATATACAAAAATCAGCAGTTATGATTGCACTCACTCAAAACCTGCCACTTAGTAAGATGAAACCCAAGCACAGTCAACTTGGATTTCCTGACATTAAAATATGAAGCAACCTTAATTGTGGCTCAACTCCTTTGCAAAGATGGAATGGACAACGAATCAAGTTTCCAAAGGTAACAGATGAAAAAAAAATAAGGCAAGAGGAAGCAGTTGCTTTATAAATCAAAGTGGAAAGAATGACTGACTATTCCCTTTAGAGAAATTCCAAGTCCAATAAGTACCCTCAATCTATATAGAAGGCTCAAGTTCTATATACAAAGGCAGTAGTGCCATATGCCTCTCTCTAGTTCTCTTAGTCTGAACTAAGTCATCCTTCCATGCAGTGAAGAGAATAGTTTTCTAATGTTCAAGAGGGACATGAGGACAAGGGATTGGACTCTCCCTAGAACTAAGCGAAAATGTGCACCTGTTAAAAGACATTCAGGATACCCTTTGATCCAGCAATACCACTGCTAGGTCTGTATCCCAAAGAGATCCAAAAAAGGCGGGAGTGGGAGAGCCTATTTATACAAAATATTTACAGCAACTCTTTTTGTGGTGGCCAAGAATTGGAAACTGAAGGGATGCCCATCAACTGGGAAATATCTGAACAAGTTGTGGTGTATGCTTATAATGAAGTATCACTGTGCTATAAGAAATGACAAGCAGGATGATTTCAGAAAAATCCATAAAGACTTAAATGAATTGCCACAAAGTGAAATGAACAGAACCAGTAGTACATTGTACACAGTAATAGCAACATTGTATGATGATCACCTGCGAATGATTTAGCTGTACTCAGCAATACAATGATCAAAGACAATCCCAAAAGACTCAGGATGAGAAATGCTATCTGCCTCCAGAGAAAGAACTGATGTTGTCTGAATATAGATGAAGCAGACCAGTTTTCTCTTTCTTTCTTTTTTTGGTTTGAGTCTTCTTGTACAAATTAACTAATATGGAAATGTTTTCCATGATTACACATGGATAACTTACATCAGATTGCTTACCATCTCAGGGAAGGGGGAGGGTAAGGAGAGAGAGATAGAATTTGGATCTCAAAACTTAAAAAAAAGAAACTAATGTTAAAAATTGCTTTTAAATGTAATAGGGAAAAATAAAATATTTTTTTAAAAAGTCATACAGGAAGCAAGCACACTGATACATGCTTGGTAGAGCTCTGAATTGTTCTAATCATTCTCAAAAGCAAGTTTTAATTATTCTAAAAAAGTGACCAAAATGTCTATAACCTTCCACCCAGATCCCACTCTTGGGCTCCAAGGTCCATGATTAAAAAAAATAAAGGTCTCATATGAACCAAAGTATTTATAGAAGCACTTTTCACAGTAACAGAGAATTAGAAACAAAGGATATGCTGGTGGGTTGAGAAATGGTTAAATAAATTGTGATACATGAATATAAGTGCTATAAGAAACAATAAATCTAATGAATAAAGAGAGGTATTGTAGCCTTTTGTGAACTGATGCAAAGTGAAGGAAGCAGAACCAGGGGAAAAATACACATAATAACTACAACTACATACATGGAAAGAACAACAGCATTTATTAAGAGTTTACTATGTGCCAGACACTGTGCTGAGTATCAACCAATCAATAAACATTTATTAAACATCTACTATGGGGGGCAGTTAGGTGGCGCAGTGAATAGAGTACCAGCCCTGGAGTCAGGAGGACCTGATATGGCCTCAGATACTTGAAACTTACTAGCTGTGTGACCCTGGACAAGTCACTTAACCGCCCGCCGCCCCAGTTTGCCTCATAAACAAACAGATATCTACTATGGGCAAGGAACTATGCTAAGTTCTGGGGAATACAAAAAGTCAAAAGACAGACCCTGCCCTCAAGGAATTTATAATCTAATAACACTGGGGATATAGGGAACAAGGCCAAACGTCTACCCCACTCTAACACCAAAAAAAAAAAACCAAAAACCCAAAAAACAACATAGTCTCTACTCTCAAGGAACATTTGAAAAAAATTTTTTGGAACATTTTTTTAAAAGAATGTCTTTATTTTATTTTTTCTCAAATACGTGTAAAAACAATTTTTAACATTCATTTTTTATAATTTTTGAGTTTCCAATCCCTCCCTGTCATTTCCCCTCCTTGAGAAGGCAAGCACTTTGATATAGATTATACTTGGAACACATATTTGGATTCCATTTAGGATTTTCTTGGCAAAGATACTAGAGTGATACATTTCCTTCTCCAGCTCATTTTATAGAGGAGGAACTGAGGCAAACAGGGTTAAGTGACTTGCCCAGGGTCACACAGCTGGGAAATGTCTGAGGCTAGATTTGAATTCACAGAGATGAGCCTTCCTGACTCTAGGCCCTTCACTCTATCTACTGCACCATTTAGCTGCCCTATATAACTATATACACAGAGTATATGAAAGTAATCTGAATAGGGAAGAAATTAGCAGTTTGAGGGCCTAGGAAAGGTCTAATAAAAAGCAATCAAAATGTAATGTTGTGAAATTATAATGACAAAGCTTGGTCCCAAAGAAGTATGAGAATATGTCTCCCCTTTCTGTATTCTTTGCAAAGGTGGGTAAATACAGATACAAAACCATGATTATAGTGTCTAATTTGTGTGATGTGTTAGCTGATTTGCTCAACTGTTCCTTTTTTTTCTTTTTAAAAAATCTTTGTTATAAGGGATGGGAAATAGAAGTGATATAAAAACAAAAGACAGCATTTTCTAAAAAAAACATGACAGATCTTAAACTTGGTTGCTGGAGATTTCTTGTGTGTGTGTGTGTGTGTGTGTGAAAAGAAAGAAACCTTGTTCTATTTTCAACAGGTAATAAGTTATATTCTGCCTACCTAATTTCTCCCTGTAGTTAAATTTGGAAACATTCAACATGCCCTTGCCAGTTGGCTTGCTTACAGGAATTAACTAGACAAGTGTAAAAGATGGATAACAGCAGGATTTCCAGGGAAGTGCTATTATGGTGAGTTGTGGGGCAGCCATAGCCAGGGTGGGAGCAGAGAGGTGGAAGGGGAGAAAGTGTTATAAAAGCATATAGAAACACACACAATTTTGAATGAGATAATATCACTGTGGAAGGCTGGTAACCAGCCAGGGATTTGCCTGGTTCTGCAGCAATTCCAGCTGAGATGATCCCTTTTGAGACCTGGGCCAAACTGCAAACAGCTCCAGGCCCTGTAAACAGTACCTGCAAGTACAGACCAAAACACAGGCCTCACCCCTACGTCCTCAGGGTTGGGAAAGACTACCCATGCTTGGAAACTAGAGAACATTGTACACATTGTGCGATGACCAACTTTCATAGACTTAGCTCTTCTCAATGATGCAATGATCTAAGACAGTTCCAAAAGACTCAGGATGGAAAATGTTCTCCATGTCCAGAGAGAGAACTATGGAGTCTGAATGCAGATCGAAGCATACTATTTTCTCTTTTTTGTTGTTGTTTTTTCTTTCTCGCAGTTTTCCTCTTTTGTTGATTCTTCTTTCACAACATGACTAGTGTGGAAATATGTTTCATATGATTGTGCATGTATAGCCTATATCAGATTGCGTGCCATCTTGGGGAGGGGGAAGCAGAGGGGGGGGAAATTTAGAACTCAAATCTTACAAAAAGAGAATGTTGGAAACTAAAAGTAAATTAATTAATTAATTAAAAAAAGACTACCCATGTCTGGACAGGTATTGGTTATTTCAGCCACACCTCCACCCACTTAAGGACAGGGCCAGCCTCACGGTCACCTCCAGCTACGAGAGGACAACACCATTAAACTGCTTCATTTCATTTCAAGCAGGTGTTCCATTTATACTTCAGATGAAATAGCTTTGGGGTGATGCTCACAAAACCACTTGTCTTCCTCTGGGTTTAAAAGTGCCAGATAACATAAGGTGATGCTCTATGCACCTGTGTTCTCTTTAGGCAGTGGGGGAAATTAACCTCTGTATTGAAAGACACATGCACAAAATCCCATTTCTGTTTCTGCACAATTGTTTTTATTACCCTGGCCTCCAGTTACAATATCAGTTACAGTTTATATGCCTATTTATTTTCACAGAGGAATATTCAATCTTCATAGAATGCAAGCGGGGAGATGGCACCAGGCACCTCTAGTGATATGAAGCCTCTTGAGCACCATGCTTTAATGCCCTGTTACGTTAGACGGTGAGCTACCTGCCGACTTTCTTAATTTAAAGCACACGATCTGTGAGGAAAGAGATGAATTTGGCGTCCTACATGCATTCTCATGGGCTATTCCAAGTTCTAGATTTGGGGCCTGGGACATGTTACATTGTTATTGCTAATTTATTTTCTTCTCTCTTTTTGCTTACATACCACATAAATACACACATGTACACACACATATTCACAGAAATTGTTTATAGAGATGATCAACCTGCTTCTCATATTCTGATAGGAAAGAAAGAAGGAAACAAACATTTATTAAGTACCTACTGTATGCCAGACAGGCAGGTAGGTAATTCAGATAAAACATTGGGCCCAGAGTCAGGAAGACTTCTCTTTCTGAGTTCAAATCTGGCCTCAGACACTTACTAGCTGTGTGACCCTGGGCCTCACACAGGAGACCTGAGTTCTAGTCACAGCTCTTCGACTAACTCAGTATGACCTTGGATAAGTCACCTTACTTATCTCAACTTCTGGTTTTTTTTTTTCCTTTGTAAGATGAAGGGTTTGGACTAAGATCACTTCTAAGGTTCTTTCTAACTCTTACTTTCTAGAGTTTTTTTAAAACCCAGGGCAGTTACAAATAAATAGCATCTAGCCTTAGGGGTGTGTGAGGAAAGGAGATAGTCCCACATGTTGAACCTTGGTGATTGATTGAATGAATGCATGATAGATTAGAGAATAGTTAAACAAACTGTGGCACATGGATGATAGAATATTACAATGCTACAAGAAACAATGAATGAATCTTTCATTCATTCAATAAGTACATTTAGTAAGCATTTACTATATAAGCAGCTAGGTGATGAAGTGGATAGAATGCTGGGGAAACTGAGGCAAATGGGGTTAAGTGACTTGCCCAGGGTCACACAGCTATTAAGTGTCTGAGGCCAGATTTGAACTCTGGAAGAGGAGTCTTCCAGACTCCCAGGCCCAGTGCTCTATCGGCACACATTATCCAGCTGCCAGTCTGGCATACAATAGGTACTTAATAAATGTTTGTTTCCTTTCTTCTTTCTAATCAGAATAGGAGAAGCAGAGCGATCATCTCAATTAGCTCCAGCCTTGTGACTTTTCTGCATGTGAATATGCACATGCAAAAATACCTAGAAATGATGCATTTGTTTTGTAAGGAACTGTAGCTCCTAGATGCTTTCTTATTTGCATGAGAAGGTTTACAAGAACAAAACAAAAACATGGTTTAAAAAAAAAAGCATTATGTCATTTTAAGTGGCAATTCCTGACATTGTTACCATGTGAAGGACAGCCTTAAAAGGTAATAAATGGGAAGGTATATTGAAAGCAACAATTAGCATGTCCTAGGAAGCCAGGAATGAAGGGTGCATTCCATTCCAACCTCCTAGCAGGGACAGAATCCTTGCTGAGGTGACTTTCCATGGAGTCCAGACCCAAGGGCTATTCTTAGAATAACCAAAAAAAAGCACATAGCTGCCTAAAAATAATGATGACTCAACACCTAGAGGCTTCGATGATGTAATGCTGTCAAAGAACACCCCATCTCCTCACAGGTTGCTGTTCTTAAATTAGGCAAGATAGCAGCTCACCTTCTCAAGGAAAGGAATATTTCCCAGGGTGAAAGAGAAGAATAGGACCTGGGCTTGGAGACAAAATATCCAAGGCATGCAGTTACTTGTCACCTTGGTTCAGTTCACCAGCTGGGAAAGGCACTCCACTACCCAACCTCATCCCCCACCAAAGTCCATTTCACTTCTCTTGCTTCTTTAGCCCAGAAACCTGGAGACTGATCAACAAGTCGAACCTTGATAATGATGGTGCCCACTGTTCCCACACCATTATTAGCCATTATGTGGAGAAGGGGAAGGCAGACATGAAGTAAAGAGGGGTGCTCTTTTTAGTTGGAACAAGATTTTGATCAGGGCTCGTTGCTTCAGAAAACATCTCTGAAGCTAGGTTAGGTTTTGGTCAAGTTCCTGGTCAAAGGGATGGTATAACAAAAATCATAAACCTAAGAATGAAAGATGTGGGTTGAAATTCCAGCTGAGTTGCCTTGGCCAAAATCATTTGGCTTTTCTGGGTCAAACTGTCTTTAATTTCTAAAAAGAGGAAAGTTGAACTAGATTAATTCTAGGACCTCATCCAAATGTAATGATCATGGGATGAATGGTTTCAGGCTGGAAGGGACCTTAAGGGTCATCTTGTCAATAAATTTATAAACAATTAAGTGCCTACCATGTGCCAATAGCTATATTAAGGGACAGGGATACCAGGACCCACAAGTGAAACAGTTCCTGCCCTCAGAAAGGTTGCATTCTAATAGGGTCCAATAGCCTTATTTTTACAGATGAGAAAACTGAGACCTATAGGGGTTAAATGATGTCCAAGGTCACAATAGTAAGCAGTAGAATTAGAATTCAAACCCAGATCCTTTGACTCCAAATCCAGTCTTTCCAATACCAGTCAAGAAAAAGCCTTTGGCAAAATCTTGACAGAGGTCAAGTCTGTAACTGGATGCCACTGTTTTTATGTCCTTTCCCTACTCTGGTCCCCTATTTTTCCCTTCAAGATTTGCTCCTAATTAGTTGACAAAGAATCCTCAAAAAGGAATTAATTAATAATGATTTAAAGAATAGTCTTCCTGTAGCATTTTTTTTTGGGGGGGGCAATTGGAGTTAAATGACTTGGCCAGGGTCACACAGCTAGTAAGTGTCAAGTGTTTGGTCTGAGGCCACATTTGAACTCAGGTCCTCCTAACTTCAGGGCTGGTGCTCTATCCACTGTGCCACCTAGCTGCCCCTTCCTATAGTATTTTCATTTTAATTGAGGAAATCTAACGACAAAAAAGCTTCCAGTACCCAAAGACATGATATATACAGTGCATCCACTAGAGTGCTAGCCTTGGGATCAGGAAAGCCTGAGTTCAAAGTCTGCCTCAGACACTAGGTATGGGAGCCTGTGCAAATTACTTAATTTCTCTCTGCCTCAGTGTTCTCATCTACAAAATGGGAATAATAGCACCTACCTCCTAACATTACTGGGAGGATCAAATGAGATGACATATGTGAAACATTTCACAAATTTTTAAGCACTTTATAAAGGATAGCTAATAATAAAAATATTGTTACTATTGTTGTTGTTATTGTGAAATTTTCAGGTGCCATGACACGTCAGTGGAGGAAATATTTTGGGATAAAGGGACCTTTCTAGAACCCCTCAAATGACACCATAACAGACAAATTATGGGGGATGGGGGGGTCTAAAAGGAATATAAGATGTGATCCCTATCCTAAAGCAATTTAGAATCTTCTTAAGACAACTAGAGGGCCATATAAGAATGAAGTAATTAAAAAAACAAAAACTGAAGCACCAAAATCTTATTTAATTCCATACTACAAACATACTGTCTACTATTTACCCATTCTGAGATATGATGAATACCAAAGAAGGAGACCTTTAATCTCAAGGTAGCTTACTGATTAATATTTCCCCTCAAATACTCCTAGATATTATGTTTTTTTCCTTGAAAAGATTTTTTTTTTTGTACTTTATAACCCAATTTCCCAGAGAGGATAGGACTAGGTGAGCTCATTACACAGAAAGATCAGGAAAACTTCTGAATTTTCTAAACAAAACTCTGCCACTACATTCTTTAAAGTATCTTTAAAAATAAGGAATTTTGGTTAAGTAGGACATATTGGCAGCTAGGTGGTATGGTGGGTAGAGTGCTACAGCTGGAGTCAGGAAGACTCATCTTCCTAAGTTCAAATTTGGCCTCTGATCCTTACTAGCTATGTGACCTTGGGCAAGTCACTAACCCTGTTTGCCTCAGTTTCCTCATCTGTAAAATGAGCTGGGGAAGGGCATGGCAAACCACTCTAGTATCTCTGCCAAGAAAACCCCAAATGGAGTCATGAAGAATCAGACACGACTAAAAAATGACTGAACAAAGGGCATATCTAATGCTAGAATAACAATGAATCAAACAAACCCTAGGATCATGAGGAATGTAAGAGCTAGAAGAGATCTCAGAGATTATATAGGTCCACCTCACTCATTTCACAGTTTGGAAAACTGAGGCTCTGAGAGGGGATATGACTTACACCGACCTTGGCTACTTTGGGTTAAGTGATAACCTGATCAGATGATCTCCAAGGCTCCTTCCAAAGATCTATCCTGCGATCCTTAATAATGGTATTCTCATACAGTAAATATCATCACATGATATTAATGGAACTGGCATCCAGCCTGCCTATCCCCCACTGATCTCTTCTATTGAACTAAATGTCAGACCTGCTGTGACAGATGCCTTGGAAGAGTCTAAAAGTGGATTTCAAAACTCCCTGACATCCTCTGCTTATCTTTGGATCCATCTAAGGATTTCATAAACATTAAGCTCTGTTCTGATTAAACCCCCTTGAAGATAAGGAGGATTTGGACAATACTGCTATCTTCTACAAGTCAGAACAGTCCTTTTCCTATACTGCCTTTGCTCTTCCCCTTAGAGATAGTCTCTCAGAAGTAACAGGTGCTGGTGTGACTGGAATATTACTCTAAGACTCTAGCACCCATTCCCTCCATTCAACCAAATGAATGCTCCATCCAGAAGTAAACATGATCAGCCTGAATAAACAGCTAGAACAAGGATGGAGACAACTGGGGCTCTGTGCCAGGACATCAACATTTAGCAGATGCTGATTATATTTGCGTTCCTTAAGTAATACACAAACAACTGAATTTATAGACCATCTTTATTCTATGTTATTTAGAATTCTTAGTCACAGCATCAGAAATTTAGAATTTCTGGGCCCATCAAGAGATTATCAAGTGTACCCTCTACCTTTGTTTGCCATATGAGGTAATAGAAGTCTAGAGAGTTTAAGTGATTCACCCCAAACCACATAGAAAGTTAACAGCCTAGTTAGGAGTTTACCTCAGTTCCTCTGCCTCAAAATCCATCTCCCACACTGACCTGTCTAGGTACCTGAAAAGCCAGCATTAGACGTTATTTCCTTTGGGTCTTGAAGGCTCTTCTGGCATTAGGATTCCCCATTAAAATGCCAATACAATGGGAAGAACCCTACTTTAAATCATTGACAAGGTATTCCTTTGGAGGGATCAGATGGCACCTAGCTGGGAGCAAATACTAACAGAATCAGAGGCTAAATAAGGAAAATTGGGGGATGAGAGTGGGGAAAGGATATAAAAGGAGGTAGGGGAGGTAAGTGCCATGCGTCTTCACTTTGAGACTGGGGAAAGGTTTTTCTCCATCCATACAGCTGTCTATGACTGAATGAAGACACACGGCAGTAATCTCTCCCCACACAGTCAGCCAAAAATGTACTCTTACTCACTCCCTGGCAAAGACACTGCAAACACTAAACTCTGTATACATTAGGATTAATCCTCCTGAGTGCCTAAATTGCTTCCTGATAGTAAAGGGAGGTGCTCAGGGAAGCAGCTATCTCAGTCTTTTAGGGCCCTAGGGAATCATTGAGCTCTCTTCTGGAGGAAGGTATAGAACATTTCTGAAGAGCAGGGACTTTTCAGCTACTTCACCTACAGGACTGATCTTTAAGATCAAGAATCCCAGGGAAAGGCAGAGAGCTGGAAGGGCCAGGGGAGGACAGGGGTTGGGGTGGGGGAGGTAGGAAGTAGGGGAAGGGTCATTCCCACAGCTGTGGAGTACTACACCCTTTTTATCTTTCCCAGATACAAAAGTGTCCCAAGACATCTCTGATACCTAATGATTTGCTGTAGTGGGGAGGAACTGTTAAACCCTGAGGAAGGAAGGAAGAAAAGAAGAAATGAAGGAAAGAAGGAAAGAAGTAAGGAAGGACAGAAGGAAGGAAGGAAGGAAAGAAGGAAGGAAGGAGGGAGAAGAAGAGGAGAAGAGAGGAACTCTAACCATGAACTCTTTCTCATCTGAAGCGTGAGAATGAGGATGTCATCTGTGCCACACTGTTGGGTGTGGGCAGTGGGGTCTAGAGCCAGAAATGCCAAGCTGGCTGCTAATGCCTGGGGAGCTCAGTTTGAAAGGCTGTGGGACCTGGGTCTTATTCCAATCCTTTTTAGTTATATTAGTATTTTGAGAACAGTAATAACCAAGTCCTGGCAAACCTATACCCTAGGAGTCTTCAAAAGAGAATACTGAGGGAGAAGTCAATGAATCTAGACTGTGGATATCAGTATAGTTAGTAGCAAGTGGGGTGTGCTTATGAGTACATGTGCAGTAACAGGGCAGAGGTTTCTAGACAAGCCAAAGAAAAGTTGTTTTGTTTTGTTTTTTTTAAATTCTACTCTGATGCCTCACCTCTGGTAGCTGCCACTAAGTGATTAATCCTGCTTAATTAGGATAATTCAGGCACAGTGGTTTAATTTACTTAAGACATGGAGAACTAAGACAAGGAGAGATCACTTAATATATTCATTTACTTTTTAAATTTAAAAATCATAATAGCTTATTGAAACAATAACTCAATTTAATTTTATAATGTAAACTTCAAAATGCTCTTAGACCAACAGGAAAGGAATTTAAAAAAAAGTATGCACTTGGTACTAAACTGTTGGGAACTTTTTTTTATCTGATAACTCGATGACTCATTTATATTTCTTCAATATCTGAGTTATTTTCACAGTTTCTAGCAGTACTTTTTTCAGTTTGATACTTAAACTATGGATAATAACTGTCACTGTACTGTACTTTTCTGCTCTCACTTATGTCATAGATTGGAGACATCATGTAATAACCTCTTAACACTTACCATGAAAATCTCTGTTGGAAATCAGTGTTGGCACATTGATGCATTGTAGATTGTGAAAAGGTACAGCCATTTCAGAAAACAGATCGGAAGCATACACAAAAAGTTACTTAACAGTGTATGCCTTTTGACCTGGCTATACCACTATATACAGAAGAACGTAAAAAAAAAAATAGTAAAAGGTCCTATTGGCACAAAAGCCTTTTTTGTGGTGGTGAAAAGTTGGAAACTAAAAGAATTGAGAAATTGTGTTATATGAATGTGGACTGTTATTTTGCTGTAAGAAATGAGGATATAGATAATTTCAAAGAGAAATGGGTAGACGGATACAGAATGAAGGGAGCAAAAACTGAAAAACAACTTACAACATCAATATTATAAAAATCAACAATTACAAAAATGAACTGAATGAATGAAATGATGAATGAAATGAGCAGAATCAGGAAAAATAATTTGTACAATAACAAAATTATAAAGACAAACAACTTTGAAAGCTGTAAGAACTGTGATCATTAAAATTACCATATATGATTCCAAAGGATAGATGGTGAAACATGCTATGTACCTCCTAACAGAGATGGATTTAGGGTGCAGAATGATATATGTGTGTGTGTGTATATGTATATGTATATGTATGTGTATATATATACACATACATATACATACCACATGCATACATATCTACATATATACATTGCTGCCTATAGCCAATGAGGGAATTGTTTTGCTTGACTATACATATGTGTTAAAAGGCATTTGTCTTTCTTTCCCTCTTTTTCAATACAGTGGGAGGGAGAGAAAATAGATTTCTGTTCATTTTTTTAAAGAGACCTTGGTGTACTGTTGGTAGAGTTGTGAATTGGTCCAACCATTTCAGAGAACAATTTGGAACCATGCCCAAAGGGCTATAAAACTGTGTATATCCTTTGACCCAGTAATACTGTTACTAGATCTGTACCACAAAGAGATCAAAGAAAAATGGGAAAAGCCTGTATGAACAAAAATATTTATAGCAGCTGTTTTTTTTTTTGTAGCAAAGAATTGGAAATTCATTGGGGAATGGCCAGAGAGAGGATTGAGAAACTCTGAGTGGAGATTGAAGTATATTTTTAACTTTATTTTTCTTGATTTAAAAAATAATTCAACATGACTAATATGGAAATGTTTTACATGACTTCACATGTATAATGAGTATCATATTGCTTGCCTTCTCAATGGATGGGGAGAGGCTGGAGAAAGGGAGAGAATTTGGGACTGAAAATTAAAATAAAAAAATACAATACAAAGAAAAAGAGAGTTTAGTTGCTACAAAAATGTAAAAATATTACATTCACTTTCAGATGAGATCATTATATTGTTAGATTTGCTTATTTGTTTTATTTATTACAAGTTATTAAGTGGGAGGGTAATATATAAATGTAATTTAAAATAACACACATCAAAAAAAAACTTTAAAAGAAAGAAAATCTCAACCATCTCTAAAGTTTTATCAGTTTACATGGTTTCTAAAGACTTCCGGGCACCAAGCCTCCATGATTTTTCTTTCAACTGTCACTCTTCCTATTTTCCTTCTCTCCAGGTAGTTCTCATTTGCCTTTTATAAGAAAGCCTTAAGCAGATGCCAAGACATGAAAGATAGGCCTGAAGCAAATAGCAAAAAATTTGTCCTCAAGTCAACTTTTTCCAGAAAAAAGCAAATAGTGGGACAGACACTAGGATGAAAGTACCCACACTGGGAGAAAGGACAGAAGCACAAGATCCTATAAGAAGGCTAACATAAATGCTAGAATGAGGGACAGGGAGTTGGTGGAAAGGAATGGAAGAAGAGGAAAGCATCGTCTGGTAACTTCCTATTTTAACTAATGATTTTTATGGACAAAATGCAGGTAATGAGCTCAGTTGTCTCTACTGCTGAAGGGAGGGGGGAAGGGAGAAGGTAACAAGTATTTCTATAGAGCCTACTATGTGCCAGTCACTTCATGCTAAGCGCTTTTTACAAATATTATCTTATTTGACTCTCATAACAAACCTGGGAGGTAGGTGCTATTCTTCTCCCCCTTTTACAGTTGAGGAAACTGAGGCAAACAGAAGTTATATGACTTGTCTAGGATCACAACGCTGGTAAGTGTCTAAGGTAGAATTTGAACTCAGGTCTTCCTGACTCCAGGCCCAGCTCTCAATCCAAAAGGTGACCAGTTGCCTCTGGAAGAATACAAGACTTCCAACATCCTATAAATTTTCATATTCTGGAGCAAATCCTCACTTGCCCCTGTCTTGGTTATAGCTCTGTATTCTAGGCAGTCTTCTTTGCTTTTTGCTGTTTGTAATTCTCCCCTTAGAGGTAAATTACTTTCAGTCTTTCTACCTGGATTCATTAAAGTCCAGGTGGCTTCTAAACATTTTAAATATAACACATCAAAACACAGTTTAGCAGAGTACGATGCACTTTCCCATGGGAGCCCAACTGGCCATCAGGTGCTGGCAGTGGGAATTAGGATTCAAGTACTCATCTTGCAAGCTTGGCTCTTGCAGGATAATAACTCACTTTCATGTGCATAATGTTTAACAAAGCTCTTTCTTCCCAACAACTGGGTGAGGTAGATATTATAATAATTGTACCTTTTTTATAGATGAGAAAACTTAAGCTCAGAGAAAGAGTTTAGCATAGTGGGTAGAGCAGTAGACTTAGCTTCATGAATATCTGAGGTCAAATGCTCCTTCTGACAATCACAAGCCTTGTAACCAGCAAGGCATTTGATCTCTCCCACCTCAGTTTCCTCATCTGTAAAATGGTGATGATTCCTATAGCACTTACAGGGTTATTATGAGAATCGAGTGAGGAGATATGTGTGAATCATTTGGCCAGTCTTAAAAGGCAATACAAATGTCAATGTCTATTATAATTATTATTAAACTTCTACTTTAGTTTTCACATCTGCAAAATAAGGAAAATGAAATTTCACTACTTATCTCCCAGGATTATTGTGAGGAAAATACTTTGTAACTTTAGAAGGCTATTGGAATGTAAATTATTATTGTTGTTATCTAGCAGCACACAGCCAATAAAAGTGCCAGTATAAAACCTGGTCCTTGAATTTGAAGACTAGTATGGTGTTCTTAGCCCTAAACCATGTTTCCTCTTCTGAATCAAATGAGATAATGGCTGGAAAGCACTTGGCAAACATGAAGGCACCATATAAGGACAGGACTAGGGGCTGGATATATGATTTTATTGATATGAGGAACTCCCAGGTGAGGGAATTTCTTTTAATGATGTCGTCTGGCACCTTCTCTGCAACTTAGTCTTAGATAAGTTAGGGGTCTGATAAGTTAAATTACTTACCAGACTCACACAGCACGTATCTATCAGAAGTGGCATCTGAATCCAGGTCTTCTTTTGTTTCAAATGCAACCCTCGATCCACTATGCCAAACTGCCCCTCTGGTATTCTATAAATATATTATTAATGGAAAGCACAAAGCAGTAATAGCTAACATTTCTATGCCACTTAGTATGTGCCAGTTCCTGTGCTAATCACAATTAACTTTACAATTATTATTTCATTTGATCACTACAACAACCTTGGGAGGTAGGTACTATTATCATCCTCATTTTATAGATGAGGAAACTGAGGAAGAAAGGGTTAAGTGACTGACCCAGGGTCACACAGCTACTAAGTATCTGACGCTATATTTGAACTCAGGTCTTCCTGACTCCAGGCACTGCACTCTGTTCACTGTACCACCTAACTGCTTATTTACATATCACAAAGTGATATGAAAATGTCAGCCATAATAATAATGTCAGTTCTCTTGGTACTATGTATTTTTAGCATGTAAAATCCTTGAGAAGGTAGGGATTGGGTCATTCATTCCTCAACACTTGGCCTGTGGCAGCTACTTAATAAATACTGCTTGATATTTGATCAATTCTATGAAAAGCCCTGTGTTGATGAATCAAAACCCTTGCTTCCAGACACTTCCCCACTACAGAATTTAGAAGATGTATGGTGTAGTAAGTCAGAGAACCAGACAAAGTATAAGAAAACCTGTGTCAGGGCAGTTAGGTGTGCAGAGGATAGAGCACCAGCCCTGGATTCAGGAGGACCTGAGTTCAAATCTGGCCTCAGACACAGCACTTACTAGCTGTATGACCCTGGGCAAATCACTTAACCCCATTGCCTAGCCAAAAAAATAAATAAATAAATAAAAGAAAACCTGTGTCATTAATTCAGCATGTGACCCTGAGCAAGCCACTTCATCCCAATATGCTCTGCTCTTTTCATTTGCCAAATCTGAAAGCTACTTTAATAAAGCATTATCACAATCACCACTACCATTATCTCCAAGGGAAAGGAATTGGTATAATGGACTGTGTGCTAAGTTCAGAAGACCTGGGTTCAGATCCTGTAGCTAACATTAAGGAGCTCTGTGACAATGGACAAGTTTTGTACAGGATAGGCTGGACTGACCAGACTCCCTGCCCCTTTGGTGTTCCCAGCTTGTCTCTGTATTCAAAACGCCTCAAGGTCTCTGACAGCCACTCAGTCTTCCTTCAATTCTCTCAGGGCTATTTGATACCTCACAGCTTAACATAGGAACTGGCCCATGGTGAGCATTTAATGAATAAATTTTTATTCATTCATACATAGTAAGCTCTATGTAAATATTAGCTATTGGCTATTATCTACCAAGGGAGAGAAGTCTCACACTAAGAGTCCTCAATTCTTCGACAATTATAGTTGCTTTTTTACCTGAGGTGGGAAAGGAGAGAGAGAAAGCATTTATATAGTGCTTACTATGTGCCAAGTATTCTGCTAAGTGCTTTTTAAAAAATGACCTCATTTGATCCTCACAACAACCCTGACAGGTAGGTACTATTCTTATCTCCAATTCACAGTTGAGGAAACTAAGGCAAACAGAGATTAAGTGACATTCCCAGGGACACACAGCTAGTAAGTGTCTGAGGCAATATTTGAACTCAGGTTTTCCTTACTTCAGACCTGGAATTCTAACCACTGCACCACAAGCTGCCTAATAAATGGCTTTATCTGAAGTGGAAGTTGGCAGAACTAGGTGTCCAGCATAAATATTCACATAGGGCAGTATTTTCTATGAGTGCAGGCAACATCCCCCTAACCTGGAAATCTGGCTATTTCAACTTCCTCCCTTATCATGTTCGACTCATTCCTGGCTGGGGGCAAGGGAAAAGAGCTGAAGGTCAGTGAGTGTCATGGGTCAGGTACAGCCTTAGCTAGGGATCAACATTCCACTTCTTAGAACTTGTCCTAGGGAAAGCAATTCCCTGTAATAGAATCATTTCTATATGATGAAGTCCTGGCAACTGCATTCATCTCCTTCATACACATTCTGTTCTAGCCAAACTGACTTACTTTACTGGTCCCCATACCAAACATCTCAACTTCCCTCCCTACCCTTTGCACAGGCTCTCCCCTAAGTCTGGAATGCACCACACCCTTGCCATGACCACCCTAAGAGTCCCTAGATGACTTCAAATCTCAGGGTGAAGGATATCTCCTACAGCAAGTCTCTCCTGAACATAACTCACCTCCTCCAGTTATTAGCACTCTCGCCTAGAAGATTATTTTGTATATAATTTGTATTTAATTTCTATATACATGTTGTTCTCTTCTGTCCCTTCTCTGTCCCAATAGAATGTAAACTCCTTGAGGACAGGTACTGTTTTCACAGTGCCTAGCACAGTGTAGTTGTTGTTGTAGTTTAGTCATGTCTGACTCTTCATGACCTCATTTGGGATTTTCTTGGCAAAGATACTAGCCCATTTTATAGATGAGGAAACTGAGGCAAACAAGGTCAAGTGATTTGTCCAGAGTCACACAGCTGGTTTCTGAGGGCAGATTTGAATTCAAGAAGATGAGTCCAATGCTATATACATGCTAGCAATTATTATTATTACCAGCAGATAGCACTTGTTTAACCAAATGCTGACCAGGTCACTAGTAAATGATGTCACATTCATGGGAAATACTTTTTCAATATATTTAGCTAAAATGATTGTTTTAAATGCTTGGAAACTAGCATTTGTAAACACTTTTCCTTCTTTCCTTCTTTCTTTCATTCATTCTTTCTTTTTTTTTCTTTTTCTTTTGTTCAGAAGCACTCAAAGTCTCAGTAAACAAGAAAAAGAATACATTTGCCACACTACACTGCTGCTTCCTACAGAGAGAAGTGGTTTCCTTTCATCTCCTTTTAAGGTGTGTGCTGAATCAGATAAGGATAAGGACAAGGATAAGTTGGCTCCATTTACAGGAGAGAGGCTCTAGTTATATGAGACAATTAAATCAAAGTTCACAAGTACAGGGAAGGTGCCACAGAGATTAGTAAGACTTTGATGTGCCTAGAGTATCCTTAGTGTGCCAGTTTCCTCCACCAGGGCAGATAGTAAGTCCTCTGTCCTTTCTTATCCTATATATTTCTTATCCATGTCTTTCTATGAATGCTCTACAGAGGAGCTACCCGATGTATTAGATGAAAGGTCTCCACTGACACCTTCATCTACAGGAAGTCTATCCCATGCCTCCTTAATTCTAGTTCCTTCTCTTTATTGATATCTAATTTATCCTGAATATAATTTGTTTGGACAGGTAGGTCTAGGGCATGGAGTCAGGAAGACCTGAGTTCAAATTCGACCTCAGACACTCACTAGCTGTGTGACCTTGGGCAGGTCACTTAGCCTCTGTTGGCCTAGGAGGCCACTTCATGACTCAGTGGATAGACTGCTGGGCTTTGGAGTCAGGAAGACCTAAGTTCAAATCTGGCCTCAGACACTTCCTAGCTGTGAGACCCTGGGCATGTCACTTAATCTCTGTTTTCCCTAATCCATTAGAGAAGGAAATAGCAAACCACTCCTAGTATCTTTGCTAAGAAAATGCCATGAACAGTATGATCCACAAGGTCACAAAGAGTTGGACACAATTGAACAACAAAATTTGCAGAGTTCTTGACAAATTTTGTCACATTTATTTTCCCTACAATCATTTGAGTAGGTGCTATTATTATCCCCATTTTTTTTACAGATGTGGAGACCGAGGCACATAGAAGTTAAACAATTTGCCCAGGGTCACACAGGAAGTAACTGTCTGAAAAAGCATTCACACTCAGGTCTTTCTTCATTCTATCCACTTCACCACCTAGATGTCCACAGTCACAGCTAATAAGAGCCTAAGGGAGGATTTGAACACAGGCCTTTGAAACCCCAAGTCACCTAGCTGCCTCAACAAATCCATGGATTGTCAAGAAGCCATCATTTGATAAGGGATGATTCCTTGTGAAGAATAATCTTGGTTTTGATCTCAACAAAATAATAATTGCTATAAAATATGTGGGTGACTTCATACCATGTCCCTAAAAATAGTTGTTATAAGAAACCTGAGTTTGAATCCTGGCTCTGCCATTTAATAGCTGTGTAACATTGAGCAAGTTATTCTCTGTCTCAGTTTCCTTGTCTGTGAGACTGAATAATGAGGCTCATACTCCTTGCTCACAGAGTTGTGAGGCAAAGACTCTGTAATCCTGCAAGCCTCATAAAAATAGTTTATTATTATCCTCACCTACCGCATTATTAATTCTGCTCCTCAGCTGGATCACAAAAGGAAAAGTAATTGGGAATTTCATTGAAGGGGAATGAGCCCTAGTATCTTTTTAAGAGTTGGAGGCTATGAATATCTCAAATCTAAATTTGTTTCATACAAAAATATTTATGCTCCAAACTGTAGCATACAAACAGCAATCTGTACTTATCAGTTTCAGCCGCCAATTTCCTCTAGCTCCACTTTCTTCTTGGTGTTATATAAACAAATCCCAACCATCTGGACCCTAAGAAGCCACACTGAAGTATGTGCTAGCAAAAGTCGCAATGATCTCACACTGAAACGAATCTCACATTGTTCTGTCACTGAGAAACTGGAAATGAATGCCAGGACCCTTACAAAGGACACCTCAATTACTCCATACCTAGCAGGCATAGAGTGAGTACCCTGGGATACTCCATCATTCTCTTCACTTCCAGACTGGGGGCATCTTCTCACCAGCCACCTTATACTATTACTTAATGGTTCCCTGGGGGATTTAATCTTTTCAGGCCCAGAACTGTATCCCCTTCTTTACCCTCCTCCTGCCTGCCTCCAGCCATTCATTTCAGTCCCTTAGTATCTTCTAATAAGCTGCCTTTCCAAACCATGTATCCTCTCCTACTTTCCATTTCTGGAACCATAATCAAATAGACTCTTGGAAATGATTTATCAATCTACTCTCCATGACTCCATTTCCCCATCTTTATAACTTTCCAAACTATCAGAATGAAAGCTCTTTGAAGTTAGGGACTATCTTCATTTTTTATAATTATATTCCCAGTATTTAACAGGATATTTGGTGCATAGAATGCATTTAATAAATGATTTTTTCAGTCACTCATTCTGATAGGCAGCTATAAATATGAAATAAGAGACTACCTCTTATTTCTTACCTTTATTTGTAAACAATTCAATTTTTGATCCTATCTCTCAAACATAAACTAGCTGTCTGATGATGAGCAAATTACTTAATTTCCCAGTGCTTTCAGTAACTCTCCAAAACTATAAATTGCCAAAATGGCTCCAACTTGCATTGGTAGAGGGATATTCCTTGCCTGGGAGTTAGTTATGCCAATGAAATCACAATTCAGTGTCAATCCCTTATATTTAACTATTTTGGTTCACACAAATCACCTAAAACAAATGGGGTTGAGGAAGGTCCTCCATATGTGTGGGTAGACATATCAATGGGTGCTACTGACTTCAGTTTTATGAAACCAACTACTCACCAAAAATGGCCATGTCACTATTTAAAGCAAATGAGGGAAAGATGACTGTACTGAAATTGTACTGATTTGGACAAATGAACAGACCCCAAGACCAATATCCTCAAAAGTAGGAAGACAAAAATAGGCTCTGCCTAAACATCTTATAATTCTAATCACTCACATACTCACCCTGTATAGACTGTAACCTTCATATGCTTTTCTTACCCTATCTGAGCCTCCTGACATTTCATCCCCCTGGAATAACTCCAATGCTGTTAAAGATGCTACTGGTCACCATAGCCCATGGAAATGCATGCATGTCCCACATGCCTTTACTGGCAATCATTAAGCCTAGTTAGTCCTTCTCTCAGAGCAAATATCTGCCTATGTTATGTTATATGAGAGTTAATGAACTCATCCCTCTTCCCCAGACTCCAAATAACTCTCCTAGAGCTCAAAATAATGACTGAAATTCCAGCCATTTGCTGGAATTTCATCGTTCCTGTCCATTGAAGATCTTGTTCAAATGTAAGCATGCCACCTCCCTCCCTCCTTTGCAGAGGTGAGGGACTATGGGTTTGGGACATTGCCAGACTCAATTGATATGCTGATTCATTTTACTGAAATCCAATTTTTTTTCCTCTCTTTAAAAAACTTCTTTCTAACAAGAGATGACTGGCTAGGTAGAGAAGGCAGGGATATAGGGTTAGAATTAAAATTTAGAAAAAAAAAACAAAAGATATCAGTATTAAGAAGAAAAATTAAAGGAAGAAAATGTAAGCAGTTTATGAGGATGGCTATGACAGTATTAGAATTAGCTGTCACCTTGCAGAGAGCATTAACAGTAAAGGTAGGCTTTAATGAGGCAGGGAAGAAAGGAGATATAAGAAGGAGAATAGGTAGGACTGGACCTCCTGGGAGACACAGGAATCCAATGACTTCAAAACACTTCAATTCTTCCACAGCTTTGCCTTGCTCAGTAGATTCAGCCCATTTTTTTCATCTGACAAACTTGTTACTCCTCTCTCAAATTGTTTATGTATAATAAAATTAAGGCCAAGGTTCAGATGTCTGGCTTTTTGCTAGCTTTAATAGATGTGACTACCTGTTTACTGTAAAAATCCCCTCTTTGCCTGTGGGCTCTGAGTCACTACTTCTTCAATGGTCACCACTGATCTCCATCTTGTTTATTCCTTGTTTATTCCACCTGTCCAATGTTCTCAAGGCCCTCTTCAATTCCTGCTGGCGTTCCACAAATTGCTCTCCTCCCAATGCTTCATGTGGACAAATGGAATGACCTTGTTTTCATTCCTGATGAATAGAAGGGAAAGTGAAGCAGGGGACCACCTCCAGAAAGGCAGTTAGGTAGAGAGAGAAGATAAAAACTGTTATCTAAAGTCAAAGATAATGGAAATGGATCCTCACTCTGCCACTTACTATATCAGCTTGTGCAAGTCAACATCTCTCTCTGGACCTCAGTTTTCTTATCTGTAAAATAAGGCTGTGTGATTTGATGTCCCTTACAATTGTAAATTTACATATACATGTGTGTATGTGTATGCACATATATAATATCTATAATTATTATATATAATATATCACATATTATACCATATTATTATAATATATAACATATATAATATGTATTATATATATTTGGGGGGGGGAATCACCCTGTGCTTCCATTGGTATATAGAGCTCCCAACAGGGAAACTTTCCCTACCAGCTAGAGTAAACTAGGTGGTGAAGTGACTTGAAAGCTGGGCCTGGAGTCAGGAAGACCTGAGTTTAAATGTGTCTGACACTTACTAGTTGTGTGACCCTGGGTAGGTCACTTAACCTTTGCTTGTCTCAATTTCCTCAATTGTAAAATGGGATAATATTGTTGAGAGAATCTCAAATGAGATAATATTTGCAAAAAAGTGCTTGGCACAGTGACTGGCACATAGTACATGTGTATATAAATGTTTATTTCCTTCCCTCTCCCTACCTGCCCAGACAGATCTTCAACAATTCAACAATTTACAGTCTTAGATGGTTACCTGGGACAGAACAAGTGAAGTGGCTTACCTAGAGTCATACAGCCTAGTCATATGATTTGAACCCAGGATTTCCGGACTCCCAAACCAACTCTCTATCCAGTATATCTCTCCAATGCACTTTGTTACATTTGTTCTATTTTATCATCTAATTACCTCCAAACACCAGCATTAAAATTCATTGCCCAAAATGTTATAAAGATCCTAGGAAAATGCTTGCCATTCTTTAGGCTTTGCATTTCTACAATTGCTATTTGACTCAATTCAATTCAACAAATATTCATTAAGTTCCTACTATATGCAAGGTTTTGCATTCCAGGGTTGAGGAGCCTGTGGCCTCCAGGCCACATGGGACCCTCAAGGTCCTCAAGTGTGGCCCTTTGACTGAATCCAAACTTCACAGAACAAATCTCCTTAATAAAAGGATTTATTCTGTAAAACTTGGACTCAGTCAAAAAGCCATACCCAAGGATCTGGAAGGCCATATGTGGCCTCGAGGCCACAGGCTCCCCACCCCTGCATTAGGCCCAGGGAATACACACAGTTCTTAAGGCCCTCAAAGAATATCCAATCTAATAGGAGATACAGTATTTACACAGATAAGTAAATAGAAGAAAAATTGAGTTAGGAGAAAATCTAACAACTGGGGGAGAACAGACTCAGGAAAGGCTTCCTATAGGAAATAGCACCCAAGGTAGGCTTTGAAGGAAACTTCGCAAGAAGGAAGTGTATTCCAGGCTCAGAGAATAGCTTATTGCAAAGTCATAGTGAGGGGAGATGTAATGTTGAGCTTAGGGAACAACTACCAATTGAGTACAAGTAGAGTAAAAAGTAAAAATATTAAATAATCCCCCACCCCCAAATCAGTGGGAGCCACACTATGAAGAGATTTAAGAATCAGGCTAAGGAGTTGATATTCTATGTAAATGGCAGTAGTGAGCCACTGAAGACGGAACCATGAATATCCATTTTTTCAGCACAGACAGTTCTGCTGTAACATATTTCAAAAACAAGAATTTGTTCCAACTTGATCGATATATTAGAGAACATTTTGAGCATGACTCAGATCTCGAGTTTGCTTATGCATGCTTTCTTTGGAGAGAAACAGAGAGAACATTCAGAAAGCAGGGCAGCTTCACAATAACTCACAAGCTGCAACCCTTCCTATATCCACTTCTATAAGCAAACTTCAGGTCTTTGCCAAGGTGAAGTGTCATATTTTTGTTTATCTGCTGGTGCAGTAGCAGTTAGGTAGCACTGGTCCTCACCACTCCCATCTCCAGCTCTACTCTATCCACTTCTGCCATAGCCTCCAGCCGGAAGGCCTGGAGTTTTCACCTGCCCAACCACCTCTTGCAACTTGGAGCAGAGGTCAAGCAGCAGCTGGATGCTATAGACCAGGCCACTCTTTATCGCAATACTTATTTCTTAACCATTTAACAGTATAAAACTGTGCTACCATTTTTATTAGATCTCTAACTTTTTATTTTTATTTAATGTGTAACTAATGAAGTTTTTTTTTAATTTTTCAGCATTGTACCCTTAACCTCATTTTCCCTAGATTTTCTATTGCTTTTAGTGCTGTATTTTGCATTGTTGCTGTTCAGTCATGTCTGACTCTTCATTATCCTCTAACCCTAATCCTAAATGCATGCCAATGCTATCCAAGGAATTTTCTTGGCAAAGATACCAGAGTGGTTTGCCATGTTCTCCAAAGAATTAAGGAAAATAAAGGTTAAACAACTTGCCCAGGGTCACATAGCTAGTAAGTGTCTGAGGTCAGATTTAAACTCAAGTCCTACCGGCTTCAGGCCCAGTGCTTTACCACTGAGGCATCTAGTTGCTTCCAATTTTAAATAGCTCAGTGTTTTTTGAGAATGAGTACATCAACAACATAGCAGAACTGACTATACGACCTGATGTGAATTCTGCATCTTTGTTGACCATATTTTCCCAAGTTACTGTCAAGTAGTATTTCATGGAGGAGAGAACTCAGTTACAGAATCATAGATCATTGCTCAGACGTTAGAGCTGAAAGGGTTCTTTAAAGACCACCTAGTCAAGACACTTCATTTTATAGATGAGAAAAGTGAGGCCAAGATTGAGGTGACTTGTCCAAAGTCCTACAGCTAATAAATAACAGAGCCAAGATTTGAACTCAGGTCTTCTCACTCAAAATCCAGAATTATTTTTTTCTACACCACGCTGCCAAGGACCAAGACACAGCTTCACAGCCTGGTTCCGACACTTTCTTAGCTGTGTGATACCAAATAAGTTGTATTGTCTCCTTGAGCCTTATTTTCCTCATCTGCAAAATGGGGCTAATAATACTGTTGGGTGAGAAATACTTTAGAAATCTTAAAAGCTGACACAAAATTGAGTTAGATTTTATGAAGAAAGTCCTTTATAATATAGATGGTGAGGGTTGTACCAAAACCTGGATAATTATCTGTCAGATAATTTTGAGGCAGAAGTCACATTTCTGGCTGAGGCTGGATAAGGGGCAAGGAAGAGAAATTTTTGAACTGAAATAGGAAGAAAACCTACTTCCTACTCTAAAAGGAATTTCTCATAGTCTATGTTCTTTAAAATATTTTGTCCTTAGTTCATCTGCTATAGCTGTCCTTCAATTGTTTATCCCCTAGAGATAGCAACTTTGCTCAACAAAATCTACAGATATTCTACAAAATCTACAATATTCTACAGAGCAGCAACTCATAGGCTTCTAATACTTAACAGGTAGTAAAAAATAATCTTTTCATTCTCCTGTGTATACTCACAAGTGAACAATCCAAACATTTCACAAAGAACTTTCTTTGAGATGAAGAAAAAAAAACACATGTAAATTAGAACAAAAAGTCCTCCAAAATATCATGGCACCATCAGGTCTTATGAATAAAAAAAGGGCTTCTACCTTACTGGCTTCTCCTTCAAATACTGACTGGTGAACGTTGCAGGCAAATAGAGCGTTTGGGAGGTCATTGAAGTCGGTTATTGCTTGGAAGGCTTCTTCTGCGAAACATCTTGTTATATCCCAGTCTCTATCTATGCAGTATAGTAAGAAAAGTCCTCCATCTTCCGAGAGGTGACCATATTGCCCAGGATTTCTCATTCCAATGAAATAAGATTCTCCCCTCATTCCTGGTGAGAAAAAGACAAATGAACATTGAAAATAAAAGTTGGACTTCACAAGGCAGAGCCATACAGTTAGGTTTATGTGGGATAACCAATACAAGCCAAGAAGATGTGAAACAGGTATGAAGTAAGAAGACACTGTTCCTTTGTCTTCTTCAAATCTTCAGGCACAAAAGGATGGTGAGAAACTGTATCAATGTGAGTAAGAAAGAGTATCTGAGACTCAAGGTCCAGAGTAGTCCCTTATCCCCAAGTGTTTTCTGAGTCTGAATTTCTCAATCCAATTGAATGAGGTAAAGTGGAAAAGAAGCCAGACAATTAATCTCTAGTCTGATTTAGTAACTAATACCAAACTACTACTACTAATAATAATCCCATTCCTTTTATTTAAGTGCAATAGTCAATCATTTTACCTACCTGTTCAAAAAAACATTAAAGAATAATAGCTATATAGCAACTTTTCCCAGGACTATTTTGATCTAAATGGCATCAAACAAGATATAAACAAGATAGCAAAGAAGTATTTTTGAACAAGTGATTGATAATAGAAATGGAAGAGGTCAAGAACAAAATTTTAAAAAGAAAGAAGAAAGGAAATGGAGGGAGTCGTGATAGCACTATAGGATTTGGTTTTTGCTACCAGAAAGTTAATTCTTTTTTTTTTAGGCAATGGGTTTAAGTGACTTGCCCAGGGTCACACAGCTACTGAGTGTTATGTGTCTGAGGCCAGATTCAGAAAGTTCATTCTTAAGAAGCCCAGACTTAGAGATTAATGCAATTTATTCCATACTGGATCTAGAGCATTGTCACAGATCAAACTATTATGCCCTGATATAACATTCACCACACAAAAATGCAAGAACAATTTTAATGGATGTTGTCCTAACTTCCAAAATATATGGAATGAAAATAAATACCTAGTAGAAGAAATAAAAAAAACATATGGGAATAGGGGAAAATGCATATCGTCCTTGTCATCCTATCTACCACTAGAGTTACCCAGATGTTTCAGTAAAATCTACAGAAAATAAGAGTACATCCTCGTGTGATGATAATGGTGGTGGTGGTGGTGATGATGATGACAACGATGATGATGATGATGATGAAGACGACGATAATGATGATGATGATAATGGTGGTAGTGGTGATGGTGATGATGTTCACAATTCTACTTTGCATCTGCTACTCTGGTTTCAGCACCACAGAACAAGATGCTCCTCCAAGGATAAACTCATCACTTCTAAACTCACCACCATGCTGCTCTCTCCAGCCTTATTGAAACCACCTCTCTCAACCTCCTTTCTCCTCTAATTGGAAGAATGGAGGGCAGAGTGCCAAACTCCTCCATGTGCCTTCCTTTATAAAGGAGCAGGAACTGAACTCTCAGGAATTGGACTCCACTTTGTATCACTAGGGAGATCCTTACAGTGGTGAAATCACAGGTCTACTCCCTATCTCTATTTGTTGTTGTTCAGTCGTTCTAGTTGTGTCTGACTCTTCTATGACCCCATTTGGGGTTCTCTTGGCAAAGTTACTAGAGTGGTTTGCCTTATTAGCCAAGTACTCCCTGGTGGCCACTCCCCTTTTATCTTTCCTGCCTCCTGTCGTATGTTGTCTCTCTCTTTGGATTGTAAGCTCCTGGAGGGCAAGGGCTGTCTTTTTTTTATTAATTTATATTTCTAGCACTTAGCACAATGTCTGGCACATCAAAGGTACTTAACTAATAAATATTTATTGAATTGAAATGGATTGGATGATAATGAGATTGGGTCTCTCTATCTTGTCCAGGTTGGAAGTATAGCAGGCACTCATAGGATAGATCCCACTGCCGATCAGTACTCGAATTCTGATCTCCATTTCTAACCCAGGTTGGTTCACTCCTCCTTGGATAGTCTGGGACTTACCATATTCACATCAAACCTAGTGCAGTCATCCTATTGGTTTTAGCTTTACTGTAGTTCAGAAACAGAATTCCACACAACGTTCCACAACCATGGACCGAGATCTTTGGGGATTTGTGTTCTTATATTTCTTCTTTGGGCCTATGCCTTGTCATTATAATTCCACAGCATTCAGTTTCAATTGTTTTGTGATGGTTCTTTCCATTTACATTATGGTGCTAAGTGTGCATGTTGGTTTCCTGGTTCTACTTAAGTCACTTTGTATCAGTTGACATCATCTTTCTCTACTTCTCTGTATTTATCAAAGTTGCTGTTTCTTAAAGCATGGCAATATTCTATTACATGCATCTGCCATAATCCGTTTAAGCATTCTTCAATTTGTGGGGATTTGCTTTTTTTAGTTCTTTGCTCCATAGTCAATAAATATTTATATACCACAAAAAGTGCTACTATAAATAATTTGGTATATTTGGAGCCTTTCTTTTGGTCAATGACCTCTTGAGATATTCCAGTAGTGATATATCTGGGTCAATTTAGTCACTTTATTTGCACAACTCCAAATTACTACCCAGAATGGTTGTTATAATAATAATAATAATAATAATAATAATAATAATAATTTATAATAATACTAATAACAACAACTAACATTCATCTACGTGCCAGGCACTATGTTAAATGCTTTACAAATATTATCTCATTTTATCCTCAATACAATCCTGTAAAGAAAGTGCTATTATCATCTCCGTTTTGCAGTTGTGGAAACTGAGGCAAGCTGAGATTCAGTGACTTGTCCAGGTCTCACAGCATAAGTGTCTGAGGCTGGATTTGAACTTGGGTCTTCCTGACTGCAGGCCCAGTGCTCTATCCACTGGGTCACCTAGCTTCCCTGAAGTTTGTCAATTCATAGTTCCATCAATATTCATTAGTGTGCTATCATTCTAGAGCCTCTCTAATATTGAGTATTTCTAATTTTCATATTTTTAACAATTTTGTGGTTATTAGGTGGAACTAAAGGATGATTTTAATTTGTCATTGTTGTTCCATCATTTCAGTTGTGTCTGACTCTTTGTGACTTCTTTTGGAGTTTTCTTGGCAAAGATATTGGAGTGGTTTGCCCTTTCCTTTTCTGGCTCATTTTACAGATGAGAAAACTGAGGCAAACAGGGTTAAGAAACAGTATCCCCAAAAAAGGATGGAATACACTTGATAGATATCTTCAATAAGACATTTGCATATCCATGTATAATATTTGTATTATATTATTGTATATATTGTATTACATTGTATATATTGTATATATTGTATTATATTATCCTTTTTCATTTTATGTTTATTCTTATGTTTTAGTATAATATCCATACCAACATTCTTAATATTTTTTTTTTATCAAAAAGCATGATATAGTGGATAGAAAGCTAGGAAGTCCTGAGTTCTAGTCCTCTGACGTAAACTGGCTATTTAGTACCGGGTAAGTCATTTAACTTCTCAGGCTCTTTGCAACTCTCTAAGACTATAAGTTGTGGAGAGGGTGCTAATACTTGGATTGGTAGAGGGAATTTCCTCACCAAGCAGTTCTTTACAGTGGTGAAATCAGAAGTCTAGGCCCTAGCACTATGTTTTTGCTGTTGCTCAGTCATTTCAGTTGTGTCTGACTCTTTGTGACCTCATTTGGAATTTTCTTGGCAAAGACTCTGGAGTGATTTGCCATTTCTTTCTTCAGCTCATTTTATAGATGGGGAACCAAGGCAAACAGAGTTAAGTGACTTGCCCAGGGTCACATAGCTACTAAGTGGCTGAGGTCAGATTTGAACCAAGGAAAACGAATCTTCCTGACTCCAGGCCTGACACTTTGTCTCCTGTGCTGCCTACTTGCATTATTATTACTATTACTATTTCTATTACTATCCCTATTATTATGCACCTGGCTGTTAGGAAATTGATTTTTTTTTAATCTCAGTAATGCAACACTAAGAATGTCAAGATTAGATAAGACTCATAAATGAATGAAAAAAACATTTTACAATAAAGAAGAATGAAACATTTATGATCATCTGCCATCAGGAGACATAAATATCGAGGACCAATTTTGAATTTTTAAAAATTACATAATGCCTTTAATTAAAATATTTTTCAAAAATAATTAACATCTGATCTCCAAATGCTCTCAGATATGTTCTGATACAGTGTTTTCATTTTTCTCTTTCTACTCAGGAAAATATATTCATTGCTGCCCAAATTAATTTAATAGACTAACTGTTAGGCCTCACTCATGACTCATTTTAATCTACTCAAATAACTTGAACTTCAGATCTAAGCTGTAACAATGCAATTATCTTCACAGGACATTATTCTAAGCCCATTACATTCAGTAAAGATTTAAAAGGTGAATAAATCCTTGGCAAGTGACCTATTATGCTTATTTGGAGAAATACTTCAGGATTTAGGTCAGTGAATGGGAATAAAAAAAATCCTTAAATCTATTTTCAGTGCTATCAAAACCTTAACTAAATCCATTAATCATTCTGTGACTCAGTTTCTCCAACAACAAAACAAGGCTATTTATACCCATTTGCCTATATGGTATGGGTGATGTCTTTTGATCCGTGCATAAATTGGATTCAAGTGAGGCAGGGTTGCATGAAGTCATCGGCCTCACTCTCTCCTCTAGAGTTGCTGCAGTCGGTAGCAGGGTGATGGCTCAAGATGCAGTGGATGACCTTGGTGTTTTCCATGACTAACCAAGCTCTAAGAGCTCCTCACTGCCTGCTTCAGCTGCCTTTGTGGTCATTGGAACAAATTGTTCTCATCTACCCATTACACCAGGGTAAGTCTTCTCATGCTTGGGTAGATGCTCCCCTAACTCACCAACGGGTTTGAGACCCCTCAGTTACCCTCAACCTGGTTTAGCCCATCTGCCAAAATGGTTTACCAGGGTGTGGCCACTGTGCAAGCTATAGCTTCTTGGAGCCACAGGTGAGAGTTAGATGGATTACGTGGACACCAAAGGAGGAAAGCAGCCTTGAAAAGGGCTCAGCAGCCCTCATGCCAGAGGTGCTCGTCTTCCCAGCACACACCCTACACCCTTTGCCTATATAAACAATATTGGTGGAGGCAAGTGTGCACATGAAAGGAGAGGGAAGTAGGCTTAATCAGCATCATCTAATATGTAAGGGGATATTTAAATATAAGATGTTCAGTATTATTATGATTTCAGAAATGGATTCATTACCCTTTAGCATTAATTTCCAGTAATCCTAAATATGCAGAAAGAAGAAAAGAGGTGAAGAACAAGAGGGAAAAAGCACAATTCTAAAGTAAGGGCACTTAAGGGTCAAAGGGCCAAGCCAACTGTTTTATCTACTCAAACTCATTTTCAAATGTCTAACTACTTAGAGAATGCCTTCGGGGGAGAGATCAAATGCTCATAAAGCTTTTATCAGTCATGACTCAATTGTCCATATTGCATAAACTTTTTAAAAAAAACATATATATATATATATACATATATATATTCCTGATGAGTCTAGGAAAAGAGCATGGAGTGCAGGGGGAAAAAACAGTACTGAATTTGGAGGATCTGGATTTGAATCCCGGCTTTGCCATTTATCTTGGGAAAGTCCTTTTCTTCATCCCTAAAATGAATGGGAGGAGGGGTTGGACTAAATGATCTCTAAGACTCCTTCCAGCTGTAGCTGCTAGGATTCAGTCAAGAGAAGGGAAAAAAAAATGCCACTAAAGAAAAAAAAGCCACTTAAAAAAAAAAACCGGAACAACTGAACTAGAACATGTAAGTGCAAGTTAACTGGGAGGAGGAAGGTGTAGACTAAATATAAGGAATGCTTTTTAAACCATTAAAGCTGTTTGAGAATAGAATGAACTAGCTTGTGATACAGTGAATTCCTTATCACTTGAAGCATTCAAGAATAGGTTGGATGACTAATTGTCAAAGACTGTTGGTAGAGGAGATCCTTAGCTCGTAAGGATCAGAACGAGCATTAAAATTCATTGCCTTTTAACTTCTAGTACAATGGGAGAAAGTCCATTAGTCTGTCTTCCTTTCTCTCTCTCCCTCTCCTTCTTTCCCTCTCCCTCTTCCCCTTGTCTCTGTCTCTCTCTTTCTCTCTGTCTGTCTCTCCTCTCTCTTCCTCTCCCCTTTTCTCTCTTCCTTCTCCTTTCTCTTTCTCTCCCCCTTCTCTCTCTCTCTTCCTCTCTCTTTCCCTCCTCCATCTCTCTCTTCTTCTCCCTCTTCTTCTCCCACTATCTCTGTCTCTCTCAGTCTCTCAGTCTTTGTCCCTCTCTGTGTCTCTGTCTATCTCTTCCCTCTCTCTGTCCCTCCCCTCTTTTCTCTCTTCCTTCTCTCTGTCTTTCCTCCCCCTTCTATCTCCCTTCCTGTCTCTTTCCGTTCTCCATCTGTCTCCTCTTCTCCCTCTCTCTTTTTTCCTACCTCTTCTTTTCTCACTTCTTGGTAAAGATGAGGAGTGACATGCTCTCTGGGCATAGTGAAAAATGCTTCCAGGCAGGAAAGAGTACTGAGTCCGGGGAATGGTTAGTCATCTCATCTGACTGTAACCTAGAGCAGTGATGTCAAAGTCAAATAGAAACATAGGCTACTAACCTATATGTAAGGATCCCTGCAGGCTCATATTAACTTAGAAAAATGCATAGTAGCTTTATCTATGTTCTATTGTATTTTTATTTATTCTGTTAAATATTTCCCAAATATATTTTAATCTGGTTGAGCCATACTCAGGAGTGATGCAGACTAGGTCATGTATTTGACACCTGTGAACTAGAGAGGTAAGGCTGGGAAAGTAGGTGGGAGACAGATTATGGAGGGACTTAGAGCCCAGGCTAAAGAGTCTGTACTTTATCCTCTTGACATTGGTGAGAAACAGAAGGAGTTTGAGCAGGGCAATGACGTGGTCAGACTTATGCATTAGGAAATTTATTTTGGCA
The DNA here is from genome assembly GCF_900497805.2 of Vombatus ursinus. Classification (NCBI taxonomy): domain Eukaryota; kingdom Metazoa; phylum Chordata; class Mammalia; order Diprotodontia; family Vombatidae; genus Vombatus; species Vombatus ursinus. The sequence goes on along the minus strand of NW_020954604.1, from coordinate 6,616,254 downwards.
GCTATTTGGAAGATGGTTTGGAGAAGGGATAAACTGGGAGAGAACAAATAGAAGGCTATTGACAGAAGTCTGGGGTGAGGGCCTGTACCAAGGTGTTGGTTGCACAGAGGGGAGAGAAGGGAGTAGTAATAAAGTAGATATTATGATAACAATAATAACAATTATACTTCCCTTATCTATATAGAATCCTAGAGTTGGAGTGCCCTTAGAGGTCACCTAGTTCAGCTCTTTTATTTTATAGATCAGGCAAAACTGAATCTTAGAGAAGTTAAGAGTCTTGGTCAAGGTCACATAGTTAGTAACTGACAGAGATTAGATTTGAACCTACTTCCTTTGGCTCCTAAGACAATGCTCTTTCCACTATACCGTGGTACCTTTAAATCACTAAATCTGTCTGCCACTCAGTATCCCCATTTGTAAAGTGGGGAGTGACAGTTCCTGTATCAAAATGGGGTTGTTTTCAGGATCAACAGAGATAGTGTATATTAAAGTCACTTCTTAAAAAAAATTATTTTATTTTTAATTCAAGCAAATTCAGAACAAAACAAGTATTTCCACAATACAATGCAATTAAAAAGATGATTGCACATGAAACTGCAAATCTACCATGTACAACTTGCTATTCCTTCCAAATATACAACAAAGTAAATTTCTTTTTTTTCCCTTTTTTCTTCCCTCCCCCTTCACCCTAGAGATGGCTTCCATTAGACACAAATAGGTACATATATGTAAAATTATTTTATCCATACTTCTATTTATCAGTTCTTTCATTTTTTTGTTTGTTTTTGGTGAGGCAATTGAGGTAAAGTGACTTGCCCAGAATCACACACAAATAGTGAGTGCTATGTGTCTGAGGCCAGATTTGAACTCAGGTCCTCCTGACTCCAGGGCTGGTGCTCTACGTGCTACCTAGCTGTCCCTATCAGTTCTTTTTCTGGATGTAGATAGTGTCTCTTTCATATGTCCTTTATTTTTAATGACTTATTCATTCAAAGTCACCCTTAAAACAATATTGTTGTTACTGTATACAGTGTTCTCCTGGTTCTGCTCACTTTGGTCTTCATCATTTCATGCAAGTCTTTTCACGCCTTTCTAAGATCACTGAGCTCATCATTTCTTATGGCACAGTAGTATTCCATTAAAGTCACTTTCAAAATGGCAAAGTGTTATGAAAACGTACTGTATTATCATTTCTAGTCACATGAAAATGGGAATAAATACCAGTAGAACTCTGGCATTGTGAACACAATTGCCAACTACTAGTATTAGACTATTTCAAATTCTTCAGACTTTTTTTTTTCAAAGAGTATTAATGAATACTAAATCAGCATCCTTAAGGTGGAAAAAGGAGGTGAGAATAAGGATTGTTCATTAATGAATGTCTACAGTGAATTTGATGAGTAAGACCCCTTAGAAAAGAAAGCATTTCCTTAGAGAGGAATGTAATAATAATAATAATGATAATAATAATAATAAAAGTGGTTCCTTTGCAAATTTTACAACCAGCAACTGGCTTAAAAAATTTCATGGAAATTTTGTGTGCGCTGAACCACAGAAATTTAATTTGGGCTATTTTAAAGGAGGAAGAGGATTGTTAATAAGGGAATATGATTATCCTATTTCACTAAAGCCATTTTGATCTGAAATTCTCAGATAACTTGTTTCTATTTATTCATCTGAGCCAGACCTGTGATATACCAGTGAAAGAAGCTCTGAGTGTAGATAACTTCTACCAATTCAGGTCAACATGTTCCCTGCAACCGAGAATTTTAAAATAATTTTCCAGAATACTAAGAAAGATTAAGTGACTTAACCAGGGTCACAAAGCCAGTATGTGTCACTAGTTGTACTTGAACCCAGGACTTCCTGACTACAGTGCAAATTGTTTATCCTCTATGCCATGGGGCCTCTGATTTATTCATTCATTCATTTACTAATTAAACCTTGCAATTCCCTATTTAAACATATTAGAAGTATTTTTCCTACCACAAACATTAGTATAGGTTGCCTTGGTCCTCTTAGTTGGTATACCCTTATACCTTCTTCCTCCTCAGTCTATCCCATAGAGACCTATCTGGGCAAGTTGTATCCCTTCCAGTACACAGACCCTATTTTTGATTTGTGTTTATATCACTAGTACCTGGCACAATGCCTTATATAGTAGACACTAAATAGCTTTTGGATTTGAATGATTTGGCTATTAAAAGTCAAAGGTGAAGAAAATAAAATCATAGGCTATTAGAGCTACAAAGGCCTTTAAAGATAATATGGATTAGCAAGTAAAGTCAATCAGATATTCATATACAGTTATCCCTTCCACGTTGGGGGGGGGGTAGGAGTACAGCACCACCTTGATCTGGAAAACCCATGTAAAATGTACTAGCCTTTGTGTGTCGTCTGCTGGCTTTCACGTTCTTTTCACAAACTTTAACTTTTTTAACTTTAAAAAAGAAATTATGTATATTTATTGCATTAAAAGATAAAATGTGTTGATGTTATACAATACTATACATATGGTTTATGCATTTCTGAGTTTCTAAACTTTCTGTGTCATCTGCTGGCCTTCACGTGTCATCTGCAACTTCCACAAAATTCCCCCAAAATTCCCATTTAATTTCATATGCTGACTCGCAATATATCGAAACCAAGATGGGCAAAAAGAGACGGGGAAGGGATAACTGTAATAATTAATTCAACATAAACTATTCGCTAAAAATAGAAAAAGAAGTTTTTAATACCTACATCAGGAAGACAAAAAACAGAGAAAGAAAACTATCAATCAGAGGTCTTTAACCTTTTTTGGCTTATGAAGCCCTTTTATACTTTAACACCTATCTGACAGGCAAGTTTGAGTCAGGCATTTGTATTTGAGTCAGGCATTTGTCATTTATATGACAAGTGACAGTTGGCCAATGAGGGAGGAGAGAAATATACACTCAAAAGTAGAGGTCAAAGTACAGTGTGCAGTACAGTAGAAAGAATACTCATGTTATATTAGGGGCATCTAGGTGGTTCAGTGGATAGAAGGCCAGGTCTAGAATCAAGAAGGCCTGAGTTCAAATCCAGTCTCAGATACTTACTAGCTGTATGACCCTAGGCAAGTCACTTAACTTCTGTTTGCCTTAGTTTCCTCATCTGGACAGTGGGGATAATAATGACATCTACCTTACAGAGTTGCTGTGAGGATCAAATGAGATAATATTTATAAAACACTTAGCACAGTACCTGGGACATATAGGGGGTATAGAAATGTTAGCTATGATGATGATGATGATGATGATGATGATGATGATGATGATGATGATGATGATGA
>NW_020954604.1:6597955-6612931 GCF_900497805.2 Vombatus ursinus | reverse complement strand
GATGATGATGATGATGATGATGATGATGATGATGATGATGATGATGACAACAATCCTGAGCAATCAAAAATATATAATACCCAATATATAAAAAGCAGGCAATTACATAATGCATTTCACTAACAAAAGCTTCCTGAGGTCTCCCAAAGAATTCTATCTCCTTTAACTCCTAGCAGTTCAGGGGTAGGGAACCTGGAGCCTCGAGGCCACATGTGGCCCTCTAGGTCCTTGGGTGTGGCCTTGTGACTGAGTCCAAGCTTTACAGAACTAATCATTTTATTAAGGGGATTTGTTCTGTGAACTTTGGATTCAATCTACATGTGGCCCTCTAGGTCCTCAAGTCTGGCCCTTTGAGTGAATCCAAAGTTCATAGAACAAATCCCCTTAATAAAGAGATTTGTTCTGTAAAACTTGGACTCAGTGAAAACGTCACACCCAAGGACCTAGAAGTCCACATGTGGCCTTGAGACCGCAGGCTCCCCACCCCTACCCTAGCTATTTTTCCTTGTGGAGTGTTTGGGGGCAATTAATTATATAAATCATAACCCACACTCCCACTGGTGTAGCACTTTGTTCACAGTCTATGCAAGAGCGATAAATCCCAGAGGAAAGCATTTACTTAAAACATAAAAATAATTTTTAAAAAAGAATGGAATAATCATTAAATAGGTCCCTCTTTGGGCATACAAATTGCTGCACCCACTGACAGGTTTCAGAGGAATTATAATCTAATTCCCTGCTACCTACTTAATCCCTACTAAGCCATCCTGTATATTGGAGGTAGTTAACAGAACCACCTCAAAACTTAAAGCTCAGTGGTTTAAAAGAAAGCACACGGGATCGCCAATCCCATATTTATAGCTTGAAGGAATTTTTCAGACATTGAACCCAACCCTTCCCCCTTCCCAAATCACTTTGCTAATGAGAAAACTGAGACTCACAAAGGTTAACTGACTTGTCTACCTGAGGTCATGTAAGACAGAAGTAGAAGAGCTAAGTCATGTAAAATTGTTGCTGAGTCATATCCAACCCTTCATGACCCCATTTAAGGTTTTCTTGGCAAAGATACTGGAGTGGTTTGCCATTTCCTTCTCCAGCTCATTTTACAGCTGAGGAAACTGAGGCAAACAGGGTTAAGTGACTTGCCTGGGGTCACATAGCTAAGAAGTGTCTGAGGCCAGATTTAAACTCAGGAAGATGAGTTTTCCTGACTTCAGGTTCAGCACTCTATGCACTGTGGCACCAACTCGCTGCCCAAAAGAAGGAGGTAGTAGAATGGAAATCTAAGCCATCTGATTCCAAAATCAATGATATCAACTCCATATAAGTCATTTCTACTATGGCCTTTTTTAAGTCTAATGGTCATTCTCCTTGGCAGGGAAGACAGAAGCAGGGTAAGAATTGAGTAGTGCTGTGTTCTGTCCTCTGATTAGTAGTCTTACCTCTTGATTGATATTCTTCTTCCCTCTAAGACATTAAAAATCAAAATAAAACAAAGAAACCAAACCAACCTTTTTTGTTGTCCTTAATTTTCCTTTCCAACTTCAGTTCACTCTGACCTTTAGCATTTCTGACACTCTCCATACAAGGCTCTGGCCCTGGAGTGCAGTAGTACCATAAGGAATATGTGAGAAACAGCTGAAATTTTAAAATTTGTATATTCTGCTAGGACATTCAATTATAAAACTAGAGGTCTGAATCTGTAAAATACAGCAGTTGGATGATAACATCTCTAAGGGGATTTAAAGCTTTAACATTCTGTGTTGGCAATGGGAAAAGTCTTTGAAATGACTGGGAGGAAAATAGTGTTATGGAAATAACAATAATTACAATGACATTGAGGTAGCTTGGCTCTACAGGAGGGCTCCTCAAGTGACATTACCTAGCAGCTACCTAGCAGTTTAATCATAGACTCAACCCAAAGCATGAATCCCTCCACAACTTGTCCAAGGAGAGGCCTATCTGAATACCTCCACTGACTGAGAACTCAATCCTCACTCTCCGCCATTCTATTCTATTTTATAGACGTAATTTTCAGGAGTTTAGAGGACTGTGGTATACTTTGAAAATAGCTCCTATGTAAGAGTTTGTCTCCATGGGGCAGTGTAGATAGAGCTCAGGGCTTGGAATCAGGAAGACTCATTTTCATAAGTTCAAATCCAGCTTCAGACACTTACTAGCTGAGCAAGTTGCTTAACCCTGTTTGCCTCAGTTTCCTCATTTGTAAAATGAGCTGGAAAAGGCAAACCACTCCCATATCTTTGCTAAGAAAACCCCAAAATGGGGTCACAAAGAGTTGGACACGACTAAACAACAACAAAAAAGCTAAGCTATATATAGCATTTACTAACTGTCAGACAGTGTTAAGCACTTTACAATTATTATCTCATTTGGTCCTTAGAACACCCTGGGAAGTAGATGCTATTATTATCCCCATTTTCTAGATGAAGAAACTGAGGCAAAGAGAAGTTCACTGACTTGATCAGGGTCCCAGAAATCAGTTCTGAGGTCAGATCTGAACTCCGGTCTTCTTGGCTCCAGAACCATCACCCCAGTCAGAGGACCCAAGTTCAAACCTTGCTTCTGATACTACCCATAGGATGTCAGGCAAGTCATTCAGCCTCCATTGGCCTCAGTTTCCTCATTGTAAAACAAGGAGGTTACAACTCTAGATCTGTAATCCTATAATAAGATCCTAAAGTAATAGCTGTGTGAGCTTGGCCAAGTCACTTAACCCTGTTTGCCTCCATTTCCTCATCTGTAAAATGATCTAGAGAAAGAAATGGCAAACCACTCCAGTATCTTTGCCAAGAAAACTCCAAATGTGGCCACAAAGAGTCAGACACAACTGACTGAAAGGACTGAACAACAACAACAAGGGTAAAGCTGAGGGGCAATGAATCAAAATCAGGACAACCTGGGTTCGAGTCTTGCTTCTGACACTTACTGCTCATGTGACCTTGGGTAAGTCACAACTTGTCAGTGTCCCTAAGCTACTCTTCAATAGTAAAAGAGTTGCTGATCTGCATTTGGTAGAGGGATTTTTCTCACTGGGCTTTCCCTCTAGCACAGATTCAAGATGAAAAAACAAAGTGATCTAAAATAGTATAACCCACAACAACACTGTTCATCTTATGGGACAACTTTAGAGGGGAGACCACTTAGTTCTTTTAATAAGGTCTTTTTATTACTCAACAAATAATTCCCTTGGGATAAAGGACAATACAGATCTGACACCCACCAAATTCTATTCTATAGTAAATTCCTTCTGCTACTCAAGAGTAGCACAGTATTAGACAGCACTAAAAAGAACTTCTACCAATGGGTAGGAAGACCAAAGTTTATAGGTCTAGAGCTCAGAGAGACCACAGAGACCTCTAGTCCAACCCCCTCATTTCATAGATGAGAAAACTAGGATCTAGAAACTTTAAGTGACTACCCAAAGTCATACAGGCAAGCAACAATAACAGGTGGATTTGAACCCAGATTTTTTTTGTTTGCCTCACCAGAAAACACATTTGTTTCCAAGTAAGTTGCTTTGAAACATCCTGCATTTACCTAAAATATCCCAAAAATGTGAACAATGAAAGAAGATTTAGAGATGGAAAGAAATAACTCAGAAAATACTACTGTAATTAGTGGTCTAAGGTTAAGGAAATGCTATTTTTTTAATCTCCAAGGGTTTAGATTTTTGTATTCTTTAATGACTGTAATGTTTTCTATTTTTTAAAGTTAATTTATTTTTAGTTTTTAATATTCACTTCCATAAACTTTTGAGTTTCAAATTTTCTCCCGCTCCCTCCTCTTCTCCCTTCCCAAGACAGCAATTAATCTGACATAGGCTTTGCATATACATTCCTATTAAACATATTTTCACATTAGTCATGTTGTAAAGAAGAATTCGAACCAATAGGAGGAACCACAAGAAAGAAGAAACAAAACAAAACAGAAGAAAAAAAGAGAGCAAATAGTATGTTTTGATCTGCATTCAAACTTCACATTTCTTTCTCTGGATGTGGATAACATTTTCCATCATGAGCCTTTTGGAGATGTCTTAGATCCTTGCATTGCTCAGAAGGACCAAGTGTATCAAAGTTAGTCATAGCACAATGTGGCTGTACTGTCTACAGCATTCTCCTGGTTCTGCTCACTTCACTCGGCATCAGTTTATATAGGTCTTTCCAGGTTTTTCTGAAGTCTACTTGCTCATCATTTCTTACAGCACAATAGTATTCCATTACATTCATATACCACGACTTGTTCAGCTATTCCCCAACTGATAGACATCACCTTGATTTCCAATTCTTGGCCACCACAAAAAGAGTTGCTATAAATATTTTCGTACATGTGGTGATCCCAGATTTTCACCCCAGAGCTAGGCTTCCTTCCTCTTCACCATACTGCCTCTACAATGGGAGATCTTCAGGAATATCTATCCCTAGAAATTCAGTTCTTGGTTTTCAGGTTTGGGTTTCATTTGCTACTTGTAGTTAAATGATCCCAGACGATGCTCTATAAAGGTCATTGTCATGAAATGAAAAATTAAGGGTGTCAGATACCACTGAGTAGTGGGGTTTCTAAACATTGCAAGAGAATGAGGGTCTAGCCTTGAAGTAGAGTTGTGGTAGAGAAGAGGGCAAGTGAAAGTGACTCAACTGTAGACTTATAAATTCATAAAATTTGTCCCTAAAAGGGACTTTAGAGATGAATTAATTAATTAACGAAGAAGTGTATAGAAAACACTGGGAAAACAAATAAAGAAGCAAAGACAGCCCTTGATCTCAAGGACCTTACATTTTAATAGATGGTAACAACCCAGATAAAAAACGGTGGGGTTACTTTGTTTAGGAAAGTGACAGGAATAGTGAGTGGGGCCAAAAGGAAATACTCTTCTCACCAATAGCAGAGTTTACTTTATCATTGTTCAGAAGCTGTAGGGGATGAGGCAGGAAAGGAGAAGCAAGGAAGGAGTATAGAAACAGCAGCAAGAAGTTATAGCAAATGGCAACTGAAGTAAAGCATGATGGAAATAGTAGGCCGGGTGAGGCAGTCACCAACAGAACAGAGAAGCCTCATGGCAAAAGTTCCAAAGATGGAAAGGATATAAATTCCGGTCTGTATGCCAGGTCTGTTGGCTGGAGTGGGGAGATCATAGAGCCTAGTAGTTACCAGCCTTAAATGGGCAGCTAGGCAGCACAATGGATAGAGTCCCAGGCCTGGACTCAGGAGTTCCTGAGCTCAAATCTGGCCTCAGACAGTAACTAGCTATTGTTGATGTTTATTCTTCCTCATGGAAAAGGACGAACAACATCATGATGGTGTGCCCCTAGGCAAGTCACTTAACCCTGTTTGCCTCAGTTTCCTCATCTATAAAATGACCTGGAGAAGTAAATGGCAAACCTCCAGTATCTTTGCCAAGAAAACCCCAAATAGGGTCACAAAGAGGAGGACAGGACTGAACAATGAATAAGTATCTTTCGTATCTTTCTTTGTTGTCTAATTGAGTGTAGGATAGGGACAGCCTTTATTTTACCCTCATGGATAATGCATAAGACTCAAGGAACTCAAAAGAACCCATGAAAAGATCCAGAAAAAACCAAAGCACTCAAATAGCTCATCCTCTCCCCCTGGAAGGGAGCTGAATTTGGGAGTGCTATCAGAGCAGCATGATGTCATCCTTTCTGAGAGTACCCTATGGTTTACATTCCCCTTAAATGGTAAACATACCTTGCAGGTTCCTGAACAAACAAACACCTTCTTATTGGGCCTGTAGCTTACCTTTCAAATCGGTATTACCTTGGGGGAACATCTCATAGTCAGACCATGGTACTTGTCATAATAACCTTTTGTATCACAAAAGAGAGATGAGATATTCTTAGACAGTGTTCTATGGAGACACATTTTAGCTCTTTCTGAAATGTAACAGTACTTACTTAATTCAGTGACAGAATTCTCACACCTGCTGAGCTGTGTGAACCTCATGCTATACTTGTTATCGTTTTGGACTGGTCTTAAAAGAGTCAATGACTTGCAGTTTTCAAAGCCAATTATCCAAGTTACCTTATTCTTATGTCCCTTCAGGGCAATTTCATGAGCTACTGTTCACCTTGAGCTTCCCACAAGGCAAAAATTCAATTAAAACTAACTCAATGCAATACCTAAGGAAGCATCAACTCCCAAACACCTGTAGCTGAAGAGGATAACTTAACCATTTGTTTCCATTTTCCCCTTTTCCTTGCTAATTTATTTTTTTTAAACAGTGGCAAAGCCCTGAACCATACACATCACAGTACTGTATATTTTAGCCTTGGGGATCAAATGGAAGAGGATCTCACAAGATCATGGCATGCCATTATTATCTGAAAGGAACAGAATTGGTAGGGAAGTTAAAAGTCATTTAGTATGGTAGTTGTTCAGTTATTTCAGTCATGCCTGACATTTTGCAAACCCATTTGAGGTTTTCTTGGCAAAGATACTGGAATGGTTTGCCATTTCCTTCTCTAGCTTATTTTACAGATGAGAAACTGAGGAAAACAGGGCTAAGTGACTTGCCCAGGGTTACACAATAAGTGTCTGAGGCTGGATTTGAACTCAGAAAGATGACTCTTCCCAACTCCAGGCCTCCACCGAGTCACCTTGATACCCTCATTTAGCCATAGGATCCCCAATTTAAAGTTGGAAGGAACTTCTGGTATCTAGCCATCTCGTGCAACCCCATCATTTTCCAGGTAAAGAAACTTCAGACTAGAGAGTTTCTGGGACTTAGCAAGGTGGCACAAAGTAGGAAATGGCAGAGCTGAGATTCAAAATTAAATCAACCTCTGTTATCAAATCCAGTCTTTTTGAGTGTGCCATTTTGTCTTCCAAGAATGGTGAAGGAACCTAGGCCGAGGGAAGGAAAAGGGATGTCTGAAAGCTCAGGTAGCCAAATAAAAGCAAATCCAAGGATAGAATCAGTCTTTCACCTCCCAGTCTTGTCTCCTTTCCTCCTTACTGATATCTCTCTAGCAAGCTGGACACCAGGGAATCTCAGTAGAGATTTTTCATTAGCTTCTCAGGCTATGTAAAATAGCCCCTGTGTCTACTGAGGACCTTTCCTGATGCCTAGTCTTTCCAGGTGCAAGTGGTTTTGTTAAGGCTACCTTGATGAAGAACCTCCCTAGGCTTAGCAGACACAATCTGCCATTTATAGCCCTTCCAGCTGGGTAGAAATGGGGAGAGAATTAATTAATTAATTAATTAATGAAGTAAAATAATTAATGGGTATTTATTAAGCACTTACCCTGTGACAACCACTAAAGATACAATTCCAAAAGCAGAAAATCCTTGCCCTCAAGGAACTTACATTCTAAAGAGAAACACTACACAAAAAGGGGGAAGGTAGGAATAATTTGTTTTAAAAAGTTAAAGAGATAGTGAGTAGGCTGTAGGGAAGTAAACTGATATGCCCCATCTTAGAAAAGGGCAGTTGATTTCATTGTGGTTTGTGATTCCAAAACTGGAGGGCAGGAAAACTTTAGCTTTCGCTAAATTGCCTAGTCTCAGAGAACCCAGGGTCATTTCTACCCCATGATGAGGCATTAGAGAAGGAATTTAGTGCAAAATAGTTTTTTTTCCCCAATTGTCATCTCTGTGTTGATGATTCTCACATATACTTATTCACCTTTAACCTCTCTCCTAACCTCCAGACTCACATCTCCAACTGCCTATTGGACATCTCAAACTGGATATCCTGTAGACATCTTAAACTCAACATGTCCAAAATTGAACTCATTTATCTTTCCTTGATTAATATCCTACCCTCCTGATTACTATCTAAGGCACCACCATCCTACTAGTTCCCCAGGCTTACAACCTAGGTGTCATCCCTGATTCCCTACTCTTTTACTCTCCATATTCAATCTGTTGCCAAAACCTATCATTCATCTTTGTAATATATCTTGAATATACTTCCTTCCCTCCTCTGATACTGCAACTACCCCAGCGGAGGCCCTCATCAACTCACAGAAGGACTATTGCAATATCCCCAAAACTTATCTCCCTAATTCAAGTCTCTCCCTACTCCAGTCCAACCTCGACTTAGCTGTCAAACTAATCTTTCTAAAGGGCAGCTCTAAGGGCAGCTCTAAGGGCAGCTCTAAGGGCAGCTAGGTGGTGCAGAGGATAGAGTACCAGCCCTGAAGTCAGGAGGACCTGAGTTCAAATCCAGTCTCAGACACATAACACTTACTAGCTATGTGACCCTGGGCAAGTCACTTAACCTCATTGCCTAGCAAAAAAAAATAAAATAAAATAAAGGGCAGGTCTGACCATGTCACTCTCTACCATTCCCTGCCCCCCCCCCATAATTCAATAAACTCTAGTGACTCCCTATGACCTCCAAGATATAGCACAAAATCCCCTGTTTGGCATCCAAAGTCCTTCATAATCTTGTCCCCTTCCTACTTTTTCAGTTTTCTTACATCCTTCCTTCCTTGCCTCAAGATACTGTGTCATCCAGCGACACTAGCTTCCTTGCTGTTCCTGCAACAAGATTCTCTGTGTTTCACCTCAGTGCATTTGTACTGGCTACCCGCCCCCCATGCTTGGAATGCTCCTCTTCTTCTCTGCCCTGTTGTTACTGTTTGTCCTTCATTTTCAAAGAAGACCAATGACATCGTGGGTGATGTCTTGACTTGGACGTGAATTGGATTTAAGTGAGAGCAGTTGCACAAAGTTGTCCCCCTCACTCTCTCTTCCAGAGTCATCAAAGTCCAGTGGCTGGACAAAAGTCAAGAAGACTGGCAATGGCCCAGGATGCAGTGTATGACCTTGGTATCTTCCATGTCTGACCAAGCTCTAAGTGCCCCACAGCACCTGCTTAAGCCTCCTTCGTGACTATTGAAACAAATTGTTCTCATCTGCTCCTTCCTCTGGGAGAATCACTTGGCTGCCTTCAAGTCCCAGCAAAAATTTCACCTTCTAAAGGAAGCCATCCCCCTTAATACTAGTGACTTCCTCTGTTGCTTATTTCCAATTTATCCTGAATATATCTTGTTTGTGCAGAGTTGTTTGCATATTATCTCCTCACTTTTGATTGTGAGCCCCATGAAGGAAGGCGCTATGTTTTGCCTATCCCCACTACTTTAGCATAATGGTTGGCACATAGAAGATGCTTAATAATTGCTTTTTGATGACCTTTTAAAATCCTAAAAGACGTGGGAATATGCATTTATATAAGAAAGATTTACTTTAACTATGGAGAAGTTCTTTCACATAGATAGATTCAGACCACGAAAGCTGGAAATGACTTTAGTGATCATCTGATACAAACTCCTCATTTTATAAATGAGGAAAAAGAAGCCTAGATTGCTGAAGGGATCTGCCACAAGGTCACATAGCTGGGAGTTCCACTGGGGAGGGGTGGAGAGAAGAAGGGTAACAGCAATGAGGCATAGGTATCTGGATCCCCAGTCACTCTAATGCTGTTGCTTCCTTAGGTGCCGCTAAATGAAACTCAGTTTTTTGGAAAGCTTTAGGATTGGAAAGTTTTGTAAAAATTGAAAAGAAGGGTCTGAGTTTTTATGAAGCTAGATAAAGCATTTATTAAATGTGCCAGGCACTGTTACTGGGAATATAAATACAAACAAAAACATAAACAGTCCCTGACTTAAAAAAGCATATATTCTAATAGTGCAAGATGCCATGTAAAGGGAAGACAACTTATCAACAACTTGAGACTTCCATACTTCAATGGACAGCCCATCTCATCGATGTGAGTATGCCTTTTATTGATGCAGATTGTAACACATTACTGTCTACCCATCCTATGAAATTTTTGTCTGTATCCTTCCATAAACCCTCTATGGTTTGCCTATCACTCTAGAGGCCTTCGTCTACATCTCCATGCAGCCTGTGAATAACAATGGAGCCCATGAAGCTATCCATCAATCATTCTCCCATCTATGTTATGTGACCAGTCCATCTTTGTTTTAGTTATGCACCTCCTGGGTAATGTGTTTTCTACAGTTTTTCCTGTCCTCAATTTGTAATGCATAGCAGCTAACACATCAGCCTGAAGTATTTCTGCATTGTTCTTTAGGTGACCTTCAACTTAGTTCTTCACAGACCGTATTGTTCCATATTATATTTAGTATTGCTAGAAGAATATTGTTTGAAAAGATGGGCCTCTGTTCCAGGCCTAAACAGGTGAGTCCTTGAAAGTACTGAACAACTTGATTGTACTAATTGACATCTTGATTGCACTAATTTGATATCATCTTGCATTTCTACTAGAGTTATTTTTTTAATGAAGAAGTAAAGTTGAGTCATTTTTAAGATGACAATTCTAACTAGGGCTTGTATAATGCAGTCTCTGATTCACCACCACTGACAGTATTTTTTTTTTCAAGGACAAAAGACTGAAAGAGACAGAAATGGTACTGTGTGTGGTACAGGATATTCTAGCTTTTGGCCTAGTTTAAGGAAGAATCATTTCCTACTAATGGAATGTGAAGGACAAGATAGGCTTTCTAAGGCCAACGTTAGTGAGATGAATATAGAGGTAGATAAATAGATTAGATAGATAGATAAATAGACAGCTGATGGATGGATGGATGAGGAGTAGGAGGGAAGGTAGGTAGGTAGATAGATAGAAAGATAAATAGATAGACACAGATAGATGGATAGGTACATAGGTAGACAGACAGATAATAGATAGATGGATAGATAGATGGATGGATAGGTAGATAGATACATAGATGGATGGACAGACGGACAGACAGAGAAAGAGAGAGAGATGGATAGGTAGATGATGGATAGGTAGATGATAGGTAGATAAATAGATGGATAGACAGATAGATGGATGGATAGATGGATGGACGGATAGTCAGATAGACAGACAGATGACTAGACAGAGGGATGGATAGATAGATAGATAAACAGACATAAAGCAAGCATTATTAAATGCCTACTACTGTATGTGCCAGGCACTGTGCCATGTTCTGGAAAGAAGAAAATAAGCAAAAAAGATAGTCCCAACTCACAATCAGCTAGTGGGACATAGTAGATAAAATGCTAGAGCTGGAGTCAGGAAGACCTAAGTTAATCCTGCCCCAGACACTTACTGATGTGTTTGGACACATCATGTGTGACCCTGAGCAAGTCACTTAATGTCCATGTGCCTCAGTTTCCTCATCTGTGAAATGTGAATAATAATAATACCTTTCTTTCCAGAATTGTTCTGAGGATAAAATGTTACAATATTTGTAAAACGCCATATAAACATTAGCTATTATCATTATTTCTAATTTAAAAATGACACAAAAAGGAGAACTAGAAAGGGGTGTGTGTGTGTGTGTGTGTGTGTGTGTGTATTTTGGGGGAGGGGATTGGAAGAGAGGTATCTGGGTGGAGACAAGGTGGCTGGTAAGAAAGAGAATACATCCACAGAGTGAACTGAAGCATGAGTAAGGTGAAACATCCCTGGAGGCCTTTTTGAAATAGTGGTTGAGAAGAGAGTCACTAATAAAGAGAAAGGAGCCGCAGGGAGGAGCTGATATTTATATAATACTTTACATGTATTATCTTTTTTGACCTTCACAACAACATTGTGAGACAAGTATTGTAAGACAATTATCCACATTTTATAAATAAGGAAACCGAGGCTCAGAAAGAGTAAGCACTTAACCCAAGATCACGGAGTAAGCATTTGTGCCAGATGTGAATCTAGGTTAGCCAGTTTCCTATCATGCCACACTTCCTCTCTCCAATCCACTGTTCTCCAACGTATGGATAATAGAAGCTTCTGAAGGAAAAAAGGGCAAAAATTACTTTAAAATAAAATTTGGAGAGACCAAAAGGCTTTTAATCTAGAGGCAGCTAGGTGGCGCAGTGGATAGAGTGCTGAGTTCTAAGTTCAAAACCTGCTTCAGTTACTTACTAGTTGTGTGACTTGTCACTCGACTTTCAGGCATGTCACTTGACTTCTACCTCACTTTCTTCAACTGTAAAATGGGGAGAACAATAGAATCGATCTCCCAAATTATTGTGACAATTAAATGAGATAATATTTATAAATTTAGTATCATACCTGGCACATAATAGGCACTTAATAAATGCTTATTTCCTCCCTCCCCCAACTTAATAGGCAACTTGAAGCAACTACTTGCAAAATAACCTTTCACACCAGCAAGGAAATTCCAAAGCTAAGATGGTTGCTCTGGTAACAAAGGTGGCCTTTCTCCTCTTGTCAGTGGTTAGCTACCTTACCCTGGAGGGCAGCAAGGTGGCTCACTGGATAGAGTGCTAGGCCTGGAATTTGGAAAACTCATCTCCCTAAGTTCAAATCTGACCTCAAACTTACTAGCTGTGTGACCCTGGGCAAGTCACTTAACCCTGTTTTCCCCAGTTTCCTTATCTGTTAAATGAGCTGGAGAAGGAAATGGCAAACCATTCCATTATCTTCGCCAAGAAAATCCCCAAAGGGGGGTCATGAAGAGTCAGAGATGACTGAACAAACACAACATTATCCTGGGGATTGAGGAAGTGGGGGAGGCAGGAAGAGCAGTGTATTTTGAATCATGAAGGAAAAAGGAACTAGGAAGCCTGGCTAAAGCTATCTCATCCTCCAGGAAGAAAAGAGAAAAGCAAAAGAGGGATGAAAAAGATATCCAGGATGATAAAGAGAAAAGCAAAAGAGGGTCAGGGGTGGTGGCAGGGGGGAGAAGGAGGGATAAAATAGCCAGAAACTGCTGCTATGGGCTTGAGTGAGTGGAGAGAAGCAAGCTTATATGAGAATGTATACAACAGCTCTATTTTCAGTCAGGGAACTAAAAGTTAACATGAGAACATGTGGAGAGAGTGGGTGCACAATGAATATCCCAAAGCAAGGCTTTCCTGTATTCCCAATTGATATCTATATGATGTTTCTTCCCTCCCCCCCACCTATTCCAACCCCCTCCCCCAACACTGCAGCAGTAGTTTGCCAGCACCTTTACCTCCTGGGTGCCCTACCACTCCAGCTTAGATAAAAACAGACTGAAAATTTTGTAGAAATTAGTCACATTTACTACAGTTCAGTGAACTTTTTCTTCTTTAAAGGTCAAGTGCTCAATGTCTCTCCCTTTAGGAGAAAAAAAAGTATGAAACAATAAGGCGACACTGTGGAAAGTGCATTTGATTTGAAATCAGAAGACTCAGTTTTAAATTAAAGCTCTGTTTACTGGCTCTCTCTGAACTCAGAGAAGTTCCTTTACCATTGATGAACTCAGTTTCCTCATCTATAAAAAGACATGGTTAGACTAGGCTACCTAAGTCCTCTGAAATCACAGAATGGTAATAACAACTAACATTTATACAGATTTTAAGTTTTACAAAGTTAACATTTATACAGATTTTAAGATTAACAAAGCTAATATTTATACAGATTTTAAGATTAACAAAGTTAACATTTATATAGTACTTAAGGTTTACAAAGTTAACATTTATATAGCACTTAAGGTTTACAAAGTTAACATTATATAGCACTTAAGTTTTACATGTTATCTTATTTGTTAATCACCACAATCCCGTCATGTAAGTGCCATCATTATCCACATTTTATAGATGAAGAAACTGGGACTGAGTGACTTGCTTAGCATCATACAGCCAGGAAGTTACAGAGGCAGATTTGGATTCAGGTCTTCCTGATTATAAGTACTGCATTTTATTCACTATGCCACCCTGTTATATCTTAGACAGTCACACAGCTCTAAGAGGCCTGAGGCCATCTAGTCCAACCCGTATCAGGCCAAAAAATATTTTTTTAAATTAAATTTCATTTTTCAAATGAAAACCTGCCTTCTCTCCCTCCTTCCTCACCTCCATTTCTCCTATGAGTAAGCAGGTAAAACAAAATCCCTGTTACAGTCAAGCAAAGCAAATTTCTGCATTGCTGGCCAAGAAATCTTCTTTATGATAACCCCCAAAAAGAGTGAAGGGAACCTACTATCTCCCGAAGCAGTTCAATCTAATTTTTTAGTCATTTTTCAGTCATGTTCAACTCTTCCTGACCCCATTTGGTATTTTCTTGGCACAGATACTGGAGTGGTTTGCCATTTCCTTCTCCAGCTCATTTTACAGCTGAGGAAACTGAGACAAACAAGGTTAAGTGATTTGCCCAGGGTCACACAGCTAGTAAGTCCTTGAGACAATATTTAAAGTCAAAACTCTACCTGAGAGGAACACCAGAAAGCAATTTATGATATGATCCCTTCATTTCTAGCTTTGATGCAAAAAATGCTAGATTTGGAGTCAAATGGCCTGGATCCAAATTCTGTCTTTACTCCCTACACTTGTGTGTAACCTTAAGCAAATCACTCACCCTCTCTGGATCTCCATTTTTTTTTTTTTGTTCACAAATTGAGGGTTGGACCTGATGACTTTCGAGGTCCCTTCAGCTCTAACGTAACAAAATCAAGGTAAAGTTATCAGGAGGACCCCACTTTCCCTCTAGCAGTCACTCCAAGTCTGATAAAATAAAAGAAATGAGGGGAGAAATGTATATGGGTTCTCTTAAATTTTTCTAATGTTTTGTTATATATACATATATATGGCATTTAAGTGTCTATTTTTAAATGTATTCTTGTAGATTTCTATTTTATTTTAGTGAATGACAAAATGAATCTAAAAGTATCCCAGTTCCCAGCATGGAAAAGACTTAAGTGTTCATTTAGTCAGCTTTTTATTTTATAGACGAGCAAGAAATGCCAAAAAAAAAAAAGTTAGCTTACTTGCCTAAGGTCACATAGGCAGTAAGTAGAAAAGGCAGAATTCAAACCCAGACCTTCTGATTCCAAATCCAAGACTCTTCCTGCTACATCACACAGATAGCCCTTGGTGGGGGATGAGCTCTATAACTTTTTCTCCCATGTAACACAGATAGTCTTTCTCCAATGATCTAGATATTCCTTATCTATCTATCTATCTATCTATCTATCTATCTATCTATCTATCTAT
>NW_020954604.1:6349348-6597945 GCF_900497805.2 Vombatus ursinus | reverse complement strand
TATCTATCTATCTATCTATCTATCTATCTATCTATCTATCTATCTATCTATCTATCTATCTATCTATCTATCCACCTTTCTATCTATCCATCCATTCATCCATCTTGCTCTCTCTATTCATCTATCATCTATCTGTTTATCCATCTGTCTATCTATCTATCCATCTATCACTATCATGATCTAGTTATCTATCTGTATTTTGTAGAATGTACTAATAATTAATAATATCAATAATTAATAAATACTAATGCATTAATAATAACTATATCTAATCGCTACTGAAATTATAGATATTTAAGCTACTCTATATTGATTTGTATCTTGTTTCTGTTTATATAGCTACATATATACACATACTTTGTATCTGTGTACACACACACACACACACACACACACACACACACACACACACACAATCTGAAGCTCAATATGAGCTCAGGTCTTCCTGATTCCAGGTCATTCTCTCTATCACCATATCAACTAGCTGCTTCCAAAATGTCTCTTAAGTACTTTTTAAACTTTAAAGGGCTCTGTGTTGCTGTAGTTTACTGTATTGTTACTCTATTATATTGTGGGATTTCTTTTTTAAGTCCAGTCTACCTACACTCCCATTCTTCTGCAAGATGGCTTTTTTTTTTAACCAAATTTTATTTGTCCTTGCCAGGCCCCTCGGAATGGTGGTTAGAGGGCTGGCCAAGTACTAAGTCTGTGACCCTGGGCAGGTCACTTCACAACCGAGTGCCCCAGGCTCCCCAAACCACTGATGATCAGACGAGGGAGTCCCCACAACAAGAGTTCCCCATGCTGGTGAAATCACAGTCCCAGACAAAATGTTTTCTGTTTGTGTACAAGAACAGGGCTCCACTCTCTTGAGACCTGTAAGTAAATATGGAGTGCCGTACCCTATTTTTGTGGTTGTTAGCTTGACCATTCTGTTTATGCATTCTTTTGCTGCAATAAGCTCATTTCTATATCGAATGGAAAAGGATTTGTTGACTTTTATGTTCCTAATTTCAATGGTTTAAATAAAATTAGTAGAGTTGGAAGGGACCACAGAGGTCACGTAGTCCAAACCCTCTCATTTTGTAGAATTGAGATCCAGAGAGACAGTAAATTGCCCAAAGTCAAACAGGGAATAAACAAAAAGAATTAGGATTTGAACCCAGGTCCCCCAATATGAAAGTCAGCATTCTTTCCAATGCACCACAGCTAGATGATATTTCAGAGGCTGTTTCACAAATGCTGGCATCATATGAGCATCACCCGAGCCTAAGTCCCAGCATCCAACTGAGATTTGCTTGGCTTCTAAAATGATGTTCCATTCTTCTCTGGAAGAGCATCATTCGAGACCCCAGTGAAGAATTCTTCCTCTGTATGTCTGTATGTGTGTGTGTGTGTGTGGGTGGGTGGCGGAGGTTTGCATATCTCCTTTATGCTTTGTCCAGATCATTCATACATATGTTGTTATTTACAACAGTTGGCAAAATGAGTAAGCTTAGTGCAGTTTTAACATCTTCTTCCAGATGGCTGGGCATTTTTGTTGTTGCCTGGAATAGCTGGCACACTCTGTGATTCCTGAATGTGTGGTGTTTATGAGAAAGAAAGAGAAGGTAATGTCCATATTCTAATGTAGCCCCTACTCCCACTCCCTGAAGACTATATCCTTTCCTACAGTTTTGTTTCCTTCACTTAAATTCTGAACTAAGATGCTTCACTGGATTCAGAAACCATGCATTAAGTCCCTACTGTGTAAAAGGAAATATAGGAATGAGATGAGACAAAACCTATAACTAAAGCATGTGTAGTCTAATAGGGAGGGAAGACAAAACCATAAAACATGTATATGAGGGATTATAATTGCTGTTGTTGTTCAGTCATTTCAGTCCTGTCCAACTCTTTGTGACCCCATTTGAGGTTTTCTTGGCAAAGATATTGGAGTAATTTATTATTTCCTTCTCCAGCTTATTTTACAGAGGAAGAAACTGAGGCAAATGGGGTTAAATGACTTGCCCAGGGTCACACAGCTAATAAGTGTTTGAGGGTACATTTGAACTCAGGTCTTCTTGATTCCAGGCCTGGTGCTCTATCCACTGTGTCACCTAGCTGCCTCCGTGAGTGATTATAATACCAGGCAGAATATGATGAAATACAAAGGAGAGATCAAGAAGAAGTGGATGAAAATGTGAAGAGTGAATGATCACTTTCATTTGGGAAGACTTCTGGGAGAAGGTAGCCTCTGATATAGATATGTATTTTGTATACATATGTATATGTACATGTATAATGTATATAGATTATGTCATTCAATGTCTATAACTGAAGATATATCATCATTTTATAAGATAAAATCAGATGATGTTTTAATTAATTATTGTCATTCACTAGGCATTAAGTTCTGTTGGTATCCTTGAAACCTGGTACCCTCTAAATCCAGTACCATGGAGAAAAGTCAATTTTCCTCCCATAGTTATAACTGTCCACATGTCCTCTGACACTTCCCTGGGAATTTGAAAGAGTGGAATATGTGGGGATTTGATCCCAAACAACCATGAATTTCAGTCCTAGCAACCACCTTCTTGTAATTAAAGGTTTCAGTGTTTTTAGCTCATCTAGAATCTAGGTCAGTCCTTTCTTTCTCTTGTAAACAACATGTGGCACCAGAAGTGGAAGATTAATTTTGGACTGTCCTGAACTATGGCTTTTAGACAACATGGGGAAAAAAAGGAGAAAAGGAAATTTTTTTTTTCTTAAATCTACCTAGAGTGGACAGACAATGAGGCATCATGGTGAAGTATGAAAGAACAGTGGTTCTGTGGTTCTCTTTGAATAGTGGGTTCAAATCTTCTCCCTGATGCTTACTACTTGTGTGCCCTTAGGCAAATCACTTAATCTCTTTGTGCCTTAATTTCCTCACCTGTAAAATGAGGCAGTTCGACTAGATTGCCTCCAAGATCCCTTCCAGTAACAATCTATTATTTACTAGCCCCGTAGAATGAGATGTTCTTCAGATTGTAACTCAATTAAAATGCTTTAATAATGAAGTGGTCTCAGAAATTTGATGAATATTGCCATCTATTGAAAAAGCCAAGAATTTGGAAAGACATGTATGTTTTTAACCCCAGAGTTAAAAAAAAAATGAAGGAAATTAATAGAGGATTTTTCCAGTGGTTGAAAGACATTTGGGAAAACTGATTGACTCAGATTAGAGATCAAATTGTGGTAGGAGTAAAAGTCGAAAAAAAAAACATGAAACACAAAAAACCACAAATTTAATACTGTTGAAGATGATTAGAATTCTCAGAATCATGAAGGCTTCTACCAAAGCGCCATTCCTATTGTTACAATTCTCTGCTGGATATCTCCACCTGGCATCCAACTAATTCCTTGAACTCAACACATTCCAAAATGAACTCATCAACTTACCCCACAAAATCATTTCCTCCCAACATCTACCTTTCTAATGATGACACTGCCATCCTCCTTGGGACTGGGGTTTAATCTCATTAATCTTTGACTCTTCCCTTACCTCTTCCCTCACTTCCTTTTGCTAATCAATTTCCAAGAGCTATAAATTCTACTTTTCAGTATCTCTCCTATCTGTCTACTCAACAACAATAAAAAAAAATTACTAAGGATCTACTATGTGCATGACAGTGTGCTAAGTAATGGGGATACAAAGGTGAAAAATTACATAGTTCCTAACCTCAAAGAGCGTATGATCTTTAAAAATACATTTTATTGATATTTTTGTTTTTACATCATCTTCATTTCTCTCAGTATCCCTTCCCCTTTCTAGAGAGCTATCTTATATAACAAAGGATATTTTAAAGAAAAAAGAAAGAAATAAAAGAGAAAAATCAGTAAAAAAAATGACTCAATACATTTAAAAAACTGAGAACATATACAGTCAACCATATGTGTGGACCTAACACCTTTGCAAAAGATTGGGGTGTGTCTTCTTATGTCTTTTCTTTGGGCCTATGCATGTTCTTTGTAATTCTGCAACATGTACTTTCTTTTTTTTTAAAATAAGTTTTTATTGATCTATTTTGTTTTTTATATTACCAAAATTTTCCCCAGTTTTCCTCTTACTCCTCCTTCCAAAGGGATATCCCATATACTAAATAATATTTTTAAAAACAAAAAGAAAAAGAGGAGGAAAAATTCAGCATAACTGATCAATACAAAAGCCTGAAATTTTGTGCAATGTGCAACACTTGTGGATTTCTTACTTCTGCAAAGTTGTGGAGATGTCTTCTTATATGTAGTCTGTTGATTCTTGCTTGTTCTTTGTAATTTTGCAGCATTCACTTTCGATTTTATTCTGCATGTGTATTTGGTTGTTCTTTCTATATGCATCATTGTAGTCATTTTGTATACTGTTTTCTTGACTGCTTACTTTTCTCTGAATCACTTCATATAGGTCTTCCTGTGCTTCTCTATAGTCTTCCTTTTTTATAGCAGAGTAATATTCCATTACAATCTTTTTATCACAATGTGTTTAGCCATTTCCCAGTCTATGGTCATTTACTTTGTTTCCAATTCTTTGCTACCACAAAAAGTACTGTTATAAATATTCTCATTCGAGGACTTTCTTCTTATCAATGAATTCTGTAGGGTATTTTCCTAAAAGTAGAATACTTTGATTGGCATAGCATTAATGCTATAAACTAACTTTGGTAGTATTGTCATTTTATAATATTGACATGGCCCAATCATGGCCACTGAATATTCCTCCAGGTATTCAATACTTGCATCAATTTAATTGCAAAGTGCTCCTTAAAGAGAATGATTTCAGTAAGAATAGATAAGGAAGGAGTTCCTTTCTGGTCTTCATCTGAAAGTGGAGTAGGGATACTCTTATTGCTATCACCATAATTATCAACACTCACCTAGCCTATTGTGTAAACTTTTTAACAAATCTAGCCTCCACTCTCCCCATTTTGATTTTACTTTTCATTACTTCCTAGGTCTTCTTCCTGATCCAGTGTTTTGATTATGTTTTAGCTCTACTCAGAAACCTTCAGTGTCTATCTGTTGACTGTCAGATAATATTTGTTCAGTTCCTGCTAAATACTATATGTGTCTCAAAGTCTTAGTACTACAGGTTTCACACTTTGTATTTGAAATGTTTCTTTGACTTCCTCTTAGATAAGACTAGCACAGATGTTTATACAGAGATTTCCTGTATGTCCACATAAAAATATGAAAGTTTTTTTTCCTCTTGTGGTTCAAAATTTTTAAATGTTTGTAAATTTTACAGAAGGCCCTAATAAGCATGTGCACTTATCAGGGTTTAGTTCCTTCCAACTGAGTCAGGTTTTGAAATCAACTATGGGAAATCTGAAAGGGTAAATTCATTTTACATGTGTCTGTTATCACAATCTTTCTTTTAAACATAAACATTTCAATAAAAACAATAATGAATATTAATACAACCACTTCAAACTGTTTAATAACCATGAACACTTAAATTCATTTCAGTGGATAAAAGATTCTAACTAAAAAAAAAAAATTCTCTTTATGTATTATGAAGTAGCTAGGTGGCTCAATGGATACAGTGCTGGGCCTGGAGTCAGAAAGATTCATCTCCTGATTCAAAACTGGTCTCAGACACTTATCAGTTATGTGACCCTGGGCAAGGAACCCTGTTTGCCTCAGTTTCCTCATCTGTTAAATGATCTGGAGAAGGAAATGGCAAACCACGCCAGTATCTCTGCCAAAAAAATCCCAAATAGGATCACGAAGAATCAGATACAACTGAAAATGACTGAACAACAACATTCTTACCCAACAACCCACCTGCTGTCTCCCACTCTCCCTAGTGGAAGCATTCCCTTAAAATAACAAATATGTATAGTCAGGCAGAACAAATCAATGCACTAGTCATGTCTGAGAATGCACATTTGATCCTGTATCTCTAGTCTCTCACTTCTCTGCCAAGGAGGGGAGGATTTGTTTCATCATACATATTTTTAATTCATGATTGGCTACGGCTCTGAGCAGAGTTCATAGTTCTTTCAGAATTGTATCCCCTCACATTTCTGTTGTGGTCATCCCCAGTGATCTGCTAACCTCACTGTACATCAGTTCATACAAGTGTCTCCATATTTCTCTAAATTCATCAAATTCCCCATTGCTTATGAAGTAATAAAATTCCATTACATTAACATACCACAGTTTGTTCTATCATTCTCCAACTGTTGGAGACCTATTTTGTTTCCACTTCTTTGCTACAACAAAAAGTGTTGCTATAAATATTCTTCCACATAAGGGTCCTTTCCCTCTGACCTACTAGTAGGTACATGCTTTGCAGTAGTCCTCCTGGGCTAAAGGGCATCTACAGTTAGTGACTTTTTATATATAATTCCAAATTATTTGCCAGAATAGCTCAATTCATCATCATTACCTCTCAACCACTTTAGTTTAATAACAATGGAAAGAATAATGACTAGCATTTATAGAATGCCAACTAAGTGCCAGGCACTGTGTGTTAAGTGCTTTATAAATTATTATAAATATTATGATTATATTTGTATATAAATATACAGTAATATAATCACATTATTATAAATTATGTTTGTATATAAAACATGTGATATTATAATTGTATTTTTTAAATATAAAAATTGATATTAATGTCTAATTTATCCTCACAACAACCCTGGGTACTATTATTATTATCCCCATTTAAGAAATGGGCAAGTCAAGTAAGTGACTTGACCAAAGTCATATAGTTATATGTCTGAGACCATGTGCAGACTTCAGTCTTCCTGACCTTAGTTCTAGAACTCTATCTACTGTGCTACCCAGTTGCCTACAGAGTACTACAGCATTGTTACATTACATTTTCTAATTAGAAGTTTCTATTTCACCA
Source organism: Vombatus ursinus (assembly GCF_900497805.2). Taxonomy (NCBI): domain Eukaryota; kingdom Metazoa; phylum Chordata; class Mammalia; order Diprotodontia; family Vombatidae; genus Vombatus; species Vombatus ursinus. The sequence continues at coordinate 6,591,068 of NW_020954604.1, read as the reverse complement.
TGAAGTGAAGAGAGGGGTACTCAGCCACTATGGAATAAGAACTGAGATTCCTGTCCAGCTGCAGAATGGAGAATGCTATTCTCCAATAAGGCTGATGGAGGCCAAGTAGCTGGGGAAGGTCCCTGAAGCAATGGAATATTGCTTCCACCCCTGTAGGGAAGAGACTGAATCCTTTCAAGGGCAAGAACTATTCAGTTCTGTCTTTCTATACCCAGTAGCTCACACAGTGCCAGGCACATAATAGGAATTTCATAGATTTTTGTTCATTGATTGACCTAAAATAGGCCTTGCATTGGTCTGCCCTTATGAATAATTTCAGTTTTTAAAACATGACTGGCTGCTGGAGTAAACTTATGATAACTGGAAGAATTACCCATTTAGTTTGTACTGTTCAACAGTGTCTGATCAGATTCTAGACTGTATCATATGGAAACAGTGCCATACTAAGGTCCCTTAATTGCTCAGATTCCAAATGACAGCCACTTAAATAGTTGAAGACAGCTATCATGGTGTTCCTAAGGCTTCTCTTTTATAAGTAAACATTCAAATTTCCTTAAATCAGTTTTCAGATGGCATGTTTTTCAGACTCTTTCACTTTTCTAGTTATCTTCTAGGCCAGGATTTTTTTTTTTAGGCCAGGAATTCTTAACCTAGAATCCATGATTTTTTAAAAAAATATTGTAATAGTTGTTGTTGTTCAGCTGTTTCAGTTATATCTGGCCTTTTAGGACCCCATTTGGGGTTTTCGTGGCAAAGATACTGGAGTGTTGGCCATTTCTTTCTCTACCTCATTTTACAGATGAGGAATCTGAGGCAAATAGGTTTAAATGACTTGATCAAGGTCACCTAGCTAGTAAGTGTCTGAGGCCAGATTTGAACTCAGGAAGATGAGTCTTCCTAACCACAGGCTCCAAACTCTATCCACTGAGCCACCTAGCTGCCCCCCTTGATAGCTGTATTTCAGTATAATTGGTTTCCTTTGCAATTCTATATGTTTCTCTGAGAAGAGAAAGTTTCACTAGAACCAAAGGAAATATGTCTACGACATAAATAAGATTAAAGGATCTTTGTTCTATACTGCACAAGGTTGTCCATATCGCCTCTCGACACCCAAGACTATATGAGTGACACCTAACCATGATACTCAAACTGCACACTATATTCCAAATAGAGCCTGAACAAGATCAAGTCAAATAGGATCCTCACCTCTCTTATTCTGGATACCGTGGTTCTAATCACACACCAAGTGGCATTCTGAGTTCTATTATTATTGTTTCCATTACATATAGTCATGCTGTATTCTCAAGAGCAATACTGCCATCAGTGACAGATGGTTTGGGGCCATTAAAAGCATTGCACAATTTCACAGGCTCAGTCTAGCCAAATATCCTTCTTCCTCTCCTTAACCTAGGTCCAGCTCATTGTTTCTTCAAAATGGCTACAATTTGGCATGTTACTTATCTGGTTACATGTCATAATCTGGACAATGTCTGTTTTCCAGCTACCTTAGCTTTACTGTGTAGGGGGTTTGGTCAATCATGGCATTATGTGTGTGGATTTTGCTTAAGAAAACTTAATTCCGTGATGCATTCCAATTAGGAACCCAGAATAAGCGTGAGATGGCACTGCCAGGTCCAGAGCACTGGACCTAGAATCTGAATAAACCTGAGTTCAAATTCAACCTCAGACACCAACCTCAGTTGTGAACCCCTGGTCAAGTCACTTAACTTCTGTCTGCCTCAGTTTCCTCCTCTGTAAAATGGGAATAATAATAGAACCTACCTCCTAGGATAATTGTGAGGATAAAAAATAAGAATATATTTGTGAAATACTATATAAATGCTAGCTAGCAGCAGTAGCAGTGGTAGTAGTAGCTGTAGCAAGAGTAGTATTTTATCTGTACAAATGAGTGTTTGGAGAATTTCATTTTAAATAAACCCTTTTTTGTTTTGACTTCATGTACTATACAATTCTATACTATTAAATTCTCAACTCATTTCAATAAACTTTTTTTAATTTTATTTTTAGTTTCAAATTCTCTCCCTCCCTTTAACCCCTCTCCCACCCATTGAGAAGGTAAACATTTATTGAACTTCTATTATATGCAAGGCACTATGCTAGGTGCTTGGGATGCTCAAATAAGGAAAAAGAAGAAGCAAAAGAAAAACAAACAAACAGTTCTTGACCTCAAGAGTCTTACAGAGAAGATGAGACATGTCCACAAGTAAGTAAATCAAAATTTGATTCAAAGTAATTGAGGAGGGAAAGAACACTAGTAACCAAAGAACTAATAAAAAAAACCTTCTGGAGGATGTGGTACCTGAACTGTGACTTGAAGGCGGCTACCAATATATCTCCTTGCTTAAGGCCTCCCTTTATGTCAATCAATATTCAGTGACTTACTGAACAAAGTAGTCTCCATACTCTTGTCTACTGTAGGTATATAATTTTGATATGTAAATGAGAGATACCTTATATATGGAAAATCCTAGAGACTTCATTTTTGCCTACCAAGCTAGACACTTTTTAAGGTCAATAAATAGTAAATACAGAGGATCTTCTGTCCTTTGTAATTTTCTGTCAATCATGTAACCCTAAAGATGTGCCCAACTCTTTGCATAGTATCCCCTACAAAGCCTGCCTGCTCCCTACTCATTTTTTCATAAAGAATACCCTGGACCTCTAACATAAAGATTTTAGAGAAACAAGGAAGTAGGCATATGGATCTAACCAAATGTTCTGAGATTAAATTGGGTTTTTTGGCTGTTGTGTTATACTTTTGGTTTTGATGTCCACTAAAATCCTTAGTTCTTCAATTAAAAATAAAATCTTTATTGAGTACCTACCATGTAAAAGGCACACTGATAGACAGAAAAGGGACAAAATCATTGATAGATTTTCCACACATGTCCAATTTATGGACAATTTATGAGAATTGTTATCTATAGTACCTTCATAGGCTCCACAGTTTAAAAAAATTATTTTCCAAGAAAACAACCCAGAATTTCAGTGAAATAGAAAGTGCCTGATAATATTAATCATGACTCTGAAGTCATTGCTGGGCATCATTCCACTAAGTCAGTTAAAGATTAGGGTGGGTGTAAGTGCCTGTTGGCTGATGAGAATGCTTTCCTTGTTGACCACGTGAAGGAAAACCATCAGCAATTGCAATTTCCACCCTAGAATGACAAACTCTAAGTGTATGGGAAGATCTAGAATCTTGATAATTCTGACAGTGGACTTTCTGTTCAAGCCTTTTTCCAGTGACACACTTGAAAGGCTAAGTGCCATGGGAGGGATTTGGGAGCCGAATGCCACTATCATTAGAGATGATGAAAGCAAAATTTCCCTGACCCTTTGGCTAAGAATAGTTCTATAGTTGGAGAGATGTAACTTCAACAGTGGTCATTCTCTTTAATGATAGACAAGATGCATGAATGCTGTAATTCATGTTATTGCACTGAATCCTAATAGGTTCAGTCTTTCATGAGGAAATCTATTGAAGCTTGAAAACAAAAGTGGCTAGTACATTGAGTTTCAGAATCAAGACTTCCTCCTTTAAGATATTCCTCTCCCTTTTTTTTTAACTCCACCCCACTCTATATCTCTGCCTCTTTCCTTTCTCCCCAGGAAACCTTTTTTTCTTTTTGGCCTTATAGCCCCTTCCCTCAGGAGGTTAGTTGTTCTTGCTCAGTCATTTCAGTCATGTCTGACTCTTTGTGACCCCATTTGGGGTTTTCTTGGCAGATACTGGAGTGGTTTGCCATTTCCTTCTCCAGCTCATTTTACAGATGAGAAAACTGAGGCAAACAGGGTTAAGTGACTTGACCAAGGTCACACAGCTAGTAAGTGTCTGGGGTCAGATTTGGACTCAGGAAGATGAATCCCAAGAGGGATTCCTGAATCCTGAATCACAAGAGGCACTCCATCCATTGTGCCACATAGCTGCCCTGAACTGCACATAAGGTTGAATAATTCTGATATTTGAGGCAATGAGAACATTGGCTTTACTGTATTGTAGTTTTCTTTCTTGGTTGGGTGAAAAGGAAAATTAGGTTAGGATAATAGATTTAGAACCAGAAGGGACCACAGAGATCATCAAGTCCAACCTCCTCATTTTACAGATGAGGAAACTGAGGCCCATAAAGGTCAAGTGATTTGCTCAAGTTCACACAGGCAGTAAGAAACAAAGCTGAGATTCAAATGCCAAGGTCCTCTAATTAAAAAATCCAGTACTCATTCCACTGTACTATAGATGACTTATTTAAAAAATAAATAAAAGCAATCAACCCTAATTCTGGCCATGTTGTGCAAAAAAACAGGTAGAGTCATTCATTGCTAGTTCTAAAAGTGTGCAGCAAATCTTACAAGCTTCATCATACAGAGCAGTGATGCACTAGCAAGCAGAATGTGACCCACATTTTGGACATGGCCAATATAGGAAATGGTTTTGCTTCTCCATACTTGTTAGAGGGTTTCTCTACCCTATCACTCCCTATCACCTTCCACCCATTCCCATGCCCTAGAAGGTAGAAGAGAGAAAATAAATAAATGCTTGATGATTGAAAGAAAATAAATGCCTGATAATTGAAAAAATTTTTTAAAATAAATAAAAGCCAAAAATTATCAGACTTCGACACAATTATTTTATTGTTGGAAATAAACCCTGAAGGTATTATCAAAAACAATCAAAAAAACCCTGCTGTTCAGAGATGTTCACAGCAGTATTTTAAATGCTGGAAGCAATCTATTGTCCAACAATGAAGGAATAGCTCATTGCATTGTGGTGCATTAATGTACTGGAATACCATAATATGATCAAGATTGATGAGTGTTACGGAATAAAAAAAAATCCACAAAGGCCTTTATGAAATAATCTGAAGAAAAAGTAGAACTAGAAATAACTATGACCATATAAGAGGAACTTTGAATGAGAATGAATAAATAAACCAAAGAATCAGAAGGGAAGAGAAACGAGGAAACGGCTGAAAAATTGTTTATATCCTATGAATTAAAATCAACTAATTTAGATTTCTATTACTAAGCAAAATAAAACATTCCATTAAAAAAAGCCCACAGGAGTATGAGTGGAATAGACCCCAAATCCTCTATGAAATTGGAATTCTTCTAGGTTGCCTCTAGTAAGCTGAGGATTAGAGAAGCAATGAATGAACTTGATCCAGAATGTCCTTTGGGTGAATCCTCAACTGGCCTGAGGGTATGCTGAGGCAGTAGCCACCAATGTCCAGGAGATCAGGAATTGGATGAAACAATCTGGTCTGTGCTGGCTCTGTCTAAAAAGAATCATGAAAGCTGAGTTGACCTTGGGGAAATTAAAAAAGTTTAGCTACCACTCAGTTTGGGACTGAGTGGTCTCCTCCTATACACTTTTCCAATTACTTACACTTTTTTTTTTCTAGATTGGTATATTCTCATGCCATCTGGAGTGTGCAACAGATAAGGACAAAAAGGAAAGAAAAAGCTATGGAAGCAGCTGAAAGAGGAAAAGGTGATTAAGATTCCAGTGCCATATACCTCTGAAGTCAGGCAGTCAAGTAACCTCAAGGACTAAAATAATCAGGAGTGCAGTGCCTCAAATTGGAGTTTAGAAACAAGAAAACTTTAGTATAGTTAGTAAAGAGAAAGCCTAGGGAGTTAACCACCCCCACCCCTTCTCTCTCTCTCTCTCTCTCTCTCTCTCTCTCTCTCTCTCTCTGTCTCACACACACACATACACACACACAGACACACACACACCCCAGGTCATTTACAAAGAGGAGCTTGAATCACCAATAAATAAATAAATAAGATAACCGAGGTGAAAAACAAAAACAAAACCACTAAGCTTGGCTCAAAGTCTTCACACACAGAAGAATTTTAACCACCAATCAATAATAGGCAGTTATTAGGTATTTACAATGTTCATTAGCACTCTGTGCTAGAGGTACTAAGAAAAACAAAACTAGTCCCTACCTTCGAGAAACTTCTATTCTAATGAAAAGACTTCCTGTGAATAAGTATGTACATGTAAGATATATAGAGAGAAGATGGAAAACAAGTTTATTGAAATTCAGTAAGTCATTCGACAGGCATTTAAAAACTGCTTAGTATGTCCCAGACACTGTACTAAGCTGGAGATATAAAGGATAACAACAGTCCCCAAACACAAGAATCTCACATTCTAATGGAATGATTCATGTAGGAATTTCTAGAAAGATCAGTGAAAAAGAGATTGGGGAAATGGAGGGGGGACAGAAGGGTTCCTGAAATCACATCACCCAACGACTGCCCAACCTTTTAATCACAGAATTCAAGATGCAAAAGACCACAGAGGTCACTTTGTCCTACCCCTACCCAAAGAATGAATCTTCAACAAAAGACCTATTTGAAACTCTCCAGTGACCAAGAACTCATTCACTCTCCTACCTGGTTCCAGGCCATTGTTCTATTAGACAAGAATTAGCAAGGAATTTAGCATATCCTAAACTGAGCCACTGTAAATCTACCTCAGAGTCAAGAAGGCTTGGGTCCAGTTTTGTACATACTTCCTCTAGACATTTAACTTCTCCATGGTCCAGACAATTCTCTAGGGCCACAAGTTGTAGAGCAGGTGTTGGTCTGCATGGAAGAGAGAATATCTTCAAAGCGAGTTCCCTAAACCAATATAACTACAAGTCTGCTCCCCCCCCCACAATCTCTGCAAAATGTAAAACTAGCACAGGCCAGGATATGTTTGCATCAAACAGCTCATGTAAAAGGTGTCTCTAAATGTACAGGTGAGAATGTGAGCCATGACAGTCAGCAGAGGGAGTTTGCATCTGTTTCTAAGGCAAATTCAAAAGTAAGGATGATTGATAGGTCCAGACAAGAGTATATTACAAAACCACTGATTTTAGAGGGGAAAGGGACCTTAAAGAGCATTTTGTCCAAGTTCCTCATTTGACAGATAAAAGCCCAGAATGAAGTGACTTGCCCAAGGCCATACAATCACATGGGGGAGACTAGAATCTCTATCTAGCATGAATGAAATGCACTATACATCACGCTGGAGGGTGGGTGGAAGACAACATGTAGACAGCTATGTACAACCTAACTATAGATGGGATATATTGGGGATGATCAGCAGAGGGCAGATGCTGGCATTTGGGGAGATGTGGAAAGGCCCCTCAGAGAAGGTGGGGTTTCATATGTTGAGCTTCCAGGTTTTCCTAATCTGTACCTGTTCTAATTTCAGAGCAGTCCTGGGGATGCTGATTTGGACTAAGAAAGCAAGATCTGCCAAAGAACCTGGTTCAGTCTCCTCTTATCCCCTGGGGTCAATATTCCCAAGGTGGTTCTCAACATCAGTGTTCAGAGACTTTGATCATCTCAGAACTGGAACAGAACTTCCCATAATGACTCCAGACCAGAATGAGATCTGACACTTTACCTCCTGGGAGAAATAAAACTGAACCAACCTCTAGAATCCTGGCAAGGAATCCAAAACAATTCTGTGTTACCACAGTACCGACAAGTGGACATGCCTTGAGGAGTCCACCTTCATCCTCCAGACTTTGCTACATGCTGTGGCTGCCTGCTCCCACTGTTCTCCCTGCCTCCCACCAGTGAATTTCTCCTGGAACCTCTATTTAAAGGAAGGTCTCAGAACAGCTATCCATTCTCCAGATTTAACCCCCATGCCCCAATGGGTATATCCCCATCCCTCACTTTCCAGCCCCCATTAGAATGTAAGCTCCTAGAGGACAGGAACTGCTCTTCTTTTTGCTTGTATTTGTATCTCCAGAGCTTAGCACAATGCATGGCACACAGTAAGTGCTCAAATAAATGCTTGTTGACCTATCAAAGTTAAAAACTGATGGATTATAACAATTTACATTTATAAAGAGCTTTAAGGTTGCAACTTACTTTATGCTCATTATATCACTTCAGTCTCACAAAAATCTTATGAATTAGATGCTATTATCCCTATTTTATAGATGAGGAAACTGAGGCTCAGAAAGAATGTGCCATAGCTAGTGTTTAACGTACAATTTGAACCCAGATCTTCATTACCCCAAGTCTTGCCCTACTTTCATTAGTCCAGGCCACCACTTTAATGTCACCTTGTCAAACTACAGCATTTTAAATTCTAAACATGAGCTCTGAGGATGACTGTTGAACAAAATTAAATATTGAAAAATAGCCCACCAGTAAAGTGAGTGCTATTGAATATCATTCTTGGCTAAAATGTAAATAGTCAGCCTAAGGTTGTGACTTTGTCACTGTGAAAGCCTGAATATTATTAGTGTCTTCTGCAAGAGACACATTTAGCATATTCATGAAACGTGGCCCTGTTTGCACTTACCTTGTCAAGGCAAAAAGATTATTTGTTCTAGTTATTAGTTCTCTCCAGTAAATGAAGATGTTTTTGAACTCAACATGTAGATGTTTCCATTTTCCATTTCAAAGATCAACTGACCCTGTAATCAATCAACTAAATTTTCTTAGTCCTTATCCCTAACAGAAATGTAAACAGAACCCTGATTCAGGAATAGTAAGGCTGGGTAGATTGGATGTCTGTCCCTGGGTGTGTTTCCCTTTGTGTCTATGATTGTCTTTCTCTTTGCAACCATGAGTGGGCTTGTGCCTTAATGTGGGTGTTCCCTTGGAGGATCCTGTGGACCCTACTGAGCTGCCAACCCAGCTGAGGTCTTGGGCACAGAGGACAGTAAAGAAATTTTGTTGTGATGAATCCTTGGCACAAGGTCAGTGAAGCCTGGGTTCTCTGGCAAAACTTTCTGAGTTATTTGTTCTCCTCAGGCATGTTGGATTAGGATCTACAGGCTCCATCTGAAATCCCAGGAATGTGACTCTATTGCAGACATGAACCAGATAACTTTTGTTCTTTGGTTTCAATCAACCAATCAACAAGCATTTATTAAGCACCAATGATGTTCCTGGCACTGTGGTAGATACTGGGGTGGGAGGAAAGTGATGGAGGGAGGAAGAAAGACAAAAATAAAACTTATGAAGTTTACTTTTATTTAATATTCATAGTATATCAAGACAGCTGATTGATTCAATCAATTTAATCTAACAGCTAGCTGGTTCAGTGTAGAATAAATTAACATTCAAATAAGTTTGTTTTTTTTTTGTCTGAATTGACAAGTCAATTTAATAAAAATGATCTACCTGGTAGCCTCACAGTAGAGGGTAAAAGTAAGCAGTTATCCCAAGTAACCCTCAGTTTAGTCAACAAATTACAGTTTTCACTCTAGTGATCCTCAGAAAGTCATAGATTGAGCACTAAAGTAATTCTTTAGCTAAGATAGTTTAGTATGTTAGAAACAGCATATGTGTAGAAGAGTAATATGTCCAAATAAAAGGATTTCTCAGTGTAGAGGTTTAAACCTCAGCTCTCCTATTTACTTGTGTGACTTTAGGTAAATTATTTGATTTTTCTGGGCCTCAGTTCTCTCCTCTGCAAAATTAGGGGGTTGGACTGGATCACTTTCAATTAATTAGCAAGCATTTATGAAGTGCCTGATACGTACCAGGCACATAGCTAGGGTGCTAGGGATTCTAATAGAGAAAATAAAACAGTCTCTACTTAAAAGGAGTTTACATTCTCATTAGAGAGACAACTGTGACATATATAATAAGCATATACAGAATAAGCATAAAGAAAATAAATACTTTGATCCTATGTCCATTTGTAGATAGATGAAATTCTCTGAGTATGATGATATTAATATAAACCCTGTGCGGCTGTGCAGAACCAATTACAGTCAGTCAGAACCAAGTATTACAAATTTTGAGTTAGACTGATGATAAAATAAATAAAAGAGTGACCCCATGGGAGATGGGGTGGGTGGGTGGAATACTTATGAAATATTCAAATTTTCACAGGAGGAATAATTTAGAGCTAGGAGGAACCTCTAACCCCCTCATTTTACAAACGAGTACACTGAGATCCAGAGAAGGTAACTGGCTTGTCTAGGGTCACAACTTGTGAAAGGGTTAGGATTCAAATTTAGGTTCTCGGACTTCAAATACACCACAAGGATTAGTTTGCTTTCATAGACCTGAAAGGATGAAAAAGGTAGAACTAATGCCAGTGCATGCATCCACCCAGAACATCTTGCTACCTTCCCCATCTGCAAACCTTGGAGGTGAGTTCTGCCTCCGACTCTGGGAACAATTAACAAATCAACAGGACCAGTGCTCCTGAAGAGGGGGCTACATTTGACTGTCTCATTGCTCAGTCCATTCCTTGGGCTTCTGAAACCAAAAGTCCCTTCCCTCATCACCATCCACCTCACTATTAGAATGCAAACTTCCCAAAGGCAGGGATTGTCTCGTTTTTGTATTTCTATCTCCAGATTATAACATGGTGCCTGACACATAATGGGTGCTTAATATTTTTTTTCATTCATTTCATTTATGCATTCCCAGTTAGGCAGGACTTTATTCTTTTCATCTTAAATCAGAGCTAATGGTCCTAATAGTTCAAGTGTACTTAACTGGCTCAGTGAATTTGGGCGGATGTACTCTGGCCATTTGCCGACTGCTTGTCGGCCAATCTGCAGGCTTCTGAATAGACACTGTAATATCAATGTGCTCTGGAATTCAGTAATAAAATCATTAGGCAATGACTAGCTGGTCCATGGGGTCATGAAGAGTGGGACACAACTGAACAACAATAATAACAATACTGAATATCTCAATTCAGACATTCTAGAACTTGTAGAAACCTTCAAAGGGTCCTTGTTTTCTGCCTGGATTTTTGTCACCTGCTAGGGACACCTAACAGAGCCCTAGCTTGTTCCAATGAGCAATATGTATCAGTTCCAACATATACCCACATCAATAAGGGGTTTTAGAACCAGGGAAGAATTAGGGTCAGCTCTGTCCCAGGAACACTGTGATGTGGACTCATTCAACCCACTCAGAGTCTGAGACACTTAGAGATCACACTGGTCAGATCCTATTCCTTACCTGATTTAAGCTGCCCAGATGTTTTGCCTATCTGTATATATATATATATATATATATATATAAAAATATAAATATATATAAATATAAATATATATATATATATAAATAAATATAAATATATATATATATTTTTTTCTGTCTATGCTTTCTTTTCTGGTCTGGTTTTTTGAACACCAACCTAAGCTTACCCACTTAGACCCCCAAACCTTACTTGTTCCCTCCAGTTTGGTCTAATATGATGGCCTGACCTGTTCAGATGACTGAATTCACAATGCTCTCACATCCAGGGATGTGCTGGGGCCGACAAGAGTCATTGTTTATTTTAGTGTGGTCATTTACATTTCAGAAATCCCCAAGATAATGTTAATAATGAAGATTAGACTTCTAAATTCCCTTTTAGCTTTTTTCTTTTCCAGAGAGCCAGTTGTTAAACATTATTAGCGCAATCCAGCTCACATTCCATTTTTCTCTGCTCACTGGCTAACCCTGTGGGTTATGACCTGTTTCTTGCCAGTATGCCATGCTGTTCACCACATCCTAATGTTCTGACCTTATTTTTACTGCTGGGCCTTCTAGTCAAACTCTGCCCAACTGAAGCATAGTGATTCAGTGTTCTTTTATAGGTGAGGAAAATAAGGGATAAAGAGAAGCACTATTTAGTCAGTCTGCCAATCAATCAGTGCCTACTATATCCCGGGGCAGCTAGGTGGCAAAGTGGATAGCGCACTGGCCTTGAAATCAGGACTCCTCTTCCTGAGTTCAAATCTGGCCTCAGACACTTACTAACTGTGTGACCCTGGGCAAGTCACTTAGCCCTGTTTGCCTCAGTTTATTTCACCATCTGTGAAATGATCTGGAGAATGGCAAACCATTCCAATATCTTTGCCAAGAAAACCCCAAATGAGATCACAAAGAGTCAGACATGACTGAAAAATGATTGAATGCTATATGCCAGGCACTGTGCAAAGTGCTAGGGATTAAAAAAAAGGCAAAACCACAATCCATGCCTTCAAGGAGCTCACAATCTAATGAAAGAGACAAGCAAACAAGTAAGTACAAACAAGCAGTATACAGGATAAATAGAAAATAAGAGAGGGAGGGTGCTAGAATTAACAGGGATTGGTATAGCCTTCTTGTAGAATATGGGATTTTAGCTGAGACTTCAAGGAAGCCAGAAGAAAGAAATGAGGGGGGAGGGATTTCCAGGCATGGGAGACAGTCCAAGAAAATGCCTGGAGCCTAGAGATGGAGTGGCTTGTTCGTGGAACAGCTAGGAGGCCACCATCACTGCATCTAAGAATAGATGATGGGAAGTAAGGTATAAGAAGACTGGAAAGGCTGGGGGGAGTAGGAGGTAGCTAGATTAGGAAAGTCTTTGAACACCAAACAGAAGATTTTATATTTGACCCTGGAGGTGAGAGGGAGCCACTGGAATTTAACGAGTAGTGAGGGTGAGAAAGGTACAGTGAAAAAAAAAAAGTGATCGATCTTGAGTCAGCAGGGACATGAGTTCCAATCCTAATTCTAACAACAACCAGTTCAATGATTTTGTAATGGATTTGGAATCAAAGAACCTGTGTTCAAATCCCAGATCCTACCTATGTGATCTTGGGCAGATAATTTCTCCTTGATCTATAAAATGAGAGGGTTAGACTAGACCAAGGTCTTTTCAGGCTCTAAAATATCTGTGATCTCTGACTCACACATGTTATTTAACTTCTCTGAAACTCAGTTTCCTCATCGGTACATTGAGGGGTAAGACCACCTATGGTACTTATCTCATAAGGTTATTGCGTTACCAAACAAATAACATACAGAATGTCCCAAAAGTCTTTGTGAACTAAGGCTTTGGGAACAACTTGCACATAAAATGGCTTACAAACTTTAGAGTTCTAGCAATGTTAGCTATTAATAGTTACTACTATCTCACAGGGTTGTTATGAAGAAGGTACCTTGTAAATGTATAAATGCTATAGAAATACGAATTACTGTCATGAAGTATACAATAAATGAATGCTCTGTGGTATAATTCCTTTTTCTGATGAGCAGAGAGAGATTTTCTGTGGACATTTTGAAGTTTGGGAAGTTAGGCTTAGGCTATTTTGGGAAATGTCCCCCCCACACTTTTTTAACCTCCAGAGAGTGCCCTTCACAGTCACTCACTTTAGTTTTTTTTTTAAGACATTGAAAAATAGCTTCTGTTCAGTTTCAAGCTGCTTCCATGTGTAAAAACAAAAACGACCGTCTTAGGTCGTTCAGATCATGCCAGGGGGCACCTGATGACCAGTAAAATAAGTTGATAGGGTAAAAAATAGTTAAAATTTAACAGGCATAACAAAGACTGTTCATAAAGATATAAAATGTACCAGGGGAAAAAAAAACAACAAAAATCCAATATTTTATTCCATCTGCTATAATGATAAACCCAACCAAAATCACTGGTTTTACACAATATTGTTGCTTTACTGTGTTCTTGACCAATTAACAAACTAAGCTAAAAGGGTTCAAGGCATATCTGTGTACGTACACACACACACACACACACACACACACACACACACACACACACAGAATGCATTGAATATCCTGTAGTCAGTATGATAGTTCACATTTATATAGCACTTTCAAATTACATTCCCTCATTTCATCCTTCAAACAATCCTGAGAAAGAGTGAGTGCAAGTTTTAATATCTCTCCATTTAACAGGCAAGGAAATTGAAGCTCAGAACAAATTAAAGTGACTTGCTCAAGGTTAACAAATGGCAGGGCCAGGATTGGAGAACTCAGGTCTTGTGACTTCAAACTCTTTTAGGATGCTGAGACAACAGATCTAGAACTGGAAGGGTCATGTAGTTCAATACCTTTGTTTTACATATGAAGAAATTGAGATGCAGAGTGCCTAAATCATTTGTCCAAGGTTAAGTAAGTGGTTGGAGGCAGAGTTGAAGTCCAAACTGAGTGCTCCTTCCAAAGCATCGTGGTGCCTGCTATATCAATACAACTTTAGTTTCAACAGCAGAGATGGCCCTGGGCAGCACTTTAAAGGAATATTAGTTCCTTCCAAAGTCCTCTTTCTATAGCTTTCTCTCCATAGGTGAAATACCTTCTACTCATTTGGCTGCCCCAAACTCCTTACTGCAAAGCACTTCTGAGGTCCACTTTCCTTAATCAGCACTCAGCCCTCTAAAACCATCCCTCTCTCTCCTCCTCCCTTGATACAGTCATTGTCGGAATCTTTTTCACTTATACAGCTATTTTCAAGAACCAAGGTCTACCACAACCAATATCCTTGAAGAATATATGTAAAAAATTAAATTACATTAAGTTGTTAAAGACTGACAACAGCTTTATAGATGGTTCCTCCCCTGGATTTACAGTTTACTTTAAGGCAATCCAAAGGAATGAATCTCTAAAGGTAGACTGACTTAAGAGACAATATAGCTACCAGATGGGACATATGTTTAAGGAGTTAGGTCACTCCTACTCAAGAGTATTTCAATGTTCAGAAAAATGCTTTCCCATTAGGGCGCAGGAGTGTCAAGCCCCATGAATTTTGCTTTATTCAAAAGGGGGGTGGATAGATAGGAGGAACAGAGAAAATAAAATAAAAAAATGACAACTTTAAGGAAAGCAAAAATTGGCCTAAATAATAAGAACAGATAGATTTGCAATGCATATGCATCTCTTTGCCTGATTAGACAGGTGTTTTTAAAAGGAGTGGGATGAGTACTTGTAAATGACAGTGCTCCCAAGGCATCATTTATGTTAGTCAAATTTTACTCACAAGATAAATTAGTATATTCTCCCATAAGCTAAGTCAGGGAATTAAGCTCTGAAAGAACCAATGGAGCAAAAGCTCAGAAAGTCCACCTAGAACAACCCTGCCTGATGCTGGAAATGTTTGCCTCAAATAGCCCCCATATACCCAAATAGTGCTTTGCACTCAGTGGGCTCCTGGTAAATATATCTTGATTTGATCTGCTTTGAATATGAAACTCATATACTGTGCAAAACATGAGCTAACTGGGTCCAGGAATTGGTAATGTTTGATACAATGGCTTTGAGGTAAAGATGGTCAATAGGGTCTGAAATCCTGCCAAGTATCCACCACCACTGGAGAGCTACTGTCAATGAGCTTCTCCCTCAAGCATATTTCCAAGCCCTGTGAATTTCTAACTTCATAATACCCTCAAGCTGGGGCTGTTTAGCAAGTCAGCATGAAGTATCTTTTGTCTTTTTTTGTTCCATAATTTTGGATTGGATATAAAATAAGAGGATGAAGTTGCTGGATTATGATATTGCTAACAATATGCTACTTTTCCTAAATGGTGGTTAACCCTCTGATATGTTTAAGTAAAGTCCTGGCTGCAAGCATAGAGGTTTGGGCCAGGTGTCTTCCAAAACCTCTGCTGTTTATTAGCTGTGGGCCCTTAGGCAAGTCACTAAACCTCTCTGAGCATCAGTTTCCTCACCTGTAAAAAGAATATTTGGGCTAGGTGATCTTGAAAATCCTTTCCAGGTCTAAATCCTATGATCACTATGAGTCTTCCAGTACTACAGGAATGGGATGTTGTTTTTATGATTTATGTTATGAGTAAATACCAGGAGTATTTCTTCTTCAGTAAACTGAAATAACAGCAAAGCTTTAAAAAATCTTTGCTATCAAAACCATAAAATGTATGTTTAACCCCTTCTTTACCCCTCTCCTCCCGGGCACTGCAGCCGATGCTTGAACTGCCCAATGCACCTCATCAGAAAAGGTTCAAACCAGCAGACTCCATGAACTCTGGCTTTATTCTTTTGCGGATGAAGAATAGAAACTGTATGCCTTGGAAAATGAATCATTAACTCCAAGTCCAACAGAGCTGCCCTGGAAACCAAAGCGATGTAAGAAAGTGATGGTATCTCTCGGGCAAGTTGAGATTTTCCTGTTCCCTCCTGTGACTTCTAAAGCGAAGCATCCCACAATCCTGGGCTAAGCAGACACAGAACAGTCTAGTTCTTTCACTTTACAAACGTGAAGTTATTTTTAGATGACCCAAGCTAGCTAATTCCCCTCAAGGCAATTTCCCAGCTAGCTCAGCCACCAGGCAACAAGTCGCCCCCTTCCCCAACACTCACATCTTCCTAACCCTAGGCCTGGAGAGGGGTTCTCCTAATTTCTTTTTTCTAGGTGCCCCCACCCCAAGCACCCTTTGTGGGTCCCCAGTTCTGGGTGCATGATTTTCCTTCCTCTACTCCACTTATCCACCTGCTGCTACTGCTTGACCTCAACTACTTGACACAAAACCCATTTTTCGCTAAAGCGGAATTCTTGCGACCGGGCTCATTCTAACTCTCACCGCCACGGAGATGCAGCCCATGGGGTCCCCGAGGAAACGCCTCAGTTGGAGTGAAGGAGGAGAGGGGAAAGGAGGGAAACACCTCCAGTACGCACTGCTGCCCACCGCCCAACTAAACACAGCGGGTGCTGTCCCTCGCCATCTCTCCTTCCCGTCCCAACATACACAATGGACCCTTCCCCCACTTCCACCCTTCTCCCCTCAAAACAAACAAACAAAAAACCAACAAAACAAAACAAAAAAAAAAACAACAAAACAAAACAAAAACAAAAACAAAAAACTGGGAAGGCGTTCACTCCCAGACCTAACCACCCCCCAACCTTACGGGACCAGGGAGGACAGAGTGCTCTCCCCCACCTTCCCCGCCGCCGTTCAGGCGCATGTGTTAGGTGGGGTGATCCAGGGACTGGCGCTGTTATGTAACTGACCTGCCGAGTGTCCGAGATGCCCCCGAGGAGGGCAGCGGGTCGGGGTCCGAAGGGTGGCTCGGTTCAGTTGGGCTGAGCAGGGCAGGGCAATCTGCAGTTGCCCCAGACGCAGCGAAATGGATGGTGGGCGTCGGGCTCCTCAGGACCCTGCTCAGGGTCTTCCTCACCTGCCCCTGCTGATGTGTGTCCGAGTGTGTGGAAGTGTGCAAATGGGTGTGAGTGCCGGTGGTGAGGAGGTGTGTTTAAAGAGTGTCCACAGCGCCCAACCTGCCTTCTTGGCCCGCAGCAACTGAAAGGCTGCTTAGCTCTCTTCCTCGCTCTCCCTCCTCCCTCCCTCTCTCTTCTTCTTTCTCCCTCCCTTCCCCCCCCCCCCCCCCCCCCCCCCCCACCCGCCCCAACCTCCACTGCTGTCACCCGGGACAAAGCTGTTCCAGGGAGGGGCACAGCAGGACACAGAGGAGCCGCGATGAGTTTCAACTCATCAAGCCAACCTCCAATCGTACCGAAGGAAATCCAAAGCTTCAGGGCTCTGCTTTCCTTTCGGTCTCCCCACTTCTACCACCTTTACTTTTTTCTCCCCCTCCCCACACACCCTACAACTTCCAATCCACTCCCAGTACCACACCCTCAACATGCCGGTGCATCCAGTACCCAACCCAAATAGCCCTACCCCTATCCTATCCCCCCTCAGAGACCCTCAACTTTCTGTTGCCCTATATTGCCCCTGCAAAAGATGCAGAAAAGATTTGTTACAGAGAAGATAGGGCTATGGCTTGAATGACAACAAATGAGAGTGGGGAGGGAGAGTGATGGTTTTGGTTAATAACAAAGGTCTAGATGGAGGACAGGTAGTGGCGAAGAGAAGTAGTTGGATATTAGTTAAGAAAGAAAGCAAAGGCTTGAAAAGGTAAAGTGATAAAGAGGTATACAGAGCCTGTGACTGTTTATGACAGACAGATAAAATGATTGAGATAGAGTTATGACTAAGTGAGAAGCAATAAGGGAGCTCTGAGGAATCGTGTGTTACAAAAAAAAAGGTGAAATTGACTAGAGAGGGGTTTTAAGGTATAAAATAAAGGGGAGAGAGAGAGAGAGAGAGAGAGAGAGAGAGAGAGAGAGAGAGAGAGTTTTAATCCACACTGAAGGAGATCCATAGAGATTTAGAACTGGAAGGGATCTTCTCTATCAGGGGTTCTTAACCTTTCTTGGACCTTGGACCCTTTTGGCAGTTCGGTAAAACCTACAAACTTCTCAGAATAATGATTTGTTTCCTATATTTATAATTTAAGGAACTGTTAAATTTCTGTTAGAAGTTAATGTGAATAAAGATGTAATTTTTCCCAATCCCATTTCACAGAGCCCTCTGAAATCTACTAATGAATCCCTTATGGGTCTATGGAAACCAGGTTAAGGACCTTTGCTTTAGATCATTTAATCCAATATCTTTCATTCATTTAATGAGCATTATTAAGCACCTGATGTATACTAGCACTTTGCTGGGGGTAGGGCAAGGAAGGAGAGGAAAACTTGGACAAAAACAAAAGATTCCCTGACTTCAAGTAGTTTGCACTCTGCTGGGGGAAAAGAAAATGCACCTAGATAAGTTTGTACACAATACATAAAGAGTAGATGAAGGCTTCTGGGTCATGTGACCAATATAACTTTTTCCAGTCCTCAGATCTCCCAAACTTCTTCAAAATATGAATTATTCACAATTGTAAAGCAATTACACCAAGATTCCTAACGAAGTGACAACCTGTTCAACTAACTACAGAGAAGGCTAATCCCAAATCCTGAACAAACTAAATCAACAACACTGTCAACACCATCCCTTATACTCTGGCAGGACAGCACAAGATCCAAATAGCTGTGCTCTGGGATCCACTCTGGGATCCCTATACTGCTCCAGTACTCTCTACCAGTACACTTTTAACCTTGTCCTCAACTTCCCCTTCTGAGTCAAAAAGCACCAGAATTCAACTCTGTTCCCTGCCACATCTTGTATGGAAGAAGTAGAGGTATAGGAAGACAGGTGGCTCGCTTGGGGTGGCAGCCAGACAGTATGCTGTGCTGTACCAATGATAAGCCAGAGAACTAATGAAGAGAGGGGACTGGGGAAGGGTACCAGTGCTGGGATGCAGATGAGGGGAACTCCAGCAGGCAGGAAAGGGGACTGGCATTCTCCTGAGGTCAGTTTTGTTCATCTTTCCATCCCTCTTAAAGTCACTCGGGGCACAGAGTAAGGCCAGTGGAAAGCAAATTTTCCAAATTAGGAGGAGGCTGAAACAGCTTTGAGGTCTAGCCCCTAGGGGAAAAGTGAGTGAAAGTAGATTATAAGGAAAAGAGACAGTTATTACTAAAGATTCAAAAGAAAGAAAACTCAAAGCATAAGCAGATGAACAGGCAAGAAATATATTTATAAGAGAAGAGAAGATGCCCTCTAGGACATCTAAATAACTCCAAATATCTCTGAATCTATGTTGCAAAAGAAAGGAAAATGAATCAATACTTAATGAGATAAAGAAGCGAGTGGATTCTCAAGAGGTCATAGAACCACAGCAGGATATTCTTGAATGGTTTAAGAAAGAAGTAAGAATTGCAAAATCAGAATTTATGACCATAGCAGAAATAATCAACAGAATACAAAAACTTGAATCCATAGTGGCAAACCTCACCAAAGAAACCAGAGAGTAAGCAATGGATTATGAATACAAATACATGGAAGTTTTTCTATGAGATCAATCTGGAAGAAGAGAAGCAAAAAAGCAATAATGTTAAAAGAAAATATGAGCTTTATACAAGCAAAATATATTGACCTTGAGGATATTATGCATAAGAACAAACCACAGGTTATAGGTCTTCCAGAAGAACATGACAAGTCAAAAAACCTGAATACCACAATGTAAGAAATAATGCAAGAGAAAACTACTTAGAACTTCTGAATGCAGAAAACAAGATGTCAATGAAAATAATTTGCAAATTGCCTCCAGAAAAAAACCAAAAAGAAAAAAAAAAACCTCTACACATCAAACTTAGACACATAGTGGTTAAAGTTAACAATTGCAATGACAAAAAACACATTCTTCAAGTGAACAAGAGAAAGAAGTACAAATATAAAGGAAAGGACATTCAAATAATGATAACAGAAGACTACTCTAAATCTACTAGAAACTGCTGAAGGAAACAGAATAAGATCTTCCTTTTTTTTTTTTTTGTTGGTGAGGTAATTGGAGTTGAGTGACTTGTGCAGGGTCACACAGGTAGTAAGTGTCAAGTGTCTGAGGCCATATTTGAACTCAGGTCTTCCTGACTCCAAGGCCAGAGCTCTATCCACTGCACCACCTAGCTGCTCCCAGAAGTAAATCTTCCAAAGAGCAAAGTAGTTCAAGATGTAACCTAAGGTTACATGCTCTGCAAAACCAGAGCCTAAGCATCAGTGAAAAACAATAGACATTCAATAAGAGAATCATTTGAAACATTCCTACAAAGAACACCAGATGTGAGCAAACTTTTCACTTTGTAAATACCTCAGACAACAGAAACACAAGAAAGGTTAAAAAAAAGTACAGCAACTAAGGCACAAATAATGAAATTAATTAACTCAGAAAAAATGGAGAAGGGGAGAACAAGAAACAGAAAGACACTTATGTAGTAAAAAACAAAACAAAACAAACAAAAAAACCCCAAAAGGATTATTAAACCATTTTTTTCTAAAAGTGCACAAGGAAACGAAGTTGAAGAAATAATGGTGGAGGTTTCAGGCTTGAAACACCAGGGATTAAACCTCATAATACCCCACCTACAGATGAATCAATAGTTTGGATCTTGCGGGGTAGGGGAGAATAAAACTGAAGAATGAGAGAGAATATAAAAGGAAAGAGGGAAAGAAGAAGAAAACAATATGGAATGTACCCTAATCAAGTCAATGGGGAAAATGATGGAAAAATAAGGTCTATAGTCCCTGCTAGAGAATGGGTGAAGTTGCAAAGGGAGGGATTGAAATAGGTGGAAAGAAAGGAGAAAATCTTGATTCAGTAGTGGGAAGTAGTAACATTGAAGAACACTCCCACTGGAGACGTGAGATTCTATAATGACATACGGGGATCTTATAATGAGTAAAATCTGCAGGAATTTCATATTTAGAGAGATCACTATCTCTGGTAGAATGTTAAGCCCCCATGGACGGCAGCCTTCCTCAGAAGGGCATCAGTGCTTCTGGGGCAAAAATCATTCAGAAGGGTGGGAGGGAGTGAGATTTCATGGCAAATGGAGGGAAAAAAAATGATCGTGGGGACAACAGGAGGTAGTAAAGAATGGTCAGTCAGGGACCCAGGAAAATCTCTGCCATGGGGCTGCTTGTGCTTTGAATTTTCCTCCTCCTGAATCTTTAGTAATTTCTATCTTTTTTCCTTATATTCGACTTTCACTCATTTTCCTTCCGCTTTGATGGCAGATTCCCCCAAGGGCTAGGCCTCAAAGCTGTTTCAGCCTCCTCCTAATCTGGGGAATTCACTTTTCACTCTCCTCAGTCAGTGCCCCAAGTAACTTCTGGGGGAATGAGAATAGGACAAAATTTGCCCCAGCTAGATGCCAGTCCCCTTTTCTATTTTTTTTTTATTTTTTCTTTCAAGTAGTTTATTTCTTAAAAATTATTCATTTTTAGTTTTCAACATTCAACATTCCATAAGCTTTTGAGTTTTAAATTTTCTCCCCCTCCCTTTTTCCACTCCCCCCTCCCCAAAACAGAGGGCAATCTGATATGGGCTCTACATACACTTTCATATTAAACATATTTTCACATTAGTCATGTTGTAAAGAAGAATTAGAACCAATGGGAGGAACCATGAGAACAAAGAAACAATACAAAACAAAACAACAAAAAAGAGCAAATAGTATGCTTCGATCTACATTCAGACTCCATAGTTCTTTCTCTGGATGTGGACAGCATTTTCCATCGTGAGACTTTTGGAGATGTCTTAGATCCCTGCATTGCTGAGAAGAGCCAAGTCTGTGAAAGTTAGTCATCACACAATGTGGCTGTTGCTGTGTACAATGTTCTCCTGGTTCCGCTCACTTTATTCAGCATCAGTTCATATAAGTCTTTCCAGGTTTTTCTGAAGTCTGCCTGCATCAGAGCAACTGTTGCTCTTTTTTTTTTATTAATTTATTTTGATTTATCAACAATCACTTCTATAAGCTTTTGAGTTTTAAATTTTTCTCTCCCTCCCTCTTTCCACTCCCCCCTCCCCAAGACAGAGGGCAATCTAATATAGGCTACACATGTACATTCCTATTAAACGTATTTTCACATTAGTGATGTTGTAAGTAAGAATTAGAACCAATAGGAGGAGCCACCAGAAGAGGAAACAAAACAGAACAGAAGAAAAAAAAATAGCAAATAGTATGCTTGGATCTACATTCAAACTCCATAGTTCTTTCTTTGGATGTGGATAGCATTTTCCATCATGAGATCTTTGGAGATGTCTTACATCCTTGTATTGCTGAGAAGGGTTAAATCTACCAATATTAGTCATCGCACAATGTGGCTGTTACTGTGTACAACATTCTCCTGGTTCTGCTCACTTCACTCAGCATCAGACCATACAAGTCAGCCGGTTCATCATTTCTTACAGAACAATAGTATTCCATTACATTCATATATCACATTCACAGTTGTGATTACTATCTGTGTCTTTCTCTCCATCCTTTCCCCCCGTTTATGCTTTTCTTTCTCCTTTTCCTTCCTCACTAGTGTTTTGCTTTTGACCACCACCTCCCTCAGTCCCACCTCCATTCTATTAGCCCCCTCCCTTTTCTTTCCCTTTACCCTTACTACTTCTTCCCTCTCTTCTATCCTCCCTCCCTTTTCTTTTCCCTTTTCCCTCCTACTGCCTATAGGGCAAGTTAGATTCCTATACCTAATTAATTATGTTATTCCCTTCTTGAGCCAAATCTGATGAGAGTAAGGTTCAAACAATGCTCATCTCCCTCCCTTCTTTCCCTCTGTTGTAATAGATTTTTGTGCCTTTTCCTGTAATGTCCTGGGGTGATATTTTCTGGGCTTCCAGAGGTTAGTAAGGGAGGGTATGAGTGACTTACTTCTTACTCCGCCATCTTGGCTCCCAGAAGCAGAAGTTCACAACTGTTCCAGTCCCCTTTTCCTTAGGCCTGGTGGAGCTCCCCTTCTCCCCCAGCACTGGTACCTTCCCAGAGTTCCCTGTCCTATTAGTTCTCTTCTATACTCTCTGCTCTGTCTCCAGCAGGTAATGATACTTCTGAGAGTGAGGCAGAACAACAACAGAGACGGGGGGGGGGGGAATATCTACAAGACAATAAGATAAACAGAAAAGATTTACACATCTCCTACTACGTGTCAGAAACTATACTAAATTTGTTGTTTGTTTTTTTTAACAATATTATCTTATTGGATTGTTACAATAACCATACGAAGAAAGCGCTGTTACTATCCCCATTTTGGAGTTGGAAAAACTGAGGCAAAAGGTGGAGGGGGAGAAGTGATTTGCCCAGGATCACACAGCTAGTAAGTATCTGAGGCTTGATTTGAACTCAGGTCTTCCAGACTCCCGGTCCAGTGCACTGAGTCACCTGGCTGACTCATCAACAATAACATAAAAACTTTAAAAGACGAGAGTCAAAAATAAGTTTCTCAGAAGCTCTAATTCCATGAGGAATACATAGACTAAAAAAGGAATAAATAAGTAGAAGGATCATGAATTAAATAATAATAAAAGTCTAGAATAGAAGAGAAGAGAATTAATGAAGAGAATGAGGGAAAGACATCCTTTTTAGAAAAAGACTCAGAAAAAAAAATTTTTTAAAGCAAAGTAAATAAAGAGTAATTTTTAGGGCAGCAGCAGTAATGGTAATGGGGAAGTTATCAAGAAATGCCTGGTGCAAGAGAAGGTACTTGCTTCTAACCAATGGAATTAATTTTATCTATGAGGAAACTGAGGCCAAGAGATGTTAAGTAGCATGTACAAGTTGACAAAAGCAGAACTGAATTTATATTCCTGGCCCACCCAGGACTCTTTCCCCTATATGATGCCTCTAAGTTTTTCTGCCTTAGAAGAGAAGTTACTGAAGACAGAAAAAAAAAAAAACCCAAAACTCTGCCTTAGGGTGACATTGATAAAGACAGGCTATGCATAAAAGAAAAGGATATCATTGACCCTGATTTAGGAGAATACTATAAACACTAAAAGTGAAGGTTGTATTTTAGGACAAGAATACAGGCCCAGTAGAAGCAACTGTATTAGCAGATTAAATTTTTTTAAACTAATTGTCTCATCTTTCTGAGGGCTCGAAAGGCCCTCTTTTGTCTCTTTTTCACATTTTTACTGCATTGTCTCGTGATAATAAAGTTTATATATTGGCATTTGGCTAATGGCACAATAAAAAAAAATTCAATGCCTTGAAGCAATTCATAGAACACATTTCCATAATATATCCCTCATTGTTAACAAAAAACGAGGGGGCTGGATTAGATGATCTCCAACGGCCCTTCTAGCTATTAATTTCTTTGATTCTATGACAAAAAGACCTCAGTGTTACTCCTGTTTTCCTATATAGTCATAGAACTATAGAATTTTTAGCACTGGAAGAGACTTCAGAAAAATAAACTAGTCTAGTCCCTTAATTCTACAGAAAAGGAAACTGAGCCCTGTCACATAGCTACTTAGTATCAGAACCAGGATTAGAACCCAAGTCCCCAGACTATTTCCACTGCATTTCATTTTAATTCAAATATTTGACTATGTCTTTAAACCCAAAGTACTCTGGCTTTCATTGAATGCCCAATAACAGGCCTCAGCCAAAGCCTCTGTTGTTTATAGTTTGAGTTTTGATGGCTCAGAATAAGTGTAAACAGCAATTATTTTCTGTTCTGGCCAGAAACTCTGAGGGTCTCCTCCTCAGAGATTGGTATTTTTGTGATAGTAAACTAGGGCATCCTTTGTCTCAATTCTTACCTTGATCTTAGTCATTGCATGGGCATTGCCTTAGACAAACTGAGACCTGGGAAAGACCTTAATTTAGAAGGGCCAAGGTCACCTACTGTATCCTGGGCCAGCACCAGTCCTCTTGAAATTTGTCCTCCCACTAGACTTTGATGACTCTTGGGGAAAGAGTGAGGCCGAGGACTTTGTGCAGTTCTGCCTCACTTAAATCCAATTCACACACAAGTCAAGCCATCACCCTCATAATGTCATTGGTCCTCTTTGAGCATGAAGGCTGAAGGGCCAGCTAGGTGGCACAGTGGAAAGAGCACCAGACCCGAAGACATTTCTGTAATTTGGTCAATAGATATTTATTGAGTACCTATTGTGTACAAAGAGCTGTGCCAGGCACTACAGGGAATACAAAGGCAAGTCACGATGTGTGCTCTCAGGCTGCTTATAATCTAGTGGGAGAAATAAGGCAAGAACACCACTAAATATAGAACGAATCAGAATATGTGCTCTAAGAAAGGTAAACATGCTATTGGGCCTCAGAGGAGGAAGAGATTGTGTTTATTTTAGGAAACAGTACATTCTAAAACATCTCACATTTCAGAATAATCTCTAAAGATTTGGATTAGTTGTGAATCCATGTGTGAAAATGCATACTCCTTAGGTTAAAAATCACTATCATATATCCATTAATGAATGAACTGGATGAGGAGAAAAGAGGCTGAAACAGACTGATCACTATCCATAGAATGGTTCCTGCTATGAGTAAAATATATTTTGTTATATGATATTTCATGTTAAATTGTGGTAAGCTGAGTCAGAGATTGAGGGGAGGAAGAAATGGATCTTGGAAAATTTCAGATTCAGTTTGTGTTTTCATTTTTTTTCCCTGGAATGCAGAGTGTGGAAAGTGATTGATTGTAGACAGAAGTTTCTCTGGTAACCTGTTACCCTAGAGATCTGCTATTAAACAAGGATATTCCATCTTCCTCTTTTCATGGCTAAACTCCTTGAGAAGGTGATATACAATAAATGTCTCTACTTCTTTTTCTCTCACTCCCTTATGAATTCTCTGCAGTATGGCTTTTGACTTCATCATTCAGTGGAAACTGCTCTCTGAAATTAACAGTGATTTCTCAATCACCAAATCTGATGCCTTCTCTCAATATTCATTCTCTTTCACATCTCTAACCTTGGCCATTATAGATCACCCTCCTCCTGGAAACTATTTTCTTCAGATTTTCCTAACAATGTTTTCTCACCGTACTCCTTTGAATTGTTTGACTGTTCCTTGTCATGTTCATCCAGATTGTGCCCAGTTCTGTGATTGTTCATCAAGGTTTTGTTCTAGACCCTCTTCTCCTGTCCCTCTCTACTATTTCACTTGGTGATTTCATCAACTCTCATGGATTCCATTATCATCTTTATAGAGATGATTCTCAGATCTATTTATCTAGCCTTAGCCTCTCTCTTAAACTCTACTCTCACAACTCACAATCTGCCTATTGGACATTTCAAGCTGGATGTCCCATAAACATCTCAAACTAACCATGTTCAATATCACTCATTATCTTTTTCTCCTCAAACCTTACCCTCTTGAAAACTTATATATTATTGCTAAAGGCAACAATGCCCTTCTAATTATCCTGGCTCATAACATGGATGTCATCCTGGACTCCTCACTTGCACTCATCCCACACTGACTTAAGCTTTAATAGCTTAAAAATGCACTAAGACTTTTGGGACACCCTCCATGTATGTGTAACAAATCGTTAGAC
The DNA here is from genome assembly GCF_900497805.2 of Vombatus ursinus. Taxonomy (NCBI): domain Eukaryota; kingdom Metazoa; phylum Chordata; class Mammalia; order Diprotodontia; family Vombatidae; genus Vombatus; species Vombatus ursinus. The sequence goes on along the minus strand of NW_020954604.1, from coordinate 6,564,576 downwards.
TGTATATCTCATTCTGCCCAGGTGTTCAGTCTCCTTACTATGCTTTGAGCACTAGATTGCTTCCTACTGCTGTTGCCATCAACACAACCCCCCTGCCATTTTTGCCTATTGTGGGTCTGCTGCTGCTCCACTGCGCTCTTGGACAGTCACCACCCCAGTGTTGACAGACCTCTCTATTTTTCTAAGGTGCCTTGGGCTAGAAAAATTACTCACTGTGCCCTTTTCTTGGCTTTCTCTATGAGGTTTCTATTTGCCCCATTTTCTAGGTTGTTGTAAAGGGGTTGAATTGGGAGAGTTAGGCAAAAATGTTGGATCCCAATCGACCATCTTGATTTTGCTGTCCTGTCTTCAAGATTGATAGGTTTTATTTATAGAGAGATCATGCTTTCTTTTAGAGTTATTGCATTTTGCTTCTCTTTTTCTAGATTATTCTTCTCTTTACATGTATTTGCATTCCCAATTCATTGTTTTCTCATTTGTTTCTTTGATGTGATTTGCCACAATGGATTCAGGTTTTTCTATTCTTTTGATTATTTCTATTGTTCTGGTCATAAATTCTGATTTCACAATTCTTTATTAAACCATTTAGAAATGTCCTTCTGTGATGTTGTGCTCTCTTGAGAATCCACAGGATCCTCTACCTCATCAGTGTTGGTTCATTATTCTTTGTCTCCCAAAATTAATTAAATTAATTAATTAATTCTGGACTCTTTTACTTGATCTGGAGGCCATATTCTGGTCTGTTAATAATATCTTCTCTGTCGGTTTATTTGCATGTGCTCAAGGTCTTTAACTGAGTTTTCTTCATCCTTGATCTTTGGTAATTTCAGATTTTACCCCTCTAATATTCCCTGATATCTCACTTTCAGACTCTTTCTCCTCTGATGGCAGTTTCCCTGGGGGTTAGTCCTCAAAGCTGGTGCAATCTCCTCCCACACTGAGCAGTGCACTCAAGTCTCTGCCCCGAGTGACTTTTGAGGAGACAGAACCGACTGTAGCTAGATGACATTCCCTTTTGCATCAGGCCCTGAGGATGTCCTCCTTCTAGTGCCCTGCCTCCACTTCCCTAACTGAGTACTATTGTGGTGCAAATCCTGGCACAAGGCAGTGCCAGCCGGAGCAAGCTTCTTTGCCTTTTGTTTTCCTGAGGGGGAGGGAAGAGGTTGGAAGAAAGAATTAAGTTCAATCAGTAAACATTTTTAAGTGCCTGCTATGTGCCAGGCATTGTGCTAAGCACTGAGTTGTGTTGCAAGCCCATCACAGGCCAGCTGGTGCAGGCCCTACCACTGCCATGCTGTGGTGGTGGCTAGTTTTGGAGGGTGGTAGTGAGTGAATGTGTTAGGAATTAGGAATTAACCTTATCTTCTGTTAGTTCATTGAGTTTTTACTTCATTGGAGATGCTGGTGTCTCAGAATGTGGAGACAGCTGATACTGCTTTATCTCTTGAGCAGGATTCTTATTTTGGAGAGGTCTGAGAGGTCATGGACTTCAGAGAAAGTGTTTAATCCTCCATATTATTGGTCATCCAGATATACTTTCAATATACCCACTGTTTCCTAAATTTGTGGTGGCTCAAATATTCATGGAATCATAGATTTAGAGCTAGGAGGGATCTCAGAGGCCATCCTGTATTCCTTTTAATTCTTTTATTCTTCTTTAAGTGGTTCCTTATATTACCCCCTCCCCCAAACCAAAAGCTTTTGCAAACCTCTTCTTCTCTCCTCAAGACTGGGATACAATCTGTCTCCCACAGACTAATCTCAACGAAGGACCTTGCCTCCTACTTTACTGAGAAAATTGAGGCCATTCAAAGTAAGCTCCCTCCTTCCTCCTTCTCTTCATCTTACAGCCCCTTGACATCATCCCCCACTCTCTCTTCCTTTTTCACAATCATTGGCAATGAGTGGACCCTTCTCCTTGCTGAAACCAACCCCTCTGAATACGCCATTAATTATATCACCTCTCATCTTCTCCAGGTGATTCTCCCCACTGTCTTTCCCTCTTCCTCACTACTCTTCAGCCTCGATCTACTGGCTCCTTCCTTACTGCTTTCAAACACTCCCAAGTATAACATTGTAAGTAAGGTGAGTTTTAGTGTATGTAAGGTGGATTTTTGTTATTCTTTCTTAGAGTTTTCTTTCTCAGGATCCATAGCCATAACGATCTCTAGTTTCCAGGTGTTAGATATGAGTTCTCACGATCATGGTTGTAAACAGTTTCTACTGCGCAGTAGATGTGGGGATAAAGTAATGTAAAATTGTGAGGCTATTGCTGGCAATACGCCTTCTTTGTCTGTTGCCCTATAAAGTAAGCAGGCAGTACTCAGTGAGTAGGGATCTCCTTGAAATGAATGAATGAGCTGGAATGCTGTGCATGCCTCGATAAGCCCCCATCAAGGCTTGGGAGGGGGAATCTGTGTGTTTGTCTCAACTGGCCCCCATTGAGGCTTGAGGGAATTTAGGGGAGAGCACAAGTTGTACCTGTCTTGATTGACTCCATCGAGACAGAGGAGTAGTTGCCCCCCAGCTTCATGCTGGCCCCTGTGAGAAGGGTTGTTAGGGTAATGCTGTAGGGGTTGGTGCTCCCATTATCAGCAAATGCCTTTTGAGAAGACTAGACTAGAATAAAGTAAGTTTATTTAACCCCTTATTATGACTCCATGCCTGTCTTCCTGTCTGACCAGATCAAAAGGGAACCTGCTAGTGAGAGAGGTGCTAGAAGCCTTCCTGTATTTCCTACCTAAGAAATGGCATAGTCTATGTATTTACCTGTCTAACAACCCCATCCTTAAACAAAGTACTTCAAAACACTAGCCAGGGGTGGGGAACCTGCAGCCTTGAGGCACTAAACCCTCCAATCCCCTGAAGTTGTCATCCTATATCTCTTCTCCCTTTTAAATCCAAATTCCTAGAAGCTATCTGAATTTGCTTCATTGGACTTCCTCTCCTCTCCTCTCATTCCTTTGTAGTTTGTCTTTTGACTTCATCACTCAGGTGTAACTGCTGTCTCCAAAATTGGTGCTGGCCTTTAAATGGTCATATCTGATGACATTGTCTCAGTCCTAATGCTTCTCCAGCTTATGTGCTGTATTTGGCAATGATGACCACCTTCACGTATTGTACACTCTCTACCTTCTCCTGATTCTCTTACCTGTCTAATTTCTTCTCAGTCTCCTTTGGAGGTTCATCACCCGGATCACACTCCCTTCACAATGAGTGTCCTACCCTACTCTTCTCTCTTTATATATTCTTTCTCTTGGTAACCTTATAGCTCCCATGGGCTTAATTATCAACTCCCAGCCAAGGATTCTCAGATATATAAATTCAGCAAACATTTCTCCTCTCAACTTCCAACCCACGTGAACAATTGCCTGTTGGACATTTCAGGGTGCCCCCGAGACATCCCACACTCCACCTGTCTGAAACAGAGCTTATTATTCCCACCCTTCCCCTAGAAGCACCTCTCTTTTTAACTTCCCTATTTCTGTCAAAGGTCTTACCATTCTTCAAGTTTCCTAGGTTTGTAACTGCCTCCACAGCATCTCATGTCCCATCCCTTCTCTCTACTCACACAACTGGTATCACCTTAATTCAGGCCCCTATCACCTCTCACCTAGATTATTACAACAGCTTTCTAATTGGTCTCCATGCCTTCAATGACTTGCTATTTCAGTAAATCCTCCACAGGGCTCCCAAAATTATTTTCCTTAGCGCAGATGAATCAGGCCTCTCTTACTCAGTAAGCTCCAGTGAATCCCCATTGCCTCTAACACAAAATGTAAATTCTTCTGTTTATGTCTTAAAACCCTATACAACCTTGTCCCAACCTCTCTTTCCTGTCTCATTGTACATCACTCTGTCTCCTGAACCAGGTAATTCAACCAAACTGGCCTTCTCTCTATCCCTCACATACTACACTAACCCACCATTCACTCTGTGCTTTTAAAACAAACAAACAAAACAGAAGGATATCTAAATTTCAAGATGTAACAAGAATAAAATTACAAACATTTCTCCCCCAACAACTGCATGGCACACTCTCCCCTATATCACCTGTGTCCCTAGGGAGAGTGGGTTTAGACCCTGCAGTTTCAACATAACATTCACTTCCAAATAATTCACTAATTCACTTCCCAAAACTCCATGGTAGAGGGTTGGATCAATCTGTATCTCTGCTGCTGCTGGACTGGGGCCTGGCAAGTTGCTGAGGACTTTGATACTCACCATCTGGCTTCCAGCAAATCCCGGCATGGAATCCACAAGGTCATAGCCAGTGCCAGAGTCCTTCACCTAAAAGAGGCAAGAAGAAGCACAGAGACTGGCAGCCCTTGGAAGGGGAGGGTCCAAGGCAGTGGTATATTCAGAAATGTTTAACAACTGGCTCCCTGGAGGGAACATGTATGTATAAAACATTTTTTAAGTTTGATCTATAATCAATATATTTAATATACATTATTAATATACATTTTCTCCATCACTTTCTTAAGTCTAGACCAGTGGTGTCAAACTCAAATAAAAACAAGGACTATGAATCCACGTATAAGGATCCATGCTGGGTGCATATTGACAATTTAAAATGTAGCACAATCTATGTTTTATTATATTTGTGTTTAGCTGATTAAATTTTTCCCAATTTCATTTTAATCTGGTTTGGGCTGGGCTGTTTGACACCTCTGATCTAGACAACCAACTAAACAATAAACCAAGCCCTAATTTGTAGCATTTGCTGATTTCCAAAGTGTAAATGCCCACCCACACTAACAACAGGCTCTAGTCCATTTGAGGTGACTCTAGCACACTCTTAGTATGAGTCTGTTCACCTTATTGCATTCTCCCAGGAAAAAAGCTAGTTAGGAAAAAGGCCTGCCAATCCATCCTCTTTTCTTTTCTTTTTGGCTAGGCAATGGGGTTAAGTGACTTGCCCAGGGTCACACCGCTAGTAAGTGTTACGTGTCTGAGCCCAGATTTGAACTCAGGTCCTCCTGAATCCAGGGCCGGTGCTCTATTCACTGCGCCACCTAGCTGCCCCAAATCCATCCTCTTTTCACTGTGCCACATTGCCTCATATGGGTCCATGAGCTTATCATCAGTTTTCACTCATAAAGATCACAACCCATCCATGTCTGCTTATAGTGGTCAACTCTAGTCTTATGTTTTCCCACGAGTTTCAAGAGGACTTTTTTCAGATCCCACACAGTGGTTGTTATAGTGCTTCCCTTTTATCCCAAAAATAAAAAAAAAGACTTCATAATTATTTTGAATATATTCTGTACTGCCATCTGCACATGCTCATTTCCCTCCCAGAAGAATTATAAGCTCTCTGAGAGCTGGGATTATGTCTGTTTTGTCCCCAGGGCCTTGTTCAACATATGGAACTTTGTCGTTGTTGTTGTTCAGTTCTGTCCAACTCTTTGTGACCACGCGGACTACAGCATGTCAACACTGTCCGTGGGGTTTTCTCGGCAAAGATACTGGAGTGATTTACCATTTCCTTCTCCAGCTCATTTTACAGATGAGGAAACTGACACTAACAGAGTGAGGTGACTTGCCCAGGGTCACACAGCTAGTAAGTATTTGAGGTCAGGTCTTCCTGATTCTAAGCCCAATGTTCTATCCACTGAGCCACCTAGCTGCCCATGACACATAGTAGGTGCTTAATTAATGCTTAATGATTGTCAATTTTGGCATAAGAGTTTGTTCAATGTGATTGGAGCTTTCCTCCAGACCAGTGGGACTTATGGACTGTCCACTTATATTAGCCAATACTCTCTCCTCTTAGCCATCCCATTTTATTTTTTTGCTCCCAAAATTTTTCTGTTGAAGTGGAAAGTGTAATGATTTGGAATCCTGCCTTTATCATTTACTATCTGTGTGACCTTGAGCAAGTCACTTAACTACATTCTCAGAATATGCTTCCTCATCTGTAAAATGAGAGGGTGGACTAGAAGGCCTTTAAGGTCCCTTCCAACTCTAAATTTATCACCCTATGATCTATGCTCCTATGATTCTCCTTGGCAAATCTTTATTTGCCCTCTGGGTGGTATTCATTTTCTTTTGATTTTAACACATTCTATTGATATCTTTGGTTTTTATATCATGTATATTAACTATGTGTCCTCAATCCCCCTCCCAGAGAGTTCTCCCTTAAAAAAAGGGGGGGGAACCAGTTCATCAAAACTAATCTACATACGAGTACATAATAAAAATGTGCAATTTCACAAGCAATCTTATTTTTTTCTATTGTATGTTTATGGAAATGGCCATTTTATTTGGTGTTTGTTAAGTTTAGAATAAAAAATGAAAATATGAAAAAAAATGAACAAATATTTCAAAAAAGTCTGACAATATGTATAGTGTTCTATGTCAATAGTCTCCCATGTCTGCAAAGAAGCTGGAGGAGGTGTTTTCTCATATTTCGTCTTTAAAAATAATTTTGGTCATAATTTTGTAGCATTCATTTTCCATAGTTTTCTTGTTGTTCATTATATTCCTGCTGTTGTAGTCATTGGGCTTATTGTTTTCTGGGCTCTGCTTACTTTTCTTTGTATCAGTTTACAAGTTTTCCCCATACTTGTTTATATTACTCATATCCATTGTTTCTTACAGTATAGTAATATTCCATTACATTCAGGTATGATATTTCATTTTCATTTCTTTGGAAACCAGTGTTCCATAACTTATAACCATACAACAACATGAATAGAACATTTTTATGCAAATACTCTACATATACATGGAGAGCATCCTTGATTAATATCATCAACGGGATCTGGTGGGCTTTGTCGAGCAATATTCTACAGCAGACTGCCTCTTTAACTTTCCCACAATTGACTGAGGACAAATGACTATATAGCAAAAACAAGACCTCTGTTTATTGCTTGTTGACTACAAAAACAAAGAAAAAAACAAACAAAAAACCATTTAATTGGATAAAGCAAAGAAATGCCTTACTACCACCCAGTTGACAAGAAAGTACTTTTCCTCCACATCTTTTCCTCCCTCTTTACTTTGGCATGACACATCTGTACTGCTGTTCGGATGGTACCTGAAAACGACCTGTCTGCCATCTTCCCTTTTTCACCTCTTACTGCACACTGTGCCCAAAATAGCTCTTGTCACCCTTCACGAGTGTACCACATTCAGCACGCCAGGATGAAAGTAACAGTTGCTGGCTTTAGATCTCGTATAGCTGTGTCTGAATGTCTGGAGTGTGTTAGAGCTGTTCAGTTAAGTGTCAGAAAACGACATACAGGAACAGCAGCTACCCAGCAGCTAAGCTAATCGCTGTCTCCTTCATGGTGACAGGGAGGGGACTGGGCAGAAGGATGTAACGAGGGAATGTTCTGTCATATCAAAATGCATGCATTGCTAGAGCGGAGAGAAACGAAACATAATAGTAACTTTGAAAAATATTTTTTTCCTGGTATAGGAAGGCAGTATAGTATATTGTGGTATGTAGAACTTTAAACTTTGAGTTAGAAAACCCAGGTTTGAGTAGCAGTTCTGTAACCCTTTGAGGACAGTTAGGTGGCCCAGTGGATGGAGTTCTAGGCCTGGAGTCAGGAAGACTCATCTTCCTGAGTTCAAATCCAGCCTCAGACTCTTACTAGCTGTGTGATCCTGGGCAAGTCAGTTAATCTTGTTTGCCTCAGTTTCCTCATCTGTAAAACGATCTGGAGAAGGAAATGGCAAACCACTCCCCAAATGGGGTCACGAAGAGTCAAACATGATCAAAATAATCTCCTGGAAGCCAGAGACTGCTTTGCAATTTGCGTGTTCAGTATTTTGTTGTGATTGAGTCATTTCAGGCTCTTTGTGACCTCATTTTGGGGTATCCTTGGCAAAGATACCAGAAGGGTTTGCCATTTCCTTCTGCAGCTCATTTTATAGGTGAGAAACTAAGGCAAAAAGGCTTAAATGACTTACTCAGGATCACACAACTGTTAAGCGTCTGAGGCTGGATTTGAACTCATGAAAATGAATCTTCCTAGTTCTAAGCCCAGGGCTCTAATCACTGTGCCACCTAGCTGCCCAAGCATTAAACATAATACCCGTTACATAGTATATAACTATATATCTTCATTTGTTCATTCATTTCATTTATTCAGTTCAGATAGTGGAGGAGAAGGTAGGATGGCAGGATTATATCAGTCACTATTGAATATAAAATGAGGCTGTGTTTGTATCCTATCTAGAGTTTTATGTGTTATATCAAATGACATAATATTTGTAAAGGGCTCAGAACATTGCCTGGTACATAACAGGTACTATATAAATACTTATTCCTTTTCCTTCCCTTATATTTTCATTACAACTGAATAATAATAATAAATCCCCAATAAATCATTTGATTATTTTGCCTGGGCAAAATTGTGGAATGGTTTATCTTTGACATCTCTGCTCCTTTTTTTCTTTGAACACCCCAAGGTACCCAGTGTTTTCCTATTGCTTTTCTAAGTAAACCTGTGATGGAATCATAGAATGTAGAACCTAGGTTGGGGCAACTGGAATTTTGAACTGGGTGCCAAAATTTAGCGAACCTTTACAAAATCTGAATTCTTTCAGAACCTCAGCTAATCACCTAGTTAGGAAAAAGTAATTAGTTAAAGTACAAAGTAAACAAATGTCATGTTTTATCTCCCCAGAAGATTCACCCCAGGAGTTTTTCTTTCAGTTGCAGGCTCCCCAGCAATGGTCTCCTAACTTCACAGGGAGCCTTTCAATTTTCCAACCCCTGGGCACATTTTATGGAACTTGCCAGAATTGTTACTTAAAGTTCTGACTTGGAAAGTACCTTAGAGATTCCTTCTTCTAACACCTTGATTCCACAGGTGAAGCTACAGCCCCAGGAGATGAAGGGACCCACCCAAAGTTTTATGGGAAATAAGCCACTGAGTGAGGGCTTGAATTTAGCAAATACTCTCCTCAGTAAGTGGTCCTAAGTAGGTTTCTAAGGACAGTTGGGTGGTGCAGTGGATAGAGCACCAGGTCTGGAGTCAGGAAGGTCAAATCTGGCCTCAGACACTTAATAGCTGTGTGATACTGAGCAAGTCATTTTACCTTGTTTGTCTCCGTTTCCTCACCTGTAAAATGAGCTGGAGAAGGAAAAGGTAAACCACTCCAGGATCTTTACCAAGAAAAACTCCAAATGGGGTCATGAAGAGTCAGACATGACTGAAAACTACTGAAAAATAATAACTAAGTAGATTTCTAAGCCAGGTCACCATGGAAAAGTAGGCACCTAGTTATTTACATGTTGTTTCCCTCCATTAGAATGCCTGTTCCTTTGCCTTTCTTAGTATCCCTAGTACTTAGCATAGTGCCTACTAAATGTTGAATAAATGCTTGTTGACTGACTGAAAGTGAAAAATATGAATGTTTTTTCTGTGCACATGATGTTTTTCCTTGCAAGTATAATGTACACTCCTTGAGGACAGAGATTTTTTATTTTTATATTTTATGTCCAATGCTTGGTACAGTGCTGGGCACATAGTAGGGGCCTAAATGGAATTAATTTCATTTTAAAAAGTAAGAAACAAATAGGGCATGAATACCTATTAGCACCAACCCTTGTACATAGTAGATGTTTTATAAAGTTTATTGAACTGAATTTTTAAGCAAATGCCCTAACCTAGAAGGTTTAAATAATTCCTTACATAAAGCATTTCTTTGAGATTTTAATATTACTCAGGATAGAATGAGTTGTAGGCAACTGAGGCTCTTAAGGTGAAGGGATTTATCCAGGGTTCTACATTTAGTGTCAGGAATGGGAGTTGAACTAGGCCTCTCAACTAAAAGTATTCTTCGTTACATCATTCTGTCTGAGTCACCCCAAAATAAGGATCTATGAAAACTGTGTGCTTAGTAGCAGAGATAAGATACCCTGGGAAACATCATTTTTGTATCTGTTGACAAGGGGAAAGACAAATCAGATATAATACATATTACCCAAGACCTCTATTCCCCACAACTAATATCACTCATATAATATCTACATTTTAACAAGGATCTTCTATGATTTAACCTGAAGAAAGGGCAAGGGGAGTCCAGGCACTTGGGTAGGGCTGCTGAGGAAGATATTTTGAAGAAGTAGGCCCTTTGATAATACTTAAATTCTACCATTTAGTTTATTCTTTGTGTGATAAAGCTGACATTTTCAAGGAAGCCAATAGAAATGCTTCAAATTTCAAAAACTGTTACAATGACCATCTGGTATAAGGTCAAAATAAGAAATTCATGCACCTGGTTCCACCACGCAACATACAGAAAATGTTTGGTCATAGGTTCATAGAGTCTGATGTTGAAGGGACCTTATAGTTCATCTACGCTAACTCCCTCATTTTTTTTTTACAAAGGAGGAAACTGAGGTCTAGTGAAGTTAAATGACTTGCCCAAGGTAATACCACTGGTAAGTGGTAAAGTTGGGTTTTGAACCATCTCACACCGCCACATATCACCTGTCTGGGTAATGCTCAGTGTATTAATAGGTTTTTGTAAAAATTTGTTCTCAGTACTCAGCTAGGGCCCCATGAATGCTTCTCTCTGCCCTGGATCTCTGATCTGGAACTGAATATTAAGTATCAGAGCTGCCAGATAGCACCAATATCCTGCTCATTGTTCTAGTTCAGGGTTTCCCTGGGATTTCTTTCTACTCAAGTACTTCCCTCTATCTTGGTTCCCTTTCCATCCCCAGGTACCAGACTACTTCCAATCTGGTTGCTGCTGCCACTGCCACCAGATAGCACTCTTGGCCAGACTTCAACCCAATGTTTGTCTCTTTCTGTCTTCCTAAGCTGCCCTTGGCTGGAAAAATGACTCGTGATTTTTTTCTTGGCTTTCCATTCAGAATTCAGTTTGGTGTGTTTTCATGGTTGTTGTGGAGAAAATATGCTGGGTAAACTTGGCAAAAAAGTTTCTTCTCATTCTGCCATTTTGACTTTGCTCCTGTAAAAGTTTGTAAATTAGTTATATGGAACTTGAAATGCATTTTCCCATAGAATTAGAGTTAGATGAAGTTTCAGAGGTTATTTGGTTCCTTCCTCCGCCCCCATCCCTGGAACATCTACCCAAGGAGGACCTTCCCAGAGGTCCTAGAGCCAATCTTAGCACTTTCTCACCTGGAATGTGAATCCTTTCTACAAAGAGGGGCCCTCCATCTTCTACATGAAAACTTCCAACTTTAGAGAATTCTGACCTTCCAATGCAGCACAATTAATGGACTTTTGAACAGGACTCATTGGGAAGCTTTCTCTTGTACTAAACTAAAAACTGCCTCCCTGGAATCCCCACGTGTCAATCCTAATTATTTCTTTTGCAGCCAAGGAAATCGACTTTAATCCCTCTTCCACATGACTGACCCAGTATTTGAAGTAACTATCATGTCGTGCCCCTTCTCTTAAGTCTACTATTCCAGAGGCTAGAAACATTACTAGTTCCATTAACCAATCCTCGTATGGCATGGTTTTGAGTCCCCTCCACACGGTGAGTCCTGCCTCTCAACATACTCCAGCTTGTCAATGTCCTTCCTAATATATGACACACAGAACTGAAGGCACTGTAGATTTGGTCTGACCAGTGCAATGTAACTTCTCTTATCCTGGTTGTTATTTCTATTAATATAGCCTAAGGGCAAATGGAGGGGGGAGGGGAGGGTTCATTTGCTTGCTCTTTGTATTCTATCATGTTGACTCATACTAAGCTGGCAGTTCAGTTTATATATTTTTTAAAAAGGCAAAAAAAAAAAAAGAAGCTCCCTTTTACCTGAATTGTCTTCTACCCATTCTTTCCCAAACACCACTCCCCAAGACTATACATACTCCCTATTGCCTATCAAGGAAGCTCCTTTTCCTGATATTCAATCTCCTCTTTTGATCATTGCTATTTACTACCTTTTTGACCTTGGCCAAGTCACATTAAGCTCCTTGTAGGCTTATTTCCACTCCCATTGGTCAGTTAATCAACAAGCATTTATTAATAGCTTACTATGTGCTGGCATTGTGCTAAGTGCTATGTGGCACATAAAAAGTTCAAGAGGCATAGTTTCTGGGTAATTAATCATTTTATTAATCATACTAGCATATAATTAATAAAGGGGTCAAAGACACTCTCAGATGCCAAAGATCCCTCATGGAATCCACTCAATGCTTGCATGCCCTTGGAAGAGTACATATTTCTGAGGGTGGCAATCGACTCTGATTGGTTAACAATTAATGAAAAGAATGAATATTATAATGAGAGGAGCACCTGTATTAATGAGGAGCTGGGGGACTTGACTCTGATCATTTTGTCTTGGTTAAAGAGACATATCTATACTCATATCACCCCAGATAGGGTGATCTAGACAAAATGGAGAATTCACTTTTTCCCACACCTGCTGGACCAGAATCCGTCAATTTACCTAAACTAAAACTTCTTTACCTTTTGAAAAGATCTAAGTTTTCCCTCTCATTTTCAGCCCTGGACTTCAAAGGCTGCTCTAGAGGGGCTGATTTCTGAATGAGGAAATAGAAAAGGGAAGAACTTTAGTCTTAATTCAATAGGTGGCTATTAATATAGGAGAGAAATAATCATTCCTCTCAGCTGGAAATACAAATACAAACCTGAAAACAGACAATCCTTGCTCTCAAGGAACTTATATTCCAGCGGGGGAATCAATACCTAAAAGGAAGCTGAAAAGGAGGGAGGGGGAATGGAGCTGGGGGGAGGAAAATGGAAAAAAATCAGGCCATAGAGTAATGAAATCTGGCTGGCCTGGACACCCTCCCTGAAGTGGAGATTCTGGGAGGAGTCATTAATGAGAAGGAGAGGCCACAGGATTAGAAGCTACCACCAATGTGTGAATTCTAGGACTACAGTGAACTTCCAAGGTAAAGAGATTTCTGGGACATGGTAGAGGAAGGGCAAATAATTTATTCCACATGATGAGATAAAAGATGCATACTGTCTGACTGAATCTTAAGCACTTCTGGGTTTAGGATTCTCCTGGCACATTTTCTTTAGCTTCTTTAAACGAGTGGTGTCAAATAGAAACACTCCTACTAATTGGTACATAAGGATTCCTGAAGGCCGCGTAATGATTTAGTTTTAAAATGTAATGTTATCTCTGTCTTATTTTATTTTTATTTATTTTGTTATTTCTCAATTATATTTTAATCTGGTTCTAGTTGTACTGAGAGTTGCAGGCTTTGCGCGTGTTTGACGCTTCTCCTATAAATACAAAGTGTCTTTTGGTGGAAGTGACTCCATTTTTATCCAGATCTGATCAGGACATTGGTGGGGATGGAGACCTATCTATTTATCTATCTATGTACACACATACACAAATACATACAATATATGCATATATATACACACATACAAATATGTGTATATGTATATATGTTTATTTGTATATGTGCACACATACATACAAATATAAATATATTTTATATAAAAATATTCAAGATTTTATTGATAGGTACCACTGTCAATCATACTTGTAAACATCTAGAGACATTTTAATAGCCAGTTTATTATATACTTAGCATAGGCTCATGATATACAAAAAACAATTGATCTCAGGTGGCATTTTCAAAAATCTTAAATAGATCATGACAGGATGGATGCAATTGGAATTTTTACAAAGAGGAAAAGGAGAAGGTAAAGGTTTGAACACTGAAGAACTAATAGTAAAAGGGGAAGACCAGAATCAGGTAAAATAATAAACTGATCAGTAAACATTGGAGCTAAAGCTGATATCTCAAGCTGGGATTTTGTAAACAGATAGAGCAACATCTAACCAGATAGGGCTAGGGTTATATTTGATATCTCAGTTTAAGCTGAGCTAGAAATTCTCAATCACTAATCATTTAGTTACCTGAACTGAAAGCTCCAGCGACAGGTATGACTAGATATCTAGCTAGAGGAAATATGTGTGTATATGTATATACACATATGTGTATACATGTACACACCCATAAAGGCATACATGTATACACACATAAACACACATATACGTGTACATATACATACAAACATACATGTATATATGTTTGTGCATCCATGTATGCACACATACACATACACACCGCTGTTCTGAGAAGGGGTCCGTAAGATCCACCATAATGCCAAACAGGGACGTGGCACAAAAAATGTCATAATGGAATGTAAGCTCCATGAGACAGGAGAGGTTATCTTTCATAAAAGGTGTGCCTTTCCCCAGCGCTTAGCCCAGTACTCTGAATAAAGAATATATTTAATAATTTATTGAAGTGAATGATAATTTAAGGATTTCCAGGAGCCAAGATGGCAGAGTATTCCGTAAATCATTGTAACTCTCCCATTTTCAAATCCAAACCACCATAAAACAGCACCCCAAAATAAATCCTAGAATAGCAAAACCAGCAAAAAGAAGGAGTAAAACAATCTTTGAGCCCAAGAAACTTGGAAGAACTGCAGGAAAGGTCCATCTCACTCAGGTAAAAGGAGAGCACAGTCCAGCACAGGAAGCTTCCCAGCAGGCCACCAGCAAGCCCCAGCTCAGCAAACCAGTGATAGATCCTGAGCTCCAGTGCAGTGGAGTAGGCAAACATCAATACCAGGACCCCCACACGCCTCAGCATAGCTAGGGGAATCGGCAGACTCCAGCTCTGAGAATGGACATATGCTTCACCATAGCTGTGGGCAAACAGACAACCTCTAGTGGCCAGACGTCTATGTACTTTAGCGTAAACCCTGGAGAAAAGCAGAAACACTCACTAGCCTCAGCACATGTCAGATAACAGCATTAGAACTCCAGCTCAGCACCAGATAAGCTGCTAGACCTCTATGGCCTCCAGAAGCACCAGTCAACCCCGACTTCACCCCCTCAACACAGCACCAAACACAAGAGTCCTCCGCAGGACCCAGTGCAACATCAGTGCAGAACTAGGTAAACAGCCAGGGTCTGCAGTCACTGGTAACAGAAGCCTGAGACAGTGCCCCTTCCACCCTGGGAGTAGACCTCAAATTTAAAAGAAAAGAAAAAGGCCAAAAAAGAGCAAAAAACAATAAAAAGAATCTGACCATAGGAAGTTGTTATTGTGACAGGGAAGATCAAGACCAAAACTCAAAAGAGGAAAAAATTGTCAAAACACCTATGGGCAAAGCCCCAAAGAAAAATGGAAAGTGGTCTAAAGCCCAGAAAGAACTCATGGAAGAGCTCAAAAAGGAGCTTAAAAATCATGTAAGAGAGGAAGAAGAAAAATTGGAAAAAGAAATTAGAGTGATGTAAGAGAACTATGAAAAAGAGTCAACAGCTTGGAAAAAGGAAACAACTGCTTAAAAAGTAAAATTGACCAAATGGAAAAGGAGATACAAAAATCCACGGAAGAAAACAACTCCTTAAAAAGTACAATTGGCCAAATAGAAAAGAAAATACAAAAACTAGCCAAGGAAAACACCTCCTTAAAAGTTAGAATTGGGCAAATGGAAGCTAATGACTCTATAAGACATCAAGAATCAATCAAACAAATTCAAAAGAATGAAAAAAATAGAAGAAAATGTACAATATCTCATGGGAAAAACAACTGACCTGGAAAATAGATCTAGGAAAGACAATGTCAGAATCATTGGACTACCTGAGAGCCATAATCAAAAGAAGGACCTAATCAGCATCTTTCAAGAAATTATCACGGAAAACTGCTCTGATGTCCTGGAACCAGAGGGCAAAATAGGCATTGAAAGAATCCACCAATCACCTCAGAAAAGAGATCCCAAAATACAAACTTCAAGGAACATTATGGTCAAAATTTAGAACTATCAGGTCAAGAAAAAAAAATACTACAAGAAGCCAGAAAGAAGCAATTCAAATATTGGGGAGCCACAATTAGGATTACATAGGACTTAGCAGCTGCAATATTAAAAGTTTTGAGGTGATGGAACAAGACATTCCAGAGGATAAAGGAGCTAAGACTACAACCAAAAATCACTTACCTGGTAAAATTAAGCATAATACATGAAGGAGAAAATGGTCATTCAGTGAAATAGAAGGATTTCAAGCTTTTCATAAGGATAAGACCAAAATTAAATCAGAAATTTTATCTCCAATATCAAGACCTAAGAGAAGCATAAATAGATAAAGAGGGAAAATAAAACATAAAAGATTCAATAGAGTTACATCCCTACATGGGTAGATGTTTCTTGTAATTCTTAAAAATTGTATCATTAATAGTACAGCTAGAAGGAATATACATAGAGTGAGGATACAGGTATAAGGTGAATTTGAAGGAATGACATAAAAATGATTAAGGGATGAGAAGAAAAGTACACTGGGTGCAGAAGGAAGGGAGAGGTAGAATGGAATAAATTATTTCACATGAAGAGGCACAAAAAACCTATTACAATGTAGGGGAAGATGACAGGGTGGACAATGGGCATCACTTGAACCTTACTCTCATCGGTATTGATTCAAAGAAGGAATAATATGCACAATCAGTTGAATATAGAAATCTATCTCACCTGACAGAGAAGTAGGAGGGGTGGTAATTAAGTAGGGGGAGGGGAAACTGACAGAAGGGCGGGCAGATCAGGGAAGGTGGTAGACAGAAGCAAAACACTGGGGAGGAGGGAAAGGGTGAAAGGAGAGAGAGAACAACAAACAGGAATTAAAATAGGATGGAGGAAAACACACAGTTACTAATTATAACTATGAATGTGAATGGAATGAACTCTCCCACAAAACAGAAGTGGATAGCAGAGTGCATCAAAAACCAGAATCCTACAATACGTTTTTTGCAAGAAACAAATTTGAAGTAGAGAGACAAATACAGGGTAAAGGTAAGGGGCTGAAGCAGAATCTATTGTGCTTCAGCTGAAGTAAAAAAAACAAAAAAAACAACTACAAAAAACAAAACAAAACAGGGGTAGCAATCCTGATCTCAGACAAAGTAAAAACAAAAAATAGACCCAATTATAGTAGATAAGTAAGGAAACTACATCTTGCTAATAGGTACCATAGAAAATGAACCAATATCAATACTAAGCATATACACATGAAGTGGTATAGCATCCAAATTATTTCTTAATTAATTTTTTAGTTTTCAACAGTCACTTCGATAAGATTTTGAATTCTAAATGTTCTCCCCCTTCTTCCCCTCCTGCTTCTCCAAAATGGCATGCAATCTGATAAAGGCTCTACATATACATTCATATTAAACATATTTTCACATTAGTCATGTTGTAAAGAAGAATTAGAACCAATAGGAGGGACCATGAGAAAGAAGAAACAACAACAATAACAAAAAGATAGCAAATAGTATGCTTCCATCTGCATTCAGATTCTGTAGTTCCTTTTTTGGATGTGGATAGCATTTTCTGTTATTAGTCCTTTGGAGTTGCCTTAGATCCTTGCATTGCTGAGAAGAACAAAGTATATCAAAGTTAGTCATGGCACAATGTGGTTGTTACTGTGTATAATGGTCCCCTGGTTCTGCTCACTTCACTCAGCATCAGTTCATGTAAGTCTTTCCAGGTTTTTCTGAAGTCTGACTGCTCATTGTTTCTTATGGAACAGTGGTATTCCATTACATTCGTGTACCACAGCTTATTCAGCCATTTCTCAACTGATGGGTATCCCTTCAATGTCCAATTCTTGGTCACCACAAAAAAGAACTGCTATAAATATCTTTGTACATATGGGTCCTTTTCCCTCTTTTATGATCTCTTTGGGATACAAACCAAGTAGTGCTATTGCTGGATCAAAGGGTATGCACATTTTTATAGCCCTTTGGGCGTAGTTCCAAATTAGCATCCAAACTCTTAAAGGAGAAGTTAAGTGAGTTACAGGAAGAAATGGACAGCAAAATTATGGTAGTGGGGGACCTCAACTGTCCCTTCTCAGAACTCAATAAATCCAACCAAAAAATGAACAAGAAAGAAACCAAGGAGATAATAGAATATTAGAAAAGTTAGAGATGGCAGACCTTCAAAGAAAACTGAATGGGAACAGAAAGGAATATACCTTTTTCTCAGCAGCAATGGCATCTACACAAAAATTGACCATGTATTAGGCATAAAAACCCTCAAAATCAAATGTGGAAAGGCCAAAATATTAAATGTATTCTTTTCAGATTATAATGTAAGAAAAATTACATTTAAGAAAGGGTAATGGAAAGATAGATTAAGAATTAATTGGAAACTAAATAATCTATTCCTAAAGAATAAGTGGGTCAAAGAACAAATCATAGAAACAATCAATAACTTCATTAAAGAGAATGACAACTATGAGGCAACACCAAAATTTAGGGTATGCAGCCAAAGCAGTACTAGTGGAAAATTTATTTCTCTAAATTCTTACATCAATAAAAATGGAAAAAAGAACAGATCAATAAATTGGGCATGCAACAACAACAACAACAACAAAAACTGAGAAAGAATAAATTAAAAATCCTCAATTATGCATCAAATTGGAAATCCTGAAAATCAAAGGTGAGATTAATAAGATTGAAAATTAAAAAAAAAATCTATTGACTAATAAATAAATCTAGCAGTTGGTTTTATGGGGGAAAAGAACAATAAGATACATAAGCCATTGGTTAATTTGATTTAAAAAAGAAAGAGGAAAACCAAATATCCAGTATCAAAAATGAAAAGGGTGAAATCACCACCAATGAAGAAGAAATTAAAGGAATCATTAGAAAATATTTTGCCCAATTATATGCCAATAAATCTGACAATCTGAGTGAAATTGATGAATATTCATGAAAATATAAATTATCCAGATTAATAGGTCAGGAAATAGAAGGCCCAAATAAACCCATCTTAGAAAAAAAATTGAACAAGCCATTTATGAACTCCCTAAGAAAAAATTCCCAGGGTCAGATGGGTTTACAGGTGAATTCTCTCAAACATTTAAAGAACAACTAATTCCAATACTATATAAACTATTGGGAAAATTAGGCAAAGGAAGAGTCCTACTATACTTCTTTTATGACAAAAATATGGTGCTGATACCCAAATCAGGAAGAGCTAAAATAGAGATAGAAAATTATAGACCAATTTCCCTAATGAATATTGATGGAAAAATTTTGAACAAAATACCAGCAAGGCAATTACAGCAATATATCACAAGGATTATACACTATGACTAAGTGGGATTTATACCAGGAATGCTATCAACATAATTGACCATATCATTAACAAAACCAACTCAAAGCATAAGATTATCACAATAGATACAGAAAAAAACTTGACAAAATACAGCATCATTCCTATTAAAAACACTAGAGAGCATAGGAACAAAGGAAGAATTCCTTAAAATGATAAGCATTATCTATCTAATACCATCAGCAGGCATTATGTGTAATAAGGATAAACTAGAAGCCTTCCCAATAAGATGAGGGGTAAAGCAAGGAAGCCCATTACCACCACTATTATTCAATATAGTACTAGAAATGTTAGCTATAGCAATAAGAGAAGAAAAAGACATTGAAGGAATTAAAATAGGCATTGAGGAAACAAAACTATCACTCTTTGCAGATGATATGATAATATACTCAGGGAACCCTAGAGAATCAACTAAACAACTACTTGAAACAATTAACAACTTTAGCAAAGTTGTGGGATACAAGATAAACCATCAGCAGTATTTCTTTATATGACCAAAAAATCTCAACAGCAAGAGATAGAAAGAGAAATTCCATTCAAAATAACTGTATATAACTGTAAACAATATAAAATATTTAGGAGTCTACCTTCCAGGACAAACCCAGGAACTATATTAAAACAATTACAAAACACTTCATACAAATAAAGACAGATCTAAACAAATGGAAAATTTTCAATTGTTCATGGGTAGACCAAGACAATTAAAATCTCGTCTAAACTAATTTATTTATTCAGTGCTACACCAATCAAACTATCAAAAAATATTTGATAGAACTAAAATAAATAACAACAAAATTCATCTGGAAGAACAAAAGGTCAAGAATATCAAGGGAATTGATGAAAAAAAATAAAAGGAAGGTGGCCTCGCAATATCAGATCTCAAACTATATTATAAAGCAGTAATCATCAAAACTATTTGGGACTGGCTAAGAAATAGAGTGGTGGATCAGTGGAACAGATTAGGCACACAAGACACAGTAGTCAATGACAATAACAACCTCAAACTCAACTCAAAAACCCCAGCCTATAGGATGATAACTCACAGTTTCATATAAACTGCTGGGTAAACTGGAAAACAATAGAACACAAACTTGGTATAGCTTAATATCTCACACTGTATACCAAGATAAGGTCAAAATGAGTGTATGATTTAAACATAAAGGGCAATACCATAAGCAAACTAGAATAGTTTGCCTGTCACATGGATGGGGAGAGGAAGAATTCATGACCAAACAAGAGATAGAGAGCATTATAAAATATAAAATAGATAATTTTGATTATACTAATATAAAAAGCTTTTGTACAAACAAAACCAGTGCAACCAAGATTAGAAGGAAAGCAGAAAGCTGAGAAGCAATCTTTACAGCAAGTGTCTCTGATAAAGATCTCATTTTTCAAACATAGAGAACTGAGACAAATTTATAAGAAAATAAGCCATTCCCCAATTGATACATGGTCAAAGGCAGTTTTCAGATAAAGAAATCAAAGCTATCTATAGGCATATGAGGAAGTACTCTAAATCACTTTTAATTAGAGAAATGCAAATTGAAACAACCTCACACACACACATATTAGCTAATATGACAAAAAAGGAAAATGATAAATGTTGGAGAAGAAATGGGAAAAATGGGACACTAATGCACATGTAGTTGTGAATTGATCCAACCATTCTGGAGAGCTATTTGGAACTATGCCCATAGGGCAACCAAACTGTGCATACCCTTTGGTATCCAGTTTTTGCTCAGTCTGGGTGCCAAAGAGATCATATTAAAGGAGAAAGGACCTAAATGTACAAAAATATTTATCGTGGCACAAGATAAGTAACTTGGCACAAGATAAATAAACTTCCTTTGCCTAATTTTCCCGATAGTTTATATAGTATTGGAATTAGTTGTTCTTGTGGCAGCAAAATAGTTGAAATTGAGGGAATGCCCATCAATTGAGGAATGGCTGAACAAACTCTGGTATGTGAATATAGTGGAATATTATTGTGCAATATGAAATGACGAACAGGCAGATTTCAGAAAAAAACCTGGAAAGACTTGTCCAAACTGATGCAAAGTATAATGAGCAGAACCAGGAAAACATTGTGCACAGTGTCAGCAACATTGTGTTATAATCAATTGTAAATGACTTAGCTCTTCTTAACAACACAGTGAACCAAGAAAAGTACAAAGAATTCATGAAGAAAAATGCTATCCACATCCAAATAAAGAAATGATGGACTCTGAATGCAGATAGAAGCATTTTTTTGGTTTACTTTGTACTTTTTTGTGGTTTTTTTTCTTTTGATCTGTTTCTTCTTTCACAACTGTGACTAATATGGAAATATATTTTACATGATAGCATATGTATAATCTATATGAAATTGCCTACCATTTTCAGAGGAGGGAAGGGGAGGGAAGGAGGGAGAAAAATTTGGAATTCAAAATCTTGTTAAAAAAAGAGTGCTAACAATTGTCTTGACATGTAATTGGGAGAACAATAAAATGTTATTAAAATTAAAACCTCCTTTCATATAAAATATATATAAATATAAAATGTGAATTTAGAACTGAAGATAATATTCCAAATTTATTCTGATCAGGGCAGAATACAGCAGAACTCTAGGATTACAGGCAAAAATCTACAAGGCAAAAATCCAAATGAATCCAAATACCATGCCATGCCTGGGGACAAGGATTGTTAATTTTTTTTATCATATACTATATTTCTTTCAGAGAACAAGGCCAAATTCTCCTAGCCTGAACTCTTCAAAAGAGAACTTATTTTAATCACAAACATATGCAAGTACATATACACACATAAGAATACACACATATGTATTTCAGGGGGGCTGAATTAGGATTATACAATTATAGATCTAGAGTCAAAAGGGACACTAGAGGCTATTAGTCTAACTCCCTTTTTCTTTTGTTTTTGTTCTTTTGTTTTTGGTAAGGCAATCAGGGCTAAGTGACTTGCTCAGGGTTACCTAGCTAGTAAGTATCAAGTGTCTGAGCTGGATTTGAACTCAGATCCTCCTGACTCCAATGCTGAAGGTCTATCTACTGTGCCACCTAGCTGCCCTACCAACTCCCTTATTTGCAGATGAAGCAAGAAGGCCCTTTGAAAAGCTTTGTCCAAAGTCATACAGGTAGTAAGCATCAGAGGGAGGGTTGTGATATAGTGGAAAGTCACCAAAGTAGGAGCCTTCTGCCTTCTTTTATGAAGTATCTGTGTGATGGATCAAATCCCTTCATCTCCCTGGGCCTCAGTTTCCACATCTGTAAAATAAGGAGGCTGATTTGAATGGTCTCAGAGATCTCTTCCAGTTCTAACATTCTATGAAAAAATCCTGCACCACCTTGTAAAAACATTGACCAGCATGTTGATTTTGCCCAGCCTTTCCCCCACTTCGCAGAATCATACTGAAGCCATATTTGACCTTGGTGACCCAAGGAAACATGCCACCAGCATGATGGAATTATATTTTCCACTTAAAATTCCTACTCATAGCCTTACTCAATTTAAATAAAATCTCCTTTCTTTCAGGATCTATGCCTGCAGGATACTAATAAATGGCATTTTTTAAGGTAACAGAGAAGTTAAGGAAAAGGAAAAAAGATAGAGGAAGTGAAAGACACAGAAAGAGGGGAGAGGAGGAAGAGACAGAGACAGAAAAAACTGAGAGAGAAAGAGAGATAGAGAGAGAGAGAGACAGACAGACAGACTCTGTGCTTATCAAGCATTAAACCTAAAAGAGAAAGAAAAAAAAAAGAAAGAACTATCAAATTTTGAACTGACTTGGAAAAGGAACTATTAAAAGAAAATAAGCAGTTTTGTGCATCCCTAGGTGTACCATAGCATTGAACTTGACTCGGTGCAAACAGAACATGTATTGTCTGTTGGATAATAGGACCCATCAATAGCAATACTGTCTGGGGGAAAAGCAGTAGGGGGAAAGTGTCTATTAACAACCAGTTTCTGTTCTTGGATTGGTGTTATCTGATATAATGCCAGCCCAGGGACTCCATTTCAGCTGTCATCTTGTCAGCATGATGTATTTCTGTGATATGCTGGGGACATGACTGGATTTGGTATAGAGGACAGCAAGAAGATCCAATTAGCTTTAGCTGATACATAGACATACATACTACATATATGTGTGTATCTATATATACATATAATATATATATATATGCACATATATTTAATAAAATTCAATGATCTGAAAAGGATATAAAAGAAACTTCCATCCCCACTCCCTTACTGGGGAGTAGGGAGGCTAAGTAGGAAAAGAATCACTTAACATTCAGCAAGTAGGATAAAAAGTCAATATTCACCTTGATGGATTAAGAATAAAAGGGAATTTCCACCTGAAAGGAGCTCTTCAAGCTGAATATAACACTAATTACTGGCATTGTGGGAAGGAAAATAGAAAGGAAGAAATTTCAAGATCAGCTGGGACAGTCATCTTTAGTGCATTCCTGTATGGGCTGCATATATACGGGACTGTTTTTGTCTTTTTTTAAAAGTCACTCCTAAGGTGGAATGGAGGTATTTGGAAACAAGTTGCAATTAAAAATGGCTTATGGAAAAGAGATAGCAGGCTGCTATTCAAACTTTCCCTGTGTTGCTCTGCCAATTCACCTCCATTCTTTCTCTCATCACCTCTGCTATTCCAGGCTGAAAGTCTTGATATGGTGGCTGGTGATGTGGAAAAATGAGAAACAGCCACCTTCACTTTTCCTTTATGACGTAATCCTAAATATCCAAAACCCTACTAGATGAAATAAGGGCAATGGGACTAGGTATTGAAAGTCTTAAGCCCTACTTTGGAAAATGTTATATAAACCTCTCATGGGACTGTTCACTCATTTATAAAATGGCATCATAGAAGCCCAGACAAATAAGTCTAGAAAAAATATGAAGGTCATCAGTTCAGTTCCTTTATAAAAGCACATCATAAAATGAATAAAATGAACCATCCGAAATTATTCCTTTGAGATCATGTCTGTCTCTCAGTCTCTGTCTTTCTCTCTCTATTTGTCTCATCTCCCTCAGTCTCTATCTGTCTCCGTGCGTCTCTCTGTGTCTCTCTCTCTCTCATCTCTATGTCTCTTCCCCCTCTTTCTCCCTTCTTCTCCTTCTCCCTCTCCCCTCTTTTCTCCAATAACAAATGTGAAATATTCTGCTGTGTCATTGATCTAATCATTTTTCTTTTTAAAATTTTTAAACTTTGATTGAGGATCTTGTATTAAATTTTGGAACTATCCATTCAACAAACATTTATTAAGTAGATACTATGTGTAGAATACTGTGCTAGATACTAGAGATATGAAAATGAAATAGTTTCTGATTTCCTGATAGATAAATACAAAAGAGACGGGAAAAAACAGTCCCTGATAGAAAAATACAAAATATATGCAAAATAATGTTTTGGAATATTTAGCAGCTCTAGGAATATGGACACGTCTTTTATAGGAGGCAGCCTTTGTATGGAGCTTTGAAGGAAGATAGAGATTCTAAGAGAGATGAAGAGGGAATGAATTCCAAGCATTACTCCTTATTTGTCTCTCATTGACTAAGGACTGTGATTATTCCCCCTTTTCATTTTTCTCTCCCTTACGTTGAACAAGTATCATTCCTTGAAGTTCACCCCAGATGTCATACTTGCCTAAAATATGATAATTATTTTGCTTCTTTTCCATGCC
Organism: Vombatus ursinus; assembly: GCF_900497805.2. Lineage (NCBI taxonomy): Eukaryota > Metazoa > Chordata > Mammalia > Diprotodontia > Vombatidae > Vombatus > Vombatus ursinus. The sequence continues at coordinate 6,539,758 of NW_020954604.1, read as the reverse complement.
TTTTAAAATACTAAAGAGTGTTGAATTCCTACCAGGAAAATCACAGGGCTGGGACAAACCAATCTGTGTCATTGTATCCTTAGACTATGACTATATTAAGACAAAATGTAGGACTGGATGGAGAAGCAGTGCAATGTAATATAAAATGTACTAGATTTGGCCTCAGAGGTCTTAGGTTTGAAGCCCAGCTTCGTACTTATTACCTGTGTAACCTTGGGAAAGTCACCTGTTCCCTCTGGGGCTCAGTTTCTTTATTTGTTAAATGGGAGCTGGTTGGATTTCTAAGGTTCATATCAGTTCTAATAGTTAAGAAATTTATTAAATAATTTTTGGGGGAAATCTCACTATTATGTGAAATTGTGAAGCAAAAACAGAGATACAAGGTTCAGTTTGGGTAGGTTTGACAGCTTTCCACTTTGCCTAAATAGACAGTCATAAAGTTCATTGGGATATGGCCTTTAGTCCTTAATTTGTTGTTGTCAGCCTTTTCATCTGTGTCCGACTCTTTGTGACCCCATTTGGGGTTTTCTTGACAAAGATACTGGAGTGGTTTGCCATTTACTTCTCCAGCTCATTTTATGGATGGGGAGATTGAGGCAAACAGGGTGAAGTGACTTACCCAGGGTCATGTAGCTGGAAAGTGTCTGAGGTCAGATTTGAGCTCAGGAAGATGAGTCCTCTTTACTCCAGGCCCAGCACTGTAGCCACCGTGCCACCTAGCTGCCCTACTTCTTAAGCAGGAAGAAAGAAGAAGAAATCTTTGCCTTTCTAGTTGAATTTGTGCCCAAGCTCTGTTTTGCTTTAAGGCTTTGCTTGTACGTGCTTTGGAATCATTCTCTTTTTCTCATTTTGTGTCTTCAACATCTCTGTCAACATAACGGTTCTTCAGGAGTCTCCTTTTGTTTGCTCGTTCTCCCACTCTGCTCCCAAGCTTCAGACTTCATATGAGGAATACAATCTGCACACTTCTGGAAGGAATGTCTGGGACGAGCTTGTGTCCTCTTGGGTCTTGCTGCTGCTTTCTTGGTGTATCAAGTGTTGTGTTAGTTTAGGACCTTAGACACGGCTAGCTCAGGCTGGGGACCTGCAAGCTTACAGTGCTCCCAAAGTAATCTGATCCAGGGCAAAGTCTGATCACTCCCCTCTTTGTCTGAGCTCAGAAAGTTCCTGACCTGAGTTTGGGTCTGACCAACACACCTATGGGATTGTCCCTGGTTGGAATTCCAGTGGGCTCACCACCTGAAAAACTCTGCAGATTCAGAACGATAGAATGATAGGCTCGTCTTTTGTTTGGGATTCCTGTCCTGCTTCTTCAGCTATATGCGTCAGATTGGACCAAGGACTGGAATTGATATCTCACTCCATTCCCAGATTCAGAGCCATATAACTGCTGCTTTTTCTGAATTTGTGCCTTGTTCAGTCTACAGATTAGGGCACATCCTCAGTCCACCCTGAATTTGTAAACTAGAATTGGATAGCTAATAATGGAACTACTTATTGGCATCTATTCCTGTACTTTCACCAGGTCAGGCCCTTGTGTGATTTTGGGACCTCTTCTTGCCCTGGCACAGGGCCTCAGCCCTTGTGCTAAAATGTTCATCTCCTAAGATAGACCTCATGTCTAGTGTCTAAAGACCTCTATGTCTGCCTCCCTATGGTAACCTGGGCTGGAAAAATGACTCACTGTGATTTTTTTTTCTCTCAGGAGTCAATCAGATTCATTTTATAAATCTTTGTGGCATTGTAGGAGAGAGCTTAGCTATACTTCTTCCTGATACTTGATCATCTTGTTCTCAACCATAGCAATAACATTTATGAGTCTTATGTGACAGCAAAGTGTAAACTCTAACAAGTTCTACTAAAATTGAAAGTATTCAGATATGAACCCAGCTGTCTGAGTAACTGCCTAACCGATACTTTGATTTGTTACCAGAATATTGGATAACAATTGGAAATTTTTTATGACCACAGCAACCCATGAAATAGGCAAATTATATTAATCCTCTGCCCTATTTAGCCCCCTTCTGCTTTTGCAATTATGGCACAAGAGTAGTGGAAAAATTTTTAGATTACAAGTTTTACCTTAACTGTGGGTACTCTTAACAAGCTCATTTAAAAAACATTAGGATGATGAGACATTTTATGTAGCATCATTTCACCATTTACTGAAGTACATTTGAGGGAGAAATGAACTTGGAATGAGATAATAGCAACAGCTAGCTAACATTTATGTGGAGCAGCTAGGTAGTACAGTGGCTAGAGCCCTGAGCTTGGAGTCTGGAAGATTCATCTTCCTGAGTTCAATCTGGTCTCAGACACTTAATAGCTGTGTGACCTTGGGAAAGTCACTCAACCTTGTTTGCCTCAGTTTCCTCATCTGTAAAATGAGCTGGAGAAGGAAATGGTAAACCACTCCAGTATCTTTGCCAAGAAAACCCCAAATGGGGTCACAAAGAGTTGGACATGACAGAGCAATAATATGTATATAGGGCCAGGCATTAAGTCTTTTACAATTATTGTCTCATTTGATCCTCATAACAACACTAGGTGATAGGTGCTATTGTTATCCCCATTTTACATATGAGGAAACCAAGGAAATAGAGGTTAAGTGACCTGCTCAGGGTCACACAGCTAGTAAGTATTTAAGGCTGGATTTGAACAAAGATCTTTCTGACTCCAGGACTACCGTTCTATCCACTGTACCACCTCGTGGCCCAGATAGATCCATTTAAGCCAGATAATCACAAGAATATTAGTAGAAGACACCCAAAGTAAGACAACAAGTGGACATAACAGATCTGCTAATATTTACATAGCAATTTATCCTCATCAGCAATGATAGTGGAACCACCAATTTGAACTCTACAAACCTATTACTATTCAATGAAATGGTAATGGCACTTAAAAAAAATGAAATCAGGAAGATAATCTGGACCTAATGAAATAATGTAGTTGTTCAGTTGTTTCACTTGTGTATGACTCTTTGTGACCCCATTTGGGGTTTTCTTGGCAAAGATACTGGAGTGATTTGCCATTTCCTTCTCCAGCTCATTTTACAGACCAGGAAACTGAGGCAAATGGGATTAAGTGATTTACTCAATATCACGCAGCTAGTTAGTGTCTGAGGCCAGATTTGACCTCAGGAAGAAGAGTCAGGAAGATAGAGCTTGGTGCTCTATCTATTGCACCACCTAACTGCTTTTTAATGAAATACATACAGAAGAAATTTGAGCAAAAGGAAAACAATTTTACATCTGTACATGGTGCTGTAAGTCCCACTTGGTCAGACTTACACATGTCCATTTGGGTTGGAAAAGACCCAGGGGACCCACAGCTTGTGGAGTGGGGCACTCCCTTCTCCTTCAGGGCAATCTGAATGAAAGGCTTTGCATCTCGTTTTGACTCTGTAACTGTGCTACGCAACTGTGATCTGAGTCATTTCATCTCTTTTGTCTCCTTGGATTTATGGGATTTGTTATTCCCTCCCAAGTCATTTAGACAATTCCTTCAATCTGCCAAGATTGTCTTGGATACTGCCCTTCCAAATTTCTGCCAGTTCCTGCCAGCTTGGTGGATTATGCCAACTTTATAACACTGTTCTCTATTATGCCATTCACTGATTAAAAAGCGAGCATGAACTATACATGAGCCTTTGCACTGTGGCCATATACCTGAGACTGAACACTTTGGAATTCCACTTAACAATTCTTTCCTACTTAAGAATGAACTGTTAATAGTTATCTTTTTAAAAAAATACATATTTTTATTTTCACTTCCAAATTATCTCCCTTCCTCCAGTTTCTCCTACTAATATTGAGAAAACAAGAAATATCATGCCCATTATAGATATGAAGACATGCAAAACATATTTCTGCATTATCCATGTCCCTTCCCCCCCAGAAAAAAATGCAAAAAAGGGGAAAAGAATATGTTTCAATCTGCACTCTGAGTCCATTAAGTCTCTATCTTGAGATAAATAGAGTTTCACATCATGATTTTGGAGTTTTAGTGGGTCATCATATTAATCAGAGTTATTAAGTCTTTCATAGTTGATTGTCTTTATAATATCACTATTACTGTGTAGATTGTTCACGTTCTATTCACTTCACTTTGCACCAATTTATATGTCTTCCTAGATTTTGCTGAAACTATTCCCCTAGTAATTTCTTACAGCACAGTAGTATTCCATCACATTCACATGCTACAACTTATTCAACCATTCTCCAATTTGTGGGTATCCCCTTATATGAAAAAAAAAGTGCTAAGTCACTAATAATTAGAAAAATGCAAATTAAAACAGCTCTGAAGTACCAGCTCACACCCATCAGAATGGCTAACATGACAGGTATCTGATTCTTTGCCACCACAAAAAAGAGCTACTGTACATATTTTTCTTTGCTTTTTTTTTTTTTTTGGTGTGCCCAGGGTCACTAGTAAATGTCAAGTGTCTGAGGCCAAATTTGAACTCAGGTCCTCCTGATTCTAAGGCCTGAGCTCTATTTACTGCACCACCTCGCTGCCCCTACTGTACATATTTTTGCACGTATAGTTCCTTTTCCTTTGACCTCCTTAGGGTATGGAACTAATAGCAGTATTGCCAGATCAAATGGTATGTACAGTTTTATAGCTCTTTGGGCATAGTTACAGATTATTCTTCAGAATCACTGGATCAGTTCATAACTCCACCAACATTGCATTAGTGTTTCTATTTTTCCATATCTTCTCCAGCACTTATCATTTTCTTTTTCTGTCATGCTAGTCAATCTGATGGGTGTGAGATGGTACCTTAGAGATTTTTAAATTTGCATTTAGTGATTTAGAGCCTTTTTTCATATGGTTATTGATAGCTTTGATTTCCTCCTCTAAAAACTGACTGTTCATGTCCTTTGATTACTTATCAGTTGGGGAGTTGCCCCTATTTTCATAAATTTGGTTAAGTTCTCTAAATATTTGAGAAATGAGACCTTTATCAGAGAAACTTGCTGTAATTCACTCCTCCCCCCAGTTTCATATTTTTAAAATTTTGGCTATATCAGTTTTATTGGTGCAAAAACGTTTTAATTTTATGTAAACAAAGTTATCCATTTTACTTCACAAGAACCTCACCATCTTCTGTTTAGTCATGAACGCTTCCCCTTCCATAAATCTAAAAATTTCCCCCCTAATTTGCATATGATATCACCCTTTACAGCTAAACTCATTTGAGTTTATCTTGGTATATGGTGGAAGATGTTGTTCTATGCCTAGCTTTTGCCAGACTAATTTTTAGTTTTCCCGATAGTTTTTATTTTTGTCAAATAATGAGTGAGTTCTTGCCCCATTAGTTGGAGTCTTTGGGTTTATCAAACACTAGGCTACTGTGCTCATTTGCTTCTGTACATCATGTACCTACTCTAGTCCATTGATCAACCACTCTATTTCTTATCCAGTACCAAATTGTTTTGACAATTACTGCTTTATACTATAGTTTGAGATCTGGTACTACCAGGCCTCCTTTTTCTCCCCATTGATCCCCTTGACAGTCTTGACCTACTGTGCCTCCTGAAGAATGTTATTATTTTTTTCTAGTTCTATAAAATATGTCTTGAGTAGTTTGATTAGTATGGCACTTAACAAATGAGTTAATTCAGGTAGTATTGTCCTTTTTATTATATTGGCTCAGCTTACCCATGAGCAATTAATATTTCTCCAATTAAATCCATATTTAGTGAATGCTAGTAGTCATTACTTGACTTTCTAAATCATCACGCATTACCCACTAAATGATCCATTTTCAAATTTTTTTCTAATGATTAAAATAATTTGTCTACAGTTTCTAGAATTTTTTTTTTACCATTTTCAAAAATTGATATAACACTTGTCCCAAGTTGGGGGCTATATAAAGGAAGTCTGAAATTGTTACATGTATTCTATATGTGACAATTAAATTTTCTATTTCTCAGTCTCTCAAACAAAATTCTCTCTTTAAGAATGTCAGAATCATATTAAAATGTGTAAATTCTTTGGCTCAACAATACCACTACTATGTTACTATGCCCATACCCACAAAGAGATTAAAGAAAGAGGAAAAGGTTTTATGCATACAAAAATATTTAAAGCAGCTTTTTTCACAGTGGCAAAGAATTGTAAATTAAGGCAGTGCCCATCAATTAGGGTATGGTTGAAAAAATTATTGTATATGAAAATGGTGAAATACTATTATCCTGTAAGAAACGGTGAAAGAGATAGTTGAAGAGAAACCTGAGAAGACTTGTATAAATTGAAGCAGTGAAGACAGCAGAATTAGAAGAACAATTTGTACTGTAACAATATTGCAAAAGTGAATAGTTTTGAAAGACTTTACAACTCTAATCAACACCATGATCAACCATGATTTTAGAGGTCCAATGATAAATAATGCTACCCACCACCTAACAAAGAAATGATGGACTAATATTCAGAAAGAAAAACATATTTTTAAATATGGCCAATATGGGAAATTGTTTTGATTAACTATGTATATTTATGATGAAGATTTTTTTATCCTTAGTGGGAAGAGGTAGAAAAGAAAAAAAAGATAAATCTTAATAATTGAAAAAAATTAAAAATAAGAACATCAAAATGATAGAAGAAAAACTGATGATGTTATTTGTTGTTACTGTTGTTCAGTCCTTTCAGTTATATCTGACTCTTTGCAACTGCATTTGGTTTTTGATTTGGTTATTGATAGCTTTGATTTTATTTGTTTGTTTTGTTTGTTTGTTTTTTGTTTGTTTGTTTGTTTTTTGGCAAAGATATTGAAGTGGTTTGCCATTTCCTCCTCTAGCTCATTCTACAGATGCTATGTACCAATTAAAAGAGAGTTGTCAGTCTAGCTGATGACTCTCAAGTGTTGATGTTTGGGTAAAAGAAGCCATTGCAATACTCAGTAATTTAATGAGCAAACCAAAAATGACATGAGTCAGGGACATGTGCATCATCAGTTACACAGTGTCATTGGGCCAGAGAATTCTCAACCCTGGAATATATTGTAGTACACTTTAACAACTGAGACTTACCTAGCACTGCATGGCCAATCTACCAGAAACAATGAACGCAATCTACCTTGGCATATCATAAGCTTTTATTTAAAAAAAGTAAATAAAGCATGCACTCACAAAAGTAGACAAGTGTAAGATTATTATCCAAAGTTAGTTATAGTATACCTCCCCTTAGCAGGCACACAATAGTTGAACACAATAGCCTGTGTCCAGTTCTTAGAAACTTATCCTCTCCGCCCTTCATGACACTTGTAGAGATGCTCACTTATCTAGGTGGGGTGATTACACGTCTGTGTATTCAGCTCTTCATAACTTGGCCTTATTCTACCTTTCCAGCCTTTTTAGACATTACTCCCCTCCATACACTCTACGGGACAGCCAGAATGATCTTACTGTTTCTCACACACAATATTGAATTCCCATCTCCATTCCTTCCTGCAGATGGTCCCCCATGACTAGGATACACTCGCTCCTTCCCTCTACTTCTTAGAATGTCTGATCTCATTGAAGATTCGGCTCAAGGACTATTTTCTGCATGAGGCCTTTCTGTGAATTCCCAGCTGTTGTTTGAGCTTCCCTTTTCTCCTCATTCCCTCCCATTAATTTATATCTGCTTTGAAGATGTTCCAAAAATGTCTGCCTGTTGTGTCCCTTGTTAGAAAGAAGGCTCCTCATATCCCTTTTGACTTTGTATCTCCAGCTGCTATCATGGATCTTGACACATAATTAGCACCTAATAAATGCTTATTTATTGATCATCCAGCATCATTAGTACAGGCCCTGAAGCTGCACCATTGTTACTTAAGTAATCCCACCATGACCTCCAATGGTTTCCTGCTGCCTATAGAAAAATATTCAAACTTTTCACCCTGACATTCGAGGCTTAATAGAAAACCTGCTTATTTTCTCAGTCTTATTTCCCATAATTCCTCTACACATAATTCAAGAGACCTGGGTTTGAGTCAGGAGATCTGGCTTCTACTGCTAACACTCTATGAAACTTTTGCAAGTCAATTAACCTATTTAGACCTCAGCTTTCTCATCTGTAAAATGAGGATAATAGCAACAACAACCCAAGGTTGTCGTGAGGATTAAATGAGATAATAAGTGTTAAGTGTTTAGCACAGTGCCTGGCACATAGTAAGCACTATATAAACATTAGCAATAATAATGTTGTTCATGCATTCTGTTGCACCTGACTCTACTTGACCCCATGGACAAAGGTCATGGGGTTTGCTTGGCAAAGATACTGGAGTGCTTTGTCATTTTCTTTTCCGGTGAGTGGCCATTTTATAGATGAGGAACTGAGGCAAATAAGGGTTAAGTGACTTATCCAGAATCACACAGCTAGTAAGTGTCTGAGCTCAAATCTGAACTCAGATCTTCCTGACACCAGGCCCAGTGCTCTATCTACCGTATCACCTAGCTGACCAGAGTAATAATAATAATAATAATGATAATGATAATAATAATGATGATGATGATGATGATGATAAACATTTATTTTTATGTCCCTTCCAGCTGCTAAATTCTGATTCTGATTGCACTCCCGTGGAGTTTGAGTGAAGTAACTCTTTTTTAAAAGTTACTTAAGAGCAGTGTTCAAATTATGTCAAAATGCAAAACAAGAGAACAAACTTTTTATAATAATTTAGTGATAAATGAGCATTTATAATGACTGAGCTACCCTATAAATTATTGGTATTCCAATACTTTAAAATGCCTATACATTATCTAGTCTACATAGAGTTCAAAGTGCTTTTCCTTAAGATTTATGTCTTATTCTTGGCATGACTGGTATTGAAATTCCTTCAGGCGCCAAACATTTAATATTCTTGCCAAACCAAGAGACATGGCAGCCAAGATCAACACCTGTTTATAATACAAATTCATTTGCAAAGTGTTACAGAGGATAAATAAGAGAAGGAGACAGGGGGGAAGGAAGAGGATGAAAGACTATGCACCGTATTTTATCACAAAACTTGAGCTTACAGAGAGTGTGGTTTGAGACTCAGTTAAGCTGCAAATGAAACCAGGAAGATAACAAAGAGAACCAAAATGGAACAGCTCTGCTACTATTTCCATGGTGATTTGTTATCATCATCAGTGACAGTGGAACCACTTTATTTGAATTCTACTAACTTACTACATGTGCTATGTGACAAAATGTTAATGGCGTCTAAGTAAATGAAAAAGGGAAGAATGACTGTACATAAATAACTACAGGCATAGACAAGAAGTTCTTGCAAGAGACAACAAAATTTTAAAAATATTTAAGAACTGATTTTCAAGATATTTAAAAGAGCAGAAGATTTCAAAAGAATGAAAAATCTGCCAGTGATGCTTTTACCAAGAGAAAAAGGCAACTAAGATGATATCATTTATCAACCATGATGTCTGCTTTTTTTTCTTTTTAAAATCTTTATGAAAATTTTCCATGCACACACCCAAAGTATCCTTAATAGATATATCAGAAGAGAAAGGGAAGGCTTTTCCAGACGAGTCCACCTCTTCGTGGTTACATAACTGACTGAAGAGGTATAGAGAACATACACACTTGTTATACTGTTTATTCACTACCAATTTGACTCGGTTGAATAAAATGGAGCCTTGAATTCCCTTCTTAAGTGAGGTATCTCCCATGGACATATTAAAATTATACCAGGCTCTCGGACATATGGAAATAAATTTGTTTAACACTCTGCTGAGTACTGGCATGAAACAAGGTATAATACTGGAAGGCATTTGGATATGTAAGATGTTGCTAGTATTAATGAAGTGGCAAAAAGTTTCCTTATTGATTAGAAGATTCCCTCTAAGCCCTTATTTGAAGATAGATAGTTTACCTATCAAGCCCTATATCAAGCCCTAGAATACTGCAAAGTTTTTTCAGGGAAATACAAAATAATGTCAGAGAGACTGTCTTAACCATCCACATTGCACAAAGTAGATGAGAAACATGACATGCTGATGGATGGTCAACCTCTCAAGTTAATCCATTAATATACATATATAAATACAGATGTACATTTAATATGTTAATAATGTGTGGTAGGTAGCAATGTAATATTTAATATATTTAGTTACTAATTATTTTCATGTGTACATGTGTGTCCTACTAAAGTACTACTCTGTTATGTCATCATGATATGGATATGACTCTGAGTTCTTGAGAACTATATCAATGGAGCCTGGAATCTTATCAGGCTGGAAAGATTTCAAGTGCAGGTTACATGTCTGTGTACATGTCTGTTTAGCTCAGTTTAGAAAATCTCTTTACTCTAATTTTGGTCACCAAAAGATAATCTAGGGTGGAAGTGAGAGATTCTATGCTTGATTTGCCTCCTTATAACATTTCCAAGAAAATATAGGTCTCGAAAGTCTTCAATTTGAAGATTTATGAGTTGGACTCAGAACTGAATAAGAGGAAGAGATCAGGTTAGATTACATTTGGGAATCTGTTCCATGATTTCAGTGATCTCAGACTATTCACCATCACAAAGGTCCATCTTTTCAAATTAAAGATTTTAAAGACGAATATTGTCCTGGCAACGCTATGTGGCTTCAGATCTTGAAGAAGAAGAAAAAAACAATCTTAGGGAGAAGGAAGAAAGGAAGGAAGGAGGAGAGGGAGGGAGGAAGAGAGGGAGGAAGGAAGGAAGCTACAAATAAAAAAGTAAGACAGCCCTCAAACCAAGGAATTCACATTCTAAAAAGGATATGAGTAATAATACTTATAGAAAGTCTGAGCTGCAAGACAGATGGAAAAGCCCAGGGAAGTGATAGTAAATGTTTAAAAGTGTGCATGAAACACTTTTAAGTTTAATCTGCATTACTATCATTTTCTCCATCATTTTCCTAAGTCTGGGCAAGCAAAACAATAAGTCAAGATCTGATTTGTAGCTTATGCTGTTTTTCAAAGTGTTAATGCTCATATTGAAATTTTAACAACCAACTCTCTTTCAAGAGCCAATTCAAGCTGGTTTTAGCACAGTCCAGGATAGGTCCCATAATCATTAGGTTGAAACCTCGTAGCAGAAAAACCTCTTCTTAAAAGTAATTTCCACTAATGAAATAATTCATATTTGATGTTAAACCATTTGAAAGTGTCAAGGATGTAGTTGATAAAATCTTTCTTTTCTGAGTCTTCAGTAGTTGTAGCTGCTACATCTCCATGAGAGTTGCTTCCTGAGATAATGGCTGTGGGAACCGGGTAGGAAACAAGACTAATGATCTGGGCTGGTTGTGCTGCTGCACTCTCTGGGCTCCTGCATTTGCCTGGCAGTTGGTGGAAGTTGGTCAACGGTTGGTGTTAGTGAGCCCTACCTAAGAAGATGAGTTCTTTTTCCACAGTGATTACTCCTCTCAGTGATGACTGGGGGTGGTGGTGGGCTGGGGAGCAGAGCTAGTGGTCTAGGGTGGACCACTAGTATTCCCAAGGCTCTTGGATTCAGAGTACTAGACTACTGCCATTGGAGTCTGAGGGGAGGTATGGTAGAGGTAGGGGTGGTTTGACTTACCTGGCACTTTCTACTTCTTGTTTATGCCTTAGATCACCTTGCTGCTCCAGCTAGGCTGGCTTGAGTTCTTGTTAGGTGAAATTTGGTCAGGAGTTAGTGGGGATGGCTGTCCCCTTCTCCACAGGAGTTGCATTCCAAAATTATACCAGTGAAATCGCAAGTTTATTCATATCCTGATAGATAGATAGATAGATAGCCATAGACAGGCAGATAGATAGATGTAGAGACAGAGATGGATCCTACATGTGATCCTATTTTTAAAATCTCTCTGTCCTTGTCATACATGTGTATATATTTGTGTATATATGTATATATGATCTATATCTACAGCTACCAATCCTATAGTATATGAATAAATATGTATAAATATGGTATATAAATAAATAGTATCTACCATCTATCTATAGATATGTATGTATACTGTATATAAGATGTCTATCTATGAATACAAAGAATTAATCCTTACTCTCAAAGATCTTAGATGTATATGAATAGGAGTATAGGTATTTATGTGCCACACGATGGGTGCCTCAACCCAGCCATTCTCTCAATAATACTATATAATGCTGTATGGCTACAAAAACCATGGAATACCACAGTTATGCCCCCCCCCCCCATCATATTTAGTGGTCAGCTTTGTGGCAATAAGATACTTGGAATTTAGATGGCCACATTTATAAATAGTAGACAGGCTTTCCATTCCAGTAGAAACTTCCTGAGCCTTGGCTCTATTGGCATGACCCTCAAGAACTGCACACATACCCCATCACAGACTAAAGAGGTTTAAGGGGGATTGTGTACCCCAAGGTGGTGGGTGAATGTTTATACATTTGGTCTTGCTCTATCCATGAAGTAAATATCCCTTCATTGAAAAAAAAAAAAGCTATCTCATTTGAAATGGTTAAATGGAACTGAGATGCTAGGAAGAGCATAGATATAGAGGGCTCCAGCCAATATCAGAGAAGATAGAGGCAAAAAAAAATGGAGAAGAGAGTTCCTGGTTGTTTGACAACAAAGGACAGGAGCTAATATCCCTATAGATAGAGGCAGACAGCAGCTACCAGGTGAGTGTCAACGAATTCTTTGGCCAAGGCTGGGCAGTTCAAGGTCCAAAATAACTGGGTCTGAGTAGAAAGACTGGAATGCAGATGGGAAGAGGGTGTTGGCATGAGGGAGAGCAGAGGCCCCAACCTATCCCTTCTTTAGGACAGCTGCAAGATTCCCATCACTCTTTCCATCCCCACCTAATTTCTTTCTACAGACTGATTTCTCGAATGATGATTTATGATTTTAAAACAGGTCTATGTTTAAAACATAGCTCCACTAGGCTTTGGGTTTAGTCGACTTTTCTTCCTTGCTAGAAGAAAGTTCTCAGCCCCAGGGCATTTAGGACAATTAAAAGAGACACCCTATGTATGTATTGTGTGTCATTCTTAAGGAAATGCCTTAAGAACATCCCTAATTGGAAAAGTATGCATTCAAAATAAGTGACAGAAGAAGAGAATGTTGGCATACTTCTTCTCTGTGGGGTATCATGACTCAAGACTTACATATGAGAAGTGGAGATAACAGGAAAGGAGCATATGTTCACAACTAAAAGATCATTTTGAGATTCTTATGTTGCCTTTATTATTTTAACAAATGTCTAATTTATTCTCAAATTCATCAGGATTGCACTCTTCTGGAGATTTATGCTAATATTGATAAGCAGAGGATCTATCAGCCTTATGCTAGCAGGGATAATTACAAGGATACATATTTGCTAAATATATACACAGGCATTTATGCATATATAAGTGGTCTGCTGCAAGAAACACTGGATTTAGCATTGGAAGACCTAAGTTTAAAAGTTCACTCAGCCATATATACAAAATTCATTCAGTCAACAAATTCCTACTATGTGTAAGGCATGGTGAACCAGAGTCTGCCACCTTTGGGACATATTGACTGTGGGACCCTGGGCAAGTCACCTAAGATTTTAGCATTCTACTCTCTGTAAGACTTTCAATTTTAGAGCAGGTGCTGATCTTTATGAGTTTCCTCACTGGGAGTTCCTTATACCGATGAAATTATGCCTGGTCCTTGGGAGAAAAAAATTAAAGATACATATATGTACATTTAATTAATGTGTATATGTGTGTATATGTACATATGTTTGTATGTATGTGTGTATATACATACATACATATACACACACTATACACTGTAATAAGTGCTGAGGAAATAAAAGCACATAGTCCCTGCTCTGATAAAGCTTATATGCTGCTGAAGAGAAACCACTTATATCCTGAGAAGTAAATGCAATGTGATCAGAAAGTGATTTAGGGGCAGGGAAAGGCACTAATAATTGGGGTCAGAAAAGTCATTTGACCTATAGAATGTCATTTGACCTGAGCCTTGAAAGAAGCCAGCAATTCCAAGAGGCAGAAATGCAGTGGGAGAGCTTTTCCAGGATGGAAGACAGCCTGAGCATGGAAGTGGGTAATGGAATGTTGGGCACAGGGAATTATTTAGCCAGAGTGTAAAGTGCAATCAATCTAGAAGGGTAGTGAATGGCTTTTAATGATAAAGAGAGAAGTTTGTGTTTTATCATAGAAGCAAGAAGCCACTGGAACTTCTTGAGAAGAAGAATAACCTAGTCTGGTCTGTGTTTTAGAAATATCATTTTGGCAGCTAAGTGGAGGATGTTTTGAAGGGGGTAGAGATCTAAAGCAAGAAGACCCATCAGGAGGCTGCAATAGTCCAGGTCAGAGGTGATGACGTCATGAACTAAGCAGATGATTTTGCAAGTAAAGAGAAACAGACAGATGCAAGAGATGGTATCATGGAGCTAAACCAATTAGGTAAACCAATCTAACCATTAGACTTGGAATATCTGACTGGATATGTAGAGTGAGTGTGAATGAGGAGTCAAGGATGACACCAAGGTTGTGAACTTCAGTGACTAGAAGAATGGTAGTGCTCTAGACCAAAACAAGCAGGTTTAGAAAAAGGGTGATGATGGAGGTGGGGAAATAATGAGTCAGCGTTGGACATTTCGAGTTTGAAATGCCTACAAGTCTTCCAGTTGGAGGTGACCATGAAGTAGTTCAGGAGAGTTACAAAGAGATCAGGAGAGAAATGAGGGCTAGCTAGCTAGATATAGATTAAAAAATACATAATACACATACATATATAAATATAAAGGATGAGGGAAAGGAGAGTAAGATAAAGAGGAGAGACAGACAGAGAGAGAGAGAGAGAGAGAGAGAGAGAGAGAGAGAGAGAGAGAGAAGAAAAGGAGGGGGGCATCTGTAAACATATGATAACTGAACCCATGGAAACTGATGATTTCACCAAGAGAGAAAAAGTATGGAGAGAGGATGGAATCCTGGAATGTGTCCATGCATAGGACATGGATGATGATATAGCAAAAATTATTACCTGTGTGGTCTTAGCCAAGTCCCTTTACCACTCTGGGCTTCAGTTTTTTCATTCATACAATTTCAGAGTTCCAATAAATGGCCATTAAATTCTCTTAGAGCTCTGAATCTTGTGATATATGCACACATATGTACATATGGAGGTATTGGGGAACCAGACAAAACAAAACAAAACAAAAGAACAGCTGCTGGAATCCTAAGAGAATAAATTTTATTTCGATACTTGGGAATTGTCTTTTCTACAGCAAACCGTAAAAGCATAATTGAATTACCATGAGATTGTATTTCCCTGTTGAGCATATTCTGGAAAAGATGCGAAACATTTTCCAGTAATGAGAATTCCTATTAAAGAATGATTTTAGTTGGATGCTCTGCTCCTTACTCAGGCAAAACTCCCAGATTGCTTCACCTTTTGTAGGGACTAAAGCAGGGATTTTTAGTCTTTTTTGAGACATGGACCCCTTAGCCAGATTGGTGAAGATTATGAGCTTCTTTTCAGAATAATGTTTTTAAATGGATAAAATAAAATACATAGGATTACAAAGGAAAACCAACCATAATGAAATAAAGATATAATTTTCTTCAGTTCAGGTTCATGGACTCTGTGGGTCCCAAATTAAAAGCCTTCAGATTTAAAGGAAGAGGTCTATCAGGAATGAATCAACAAACATTTATTGAGTACCTATCTCTATAGCATCTTCCTCATTTAGTTTCTCTTTTCATTTCTTAACATTCATTTTTAAAAGTTTTCAGTTTCAAATTCTTTCCCTCCCTCGAGCCCCTCCCCCACTCACTGAGACTACAAGTAATACTATACCTATTACACATGTGAAGTCATGTAAAACATAAACCCCCTCATTTCTTAACCTTAAAAAATTTACAAAGTACTCTGCCCTAGTTAGCAATTGTAGTGACTTCAAATGAAATCAATTTCCTTGACCAGAAGGAGTCTATAGACTAACTAGTGAATCAAAACTAATACCCATAAAAGTTGTTTTTTGTTTTTCAGTCATGCCCCACTCTCTCTGACCCCATTTGGGGTTTTCTTGGCAAAAATACTGGCATGGTTTGCCATTTTCTTCTCCAGCTCATTTTACAGATGAGGAAATGGAGGCAAACAGAGTGAAGTGACTTGCCCAGGGTCACACAGTTAGTAAGTGTCTGAGGCCAGATTTGAACTCAGGAAGATGAGTCTTCCTGACTACAGGCCTGGCAGTCCCATCTAGCAGGGAAAAATTAAGTCCTATAGGGCTGACTGTCTATGCTGTAGGAATTAAGGGAAGGCAGAGTTCAGTGTAAAACAAATTAATAAAGGAAAGCCACATGCAGAGGATCCCGAGATCATAGATTTCTAGCTAGAAGGGATCTTAGAGATTATTTATTCCAATAACTCCTTCAGTTGAGAAAACTGAAGCCTGCTTTGATTTGTTTAATGATTTGTTTAAGTCACAGTATCAGGATCATAGAGAATTGGTAGATCTTACATACACATGGGAGGTAGGGGGAACAACATTAGTGAAAGCCCCAGAGGGTAAGGTAAAGTAAGACAACCAGTCTACCTAAAAATCAAAGAATACACCTCGGGGAGTAATCAAAAAGACATTTAAAGTCAGATTTAGGACTATGGATCTAGAAGGGACCTCAGTGGTCCCTATACCTCCACTACCCCACATCTTCTTAGATAAGAAAACTAAGGCCCGTGGAGGCTGTGACTTACCCAAGCTCCGACAGACAGAAAGAATCACGGTAGGACTCGAATTCTTGTCTTCCAACTCTCATGCCAGTATTCATTCACTGTACCATGGAGAATCTTGCAATCACAGAAAATGAGTTTGACCTGGATGTACTAAAGCCAACGGTCAAATCAATTTGAGCATCATTCATTCATTCACTCTTTCATTCTACAAACATTTATTAAGAATATCTCTTGCGCAATATAGCGTGTTAGGCACTAGAAAAGATATAAGAATAAATAAAACACAATCCTCACCCTTATGAAGCTCACAGACCACTAGAATATTCATGGAGATAACCTCCTTTGGCTTGCTTCTTGTATACTTATGAGCTAACGGAAATTTTAAGTAGACTTTAAACAAAATGGACATTTATTTTATGATTTTTTAAAAAAGTCACTGAATAGCTTTGAGTTATTAAAACATTCCTGATTTTGTTTATACAGGCAGAGATTTTCAAAGGTCAAATTTCCCCTGCTGTAATCACCTTTATATATCTATGTACAGTATTATTCTAGTTCTGTAAACAACCTTAAAATAGGCGATGATAATACCATCAGATTTAAACAGGGAAAGAGGTTCACATTTCTGAGCCTCTCCAGCCAGAATGAGATCTTTAAGCAAGGTCAATGGTCTTGGTAAAATATTGCATTTTATAATATGGCTCTGAAACATTAACATGGGATGGCTGTAGCTACTTCAACAAGGATAACATCTGAAAGGTTCTTTATGTGAAGATTCAGTGCCTCTAGAACATCACATCTAGGAGTAGAATAGATAACAGAAGAGAGGTATGCATTGGGGGAGGAGAAATAGATTTCATATTCACAATTCAATTAAATTCAGTGCTGTTACATAAAAGATACAGTGTGGCACAGTGGATAAAGCATTGGGCTAGGAGTCATGAAGACTTGGATTCAAATTTAGCCTATGTATGACATATGCTATCTCTATGACCTCGGGCGAGCTACTGAAACTTTCAGTATCCCCAAGCAATTCTCTGTGACTATAGATTTCATAGTAGGTATTAGTCTATGTTAGTGAAGAAATTTCATCATATTACTAGTCCAACATTATACGCATATACACACATACACATACATACATACACATAGCTCTGGGTATATAAAAGTAAAAATAATATCATTTCTTCCCTCAAAGATTTTGCCCACTAATTTTGACTGTGGAAGGAAGGTCCAGAACATACTGAGTTATCTACCTCTCTCAGTAGAGAACTAATGGTCTCCAAAGTATATGTGTGTGCATGTATGTGTGTGTGCATGTGCCAGTCATGGCTCGACCCTAAGGGGATCTTGGTCTGATATCAAGGAATGTGTGATTAGCCAATCAGAAGATAAGAAGATGGGTCACATCCCTTCTCTCAGCCATCACCAATTATAGGAATTCTGGTTGATTTCCAACACAACCATACCTAGTTTCATCCCACAAGCCTTTCCAACTCCCCACCTCCGCTTCCTCAGAAGTTCTCATCTCCCTTTTTTTGATCTAGATAGAAGTCCCTCTGGGCAATTATAAACTAACCACTGTCAAAACAGTAGCTGTACAGATGCCATTAGGAAAATTCCATCTCCCAGAATACCCACCATCTGTCCCTCAGATCACCTGTTGAGTGTAGCAGTCATCCTTTGGAGGGCATTTTGGTGTGGTGACTCTTAAGTAAAAGCTCTACACACACATTCTCTTTTTTGTGAATAGAATGAAGTGATGCTTGCATAAATAAGGATTATTCCCTTCTTTATGCTTGTATCTTCAGCACCTAGAATGGTGCCTGGCAAACAGTAGTTGCATAATCAATACTTATTGACTAACTGATTGATAAGCAGGCACAGGTGGGTTCTGATTCACATTTCAGATGTCATTACATTATTTTCATCCCCAAATCCATTTGTCTCACAAATTTCCTTATTTCTGTTGAGGGTACCAATATCCTTCCAATGACCCATGTTCACCACTTTGGTGACATCTTTGACTTCTCTTTTTCACTATCATTTTCATTATTATTTTTTTTTTGGCTAGGCAATGGGGTTAAATGACTTGCCCAGAGTCACACAGCTAGTAAATGTCAAGTGTGTGAGGCCAGATTTGAACTCAGGTCCTCCTGACTCTAGGGTCGATGCTCTATCCATTTCGCCACCTAGCTGCCCCTTCACTATCATTTTCACATGTGCAGTCAGTTGCCAAATCTTGTCATTTCTAGCCACATGTTTTTCATCTGTCTCCTCAATATTCACACAGTTACCCCTTAGTTTAGGCTTTTATCATCTCTTGCCTGGATTATTATAATAGTTTCCTAATTGTTCTTCCTGCCTGAAGTATCTCCTCTCTCCAATAAATCCTCCACAGAACTTCCAAAGTGAGTTTTCTAAGCATAGGTCTGATCGTATCATTCCCTTAATCAATAAATTCCAGTGACCCACTATTGACTCTAAGGTCAAATATGATTTAATCTTTATCTCCTTGTAGGATCATAGATTTAGAAATGGAAGGAAACTTGGAGGCTAGACAGTCCAACTCACTCATTTTTCAAATGAGGAAACTGAGGCCCAGAGAGGTTGAGTGACTTGCCCACCGGTAAGTATCTGGCTAGATTTGAATCCAATTCTTCCTGATTCCAAGTTCAATTTTCTATTCTTGGGTAAGTTTTATTTATTTATTATTTATTTATTTATTTGTTTTTTGCTTAAGCAGTTGGGATTAAGTGACTTGCCCAGGGTCACACAGCTAGCAAGTGTCAAGTGTTTGGTCTGAGGCTGGATTTGAACTCAGGTCCTCCTGACTTCAGGGCCAGTACTCTATCCACTGTGCCATCTAGCTGCCGCCTTGGGTAAGTTTTATAATGTATATAATTGTTTGTACAGAAGTACATTATATAAGTTATACATAAGCACATATTAGAGGTGCATACTAAAAGACTTTTTACTGATGGGGATGCTCAATCCAAAAGTTTAGAGATTACTTCTTTGCCCCCATGAAAAGACATAATAGTCTGGTTTTCATATGGGAGATTCCCAAGTCTGACTGCCCTGGGGTGCTTAGCATACCAGTCAATCAAGTAAGCAAGAAACAAGAATTTATTAAATATTTATTGTGTGCCAGGCACTGTGGTGGGACAAAAACAACGGTGATCTGAGAGTCAAGAGGACAGGGTTATAGTCCCAGTTCATTAACTAACTTAATCTGTGATCATGGGCAAGTCATTCTCCTTCTGGACTTGCTTTTTCTTATCCTTCAAAAGAGGGCATTGGACTCAGTGTTCATTAAGATCCCTCCTAATTCTACCATGTCACAGAATTTTGCTCCACATGTCTCTTCCCAAACTAGGAATGACCTGATTTCAAAACTGTCTTTGCAATTGTTCTTTTCTTACAGTTCTGTTCCTGGCTGCTGGTTGCTGCCTTCTGTTGCCAACAAGGTTAAAGGCAAAGCTGTTTCCTAACAGAGCTTTAAATGGGGTGGGCAGGGGCAGTCATCAGAGCCTAGTTTGTAACTATAGAAGTAGTTTATGCACTGGCACAATCTTTGCTAAATTAGAGCCTGGGAAAAGGATGAACTCTTATCACTGCATTATCAGACCTCAGACAGAAAACATATATATATATATATAATATGTATATATGTGTGTGTATATATATCTATATCTATATCTATATATAAATATACACATATGTTTGTGCATTTCTCTTCTCTACTATTCCAATAAGGAGCTTCAAGCTCTGCTGACATTTTGTTCCATTGAATGCAGTTGTCTGTTTTGGCCAGGGTTTTAACCATGTCAAGAAAAACTCAAAGGAACCTTTCAGCCCAGGTGATATATTCTATATTAAGTGCACAAAGTGCTTTCCCTTGCCTTTCCCCATCCCCATGAGCTCCCCAAATAGGTATCGTATCTAAACTCGGCCTATCGAGAATTCTGCCTATCCTTCCAATTCCAGGTCATTCCTTTCTCTGTTGTTTACTACTTATATCAGGAATTCTTAAATGTTTTCCACTAGTGACCCCTTCAGTGCTTCTTAAACTATGGGTTGTGACCCCGTAGGACTTTGAATAAGTCACTTAACTTCTCCAAAGCCCAGTTTCTTCATCACTAAAATGAAAGACATGGCCTAGTTGGCCTTTGAGTACCTTTCCAGGTCTATGTCTATGACCCCATGAACCTCTTCAATTTCTTCTTCAACTGTTCTAGCCATCATCCATTTATCTCTTCTCTGAATTCACACAACTCTTGTTTCTGTCATACAATTGAGCAATTATGCTGCCTTGAATTGTTCTCTAATAGTCTCTTTTATGTAAATTTGGCCCCTTCAATTAGAATATAAGGTTCCAGAAGATAGCTGACCATTTCTTATACTTCTCTAATATGTCAGTTGATGAATAAATACCTGTTGATTGGTTGGTCAATGAATCTGTGGTTACTTGGACATGTATAAAAATTGCCAGCTGTTGACCAAGTGTATTCATTCATACATTCAATCATTCATTCATCAAACATTTATTATCCAAGAGGATATCACAAATAAACAAATATAATAAAAGAGGTAAATAATAATAAAAGAGGTAAAATGAAAGTTCTATAGAAGGTCTGAAAGAGTATCTTTACCTAATTTTATCAATCTCCTTCCCTCCTTTCTTCCCCTCTGCCCCCAACAAACAGACACACACACACACACACACACACTTTCATTTCCTCTGAGGATAAGATATAGTAGGGAGCTGTCCAGCAGAAGCTAAATTTTAAGTTCCAAAGTAGGACAATGCTCTCACACACAGATATGAAAACATTTATGTTCATAAGACGTTATGCACATCAAATTATCTCTGACTTTTTGATGAACTTAAACCTCCTTGTTCAACAGGCATCTGAAACTTCCACATTTTTCTAACCCACAACTTTGTCTCCTCCTTGAATTCTTGTTGGCTCTCTGATACTTACTCATTATTCTGAGGTAGACCCAGTTTTTTGACTTGAGCTCTCTACTTACCTCTCTGCAGCTTTGATAATTAACTCTTTTTTTCTGAATAATTGATTTGGTGCTTCTTGACCTTACTAGTGAAGAACTCCTAGTCATGACCCTTCCTTTGCTCCCTGGTTCATGGAGCCTTAGCTTGAGCTATGGAAGATTCCACACTCCAGTTATTGCGAAAGGATCACCTACTCCCTTCAAATAAAATCACAACACAACACAATTTGCTATTAGGTGGCACAGCGGATAGAGTGCTTGGTATGGAGTCATTTAGACTTGAGTTTAAAACCAACCTTAGATACTTAATAGCTGTGTGACTTAACCTGTTTGCCTTAGTTTCTTCATCTTTAAAATAGGGATAATAAAACCATTTACCTCCCAGGGTTATCATAAGGATCAATAATAATTGTAAAGTGCTTAATGCAGTGACTGGCACATAGTAAGTACTATATAAATTATTATTACAACAACTTTCTGTGTGAGCAAGAAAGGGAAAATGTGACTATGACCATTAAACAGAAGGGGGGCATTGAGGCCCACAGAGGCAGATGGCACTCCCCTGCTATTCCTATTCTTATCCAGAACATTACACTCATCCCCATGAATATATATTTACATATATGTATATGTACATACTCACACATACATTATATATATATATATATTCTGACTTCTGAGGTGACTCTTAGACTGTGAATATCAAACTATATGTGGCACACAAGATGTGTAGGTGCTTAAAATTCTTGAGATATGTGTGTGTGTTTGTATGAGATAGACAGACAAAGAGAGGTGGAGATAGGGAAGCAGAAAAATGGAGAGACCAGAGAGAAAAAGAGACAGAATGAGAGGAGAGTTTAAACTGGGCATTTTTTTGTAAAAAAAAATCTTAAAAGCTTTTTTAGTTTAATAAGTCATTGTAAAAGATAAAATTTAAATATATTCCATGTGGGCTATTCTTGGCGATATGTAATCCTTTTAAGACTCTGTAGTTCAGAAAATATATGCAGGCCGACGTGTCTCTGTGATACTAGGGCAGCACAATATGAACCATTGTCTAAGAAATGGTCATCAATTATGAGAAGGGTGATGATTCCACTAAAGGAAGAGTAGGCCCTAACATAACATTCTTGTCAGCTGGGTCTAGGCTAAAGTAACAATCTAGGAGAGCCCTAAGGGCTATATATTTAGTACTGAATGTTGCATGTCCTACATCTTACTGAATATTCTATTTCACACCTATAAACTGGAACACTACTTTCTTTTTTTTGCTAAGTGATTCAATAAGTCATCACACCATGAGTCACCCACATTTGGAGAACCAGCAACAATCAGAAAGCATTCTTACCCACCCTTTTTATTGTTCAATCTCTGATATTTTGCTATACACATTGGGGTGCTCAGATGAAATATCATATTCTTCATTAACTACTTTTTGATTTTATTAATTAAAAATGATCTCTTCTCTGGAAGGAGCAAAAGAGGGAGGTTAGAAGAAAGGAAGGGAGAGAAGAAGGAAGGAAGGAAGGAAGAGAGGGAGGGAGGGAAGAAGGGAGGGAGGAAAAAAGGATGGAAATGCATTCATTAAGCACTTAGAAAGTGCCAAACACTGTGCTAAAAATTGGAGATAAAAATTCAAAAGAAAGACATGCTTTACCCTCAAGGAGCTTACATTCTAGTAAGGGGAGACAACATATATAGGGAATGGTAGCCAGAGGTGGGTGCGTTTGCCTTGGAAGTCACCTGTATGGCGAGTGGGTTAATAGGTTAGTCCACTGACATGCCTTTTCCAGAGGCAATGGTAATATGCATTGGCAGGATAGAAAGTGGACAGGGTGAAGATTGAGGGCATGGTCCCAGGAAGTGAAGAGCAAAGTAGCTTAGCTCTTCTTGGGCATCATATGAATGCTCAGAGCACTTAGTTTATGCATCTTTTACGGTTATTTTTTTAAATCACATTCTAATGAATATTTTGGCTATTTGTGACTTTTAATTATCTCCTCCACTAGATTGTAAATGCAGGGCAGAATGAGAAATAGCTTCTTCACTTTTGTATCATTCATAGTGTCTTGCACAAAAACCATCCTTTCATTCAGTGCCATAACTAGACATTGAGATACCCCAACAAAAATTTCAGAAAGGGCTTCACTGCCCTTTGTTAGTTGCCCCCAAACAAAAACAAACAAGAAAAGCAAACTCTCAACCTTCCTGTGTAGGGTAGGAGACTACTTAAATATTATTGATATCTTTGGGGGGGTAAGGGCTTTTAAGACATATTTTTTCATGCAGATTACAGCCATATTAAAATCTGTTCAAGCTGAGTAACTGATCTTTAGCAAGGTCCTGAAAGTTTAAAGGATTTAGGTAAAGTGGGTATTTATTATATGGAAAGACAGCACTTTATGGATCAGGAATCTAGAATTGTAGGGCTCTAGAGGTCATCTAGTCCAATTCCCTCATTTTACAGATGATAGAACTTTGGCCAAAGGACATTAAGTGACTTACCCACTGTCATATAGATAGTATCATAGGTAGAACTTGAAGCCAGATCTTCTACCACTAGAAGCCAACGCTCATGACACTATGCCATAATACCCTTCTTTCTTCAAAGGTCTCTAGCAATACAAAATGAATATTCATTGTTTAATGTTAGACTCTTGAATGAGTTGGCAGAGGACTACCTCTAGATGCCACATGGGTGTGTGTGTGTGTGTGTGTGTGTGTGTATTACATATATATATATATATATATATATATATATATACATACATACATACATACATATATATGGAGAGAGAGAGAGAGAAAGAGAGAGAGGGAGAGAGAGTTTTAAACGGCTCTCTTGAGGATGTTTAAGCCGCTTAATTCTCCAAGGCACTTGGAACAGTATTTAGAAAACATTTTGAAAAGCATTTGGGAGTTTTTGCATCTCCCACAGACCTAAGCACCTTTTGGAAAGGCTCCAGCTCCCAGATCACTCAGATCATCTGCTCCCTCCTGACCTCCCAGACAGGTGCCTCTCCCCATCCTGAAAAAATGGTAAAACAGATTGAGAACAAAGAAAACTTTGACTCTGAATTGAAAGAAGCTAGAGAAAAATTAGTAGCAGTTGACTTCTTTGTCACATGGTGTGGACCATGCAAAACAATCAAGCCTTTCTTCTATTTACTTTGTGAAAAGTACCCTGACGTGATCTTTATGGAAGGGGATATAGATGTCTGTCAGGATATTGCTATACAGTACAAAGTGAACAGTTCTATAAAAATGGACAAAAATTGGGTGATTTTTCTGGAACCAATAAGGAAAAGCTAGAATCAACCATTAATGAAATGAAATAATCATGGATCCTGTAAACAATGTGAATGACTGTCAGATGTCTAAATTATGTAGCTTATCATTTTTTCTAATTCTGAAAAAGATCAAGGGTAATGAAAGTATGTATCCAAATGGCAACAAATCCTAAAGACAATAAAATGTAAGTCCTTACATTTTGGAAAAAAAAGAAAGAAAGACATTTGAGGTTGAGGCAAGTCACTGCATAAAAGTAGTTGTCTTTTGTTTTGTTTTATTTTTCCCTCAGCAGTCAAGATATTTATTCTAAATAGCAGGCAGGCTGTCAGTGCCAGCTGAGGCCCATCAGCCCTGTTTGGGCAAGGTGAGCTAATAAGTCAGATAGTTTCTGGCAACTGTTGGACAAACAAACATCTTCTGTAATGGTGCTATTGCACAGGATTACTCCTCCCTCATCAAAAAACAAAACAAAACAAAACAAAACCCCAAACTATTGTGCCTCCTATAGTTCCATGAGCTTAGTGTCACTAATTTCTTGAGATTCCTCTTTTGTTCCTCTTGAAATGTCACACAGAGATGAGCAAAAAACTAGATCTGGATTCAAATGGTTGGTGTTCTGCATCATCATCATCATCATCATCATCACTAGCATTTGTATAGTGCTTCAAGGTTTGCAAAGCACTTTACAAATAAATCATTTTATTCTCACAACAACCTTGGAATATAGGGGCTATTCCCCTTTTGCAGACAAGAAAACCAAGGCTGAGAGGGGTTAAATAACTTGTTCAGGGTCACATAATTAGTAACTATCTGAGGCAGAATTTGAAATCGGGTCTTCTTGAGTCCAGACCTATCACTCTATTCACTGCACTGCATAGCTACATGTTTGACCTTAGACAAGTCACATACCCTCTCTGAGTCTCATTTTCCTCAACAATACAATGGTAGGATTGAACTAGATCGGTGGCTCCCCACCCCACCTTTAGATCAAGGTTGAGGGATGGGGCTGGTGCTGTAAAGTTATTGCTAGGGGGTGCATGAGTCTATATGTGAATGTGTAAATTCTTCTATGGACTAAATATTTTGTCTTGTACATTTATGTATTATTTAGTTGTCATTCAGTCATATCCACCTTGCTATGACCCCATTTGGTGTTTTCTTGGCAAAGATACTGGAGTGGTTTGCCATTTCCTTTTCCCACTCATTTTCAGATGAGGAAACTGAGGCAAACAGGGTTAAATGACTTGCCCAAGGTCACACAGCTAGTAAGTGTCTGAGACCAGATTTGAACTCAGGAGGATGAGTCTTGATGTATTACCATTTTTCAAAGGCATGCTGATGTTATTTTGGTTCACATAGGTACAAATAATATTGCAAGAAGGGATCTAGAACATAAAGATAAAGATTACAAAATCTTGGACAATAAATTGAAGACCTTAAAGATACAGGGGGCAATTTAATCATTGCTTACAGGTGAAGGTAAAGTATCCTGAAGAGAAAGGCATATTGAGGAAGTGAAAATGTGTTCTAGAAGATGGGGTGTGAGAAGGGGATTTGCATTTCTTGATCAAAACTTAGAATTCAGGAGGATCAGGCTCCTGTCCAGGGTGTACACTAGCCAGGGTATACACTAGCAAGGGACAGTAAGACTGAATTGCTGAGTTGGTTGGTTTGAGTCTGAATTTTCTTTGTTACAAGAGAGACTTGAATGGGGAAAGGGAACATATAGGGAAATGATTCTGATGTTAAAAAAAAAGAAAAGGAAAACATAAATAAAAATGTACAAATTGGAAGAGGGGGAACAGCAGGAATACAAATCCATGTTCTTAAAGCTTCAGCAATGTAGGTCAGCTTATCAAGGCAGATTCTGAGTACTATAACAAAATCCTCATGTGCTTATCGCTTAAAAAAAAATTGCCTGGAGTCTTACAAATCTAATCAAAAGGGCTTCAAATGAAAAATGAAAGGGGATAGAGAAAAATGTCTACATATGCATTGTGTATATGTGTATATGTATGTATATACGTGTGTGTGTGTGTGTGTGTGTGTGCTCATTGATTGGCCAACAATAGGTCCCTGCCCAAGCACCACTTAATGGTTATTTTTTGGGCCCTGCTGGCTCAGAGTGAATGCAAATAGTAATCTTTTCTCTTTAGGCCAGCAACCCCGAGGATCTTCCCCTCCCAGTTTGATTTTTTTTTTTTTAATTAAAGGTGTCATCCATTGACTCTCTTCTTAAACAGGCCTAATCACTGAATGGGTGTTGCTTCAGTCAAAGTGAAAACTCGGAAAGACCTTAGCTTAAAAAAGCCATGGTCTCCCACTGTATCATGGGCCATCTCCAGTCATCCTGATCTATATCTGGCCACTGGATCCAGATGGCTCTGTAGGAAAAAGTGAGGCTGGTGACTTTGCACAGCCCTCCCTTCCTCAAATCCAATTCAATTGCAAGTCATGGCATCACCTTCCTGATGTCATGGTCCTCTTTGAGAACAAAAGACAAACTACCACGTGTGTGTATATGTATGCATGCATGTATGTATGCATGTATAATACATACATATATATGGATCCTGGTAACAATATGAACAACTGTCAGCATATATATATACACACACACATATATACATATATACACACACATACATACACACATATCTATATATGCATATAGATTATATATGTATAATCATATAGCTTAAAAAAGATATACATACTTCTGTGTGGATGTATATGTCTGTGTATAATACATACATATACAAACACATATATGTATATGTATGTGTGTGTGTGTGTATATATGAATATATATGCATATATGTACACACACATACAGTTATCCCTTCCACATCACAGGGATTGGGGGGATGGTGCCCCCTGTGATCTGGAAAATCTACTTAAAATATTTTGGTTCTCCTTTCTTACCAGAGAAGAAGACTGGATTTTTTTTTCTTTTTCTTTTATGGGGTGTATACAGTACCTTACAGTAAAATTTGGGTTAAGTATTTGGTCATAGACTATATTATACAATCCTATACCTATATTTATTAATTTCTCAGTTTCTAAACTTTTTCTGTGTCATCTTCTGGCCTTTGTGTGTCATCTGCAGCTTCTGCAAAACTCCCCAAAAATTCCCATTGAATTTCTCATGCTGACCCAGGATATTGGGTCAGGGATCCTGGGTCAGTCAGGATACTGGGGTAGGGAAAATACCGATGTGGAAGGAATAACTATGTATATGTATAAGCCTCAGATGAACACAGAAAGTATGACTAACAAGCAAGGAGAATGATACATCCTAATGCAGAAAGGAAAGTTTAACCTCAGGTGTCATGGAAGGAGAAAGGAAATTCATGACTGGTATATGGCCCTGGTAGGGTATACCTTATACAACAGAAACAAGTTAAGTGAGAAGACAGGGAGGGCAGAGTCTAGAGCGAGACACCATTGTGTTAAAAAGATATACTCATATAATCATACTCATAGGAAATCTAGGAACCAAAAGGAGAAACAGGGTGGAGAGTATTTGGGTAAAGATGAACAGAAGTGATATTGTCATCTGAGTGTGTTACAGATCACCTGTGTGGAAAAAAAAAATGGGAGATCAGAGAAACAGATCACAGGCCAATACCAGAGACATGACATAGTAGTGGTAGAGGTAAACGATCTAGACATGTGCTGGACCTTTCTTTTTGTCAGAATCAAGTAAGTTCATTTCTTTGCTTGGCTTAATGGCAATTTCATCCTTAAAAATGCAGTGGAACCAAAAAAGGGTACTTCTATTCTGGAAAGAATTCTCACTAAAAAAAGAGAAACAATTTCCAGAGGGTGGGGAGTGACTATGCCGTTTTAATTTGTTCTAGAGGAGAGAAAAGTCACACATGTACCCCGGATTGTTGGAGAAAAAGTTTCAAAAAGTTCAGAGAAAGGATAGCTAGGGAGAAATTACTTAACATTCTGTAGGGGAAATCAGCCCTGGAGGTGTAGGAATCTCTCAAGAATGATATTCTGAAGACACACAGAGAAACAATTCTAATCAGGAGGTGATGTGAAAATTGTTTAAGGAGATCCATATAAGATGTGTACAGAAGAAGGACGCAAGGCTAGGTTAATAGTGGATGAATATAAAAGTATGTCATGGTACTCTAAGAATAGTATCAGAAATAATAAATTCAAAATGAACTGAAGGTGGTGAGAAAGATAAGGGCAACAAAAAGGTTTGGGGTGTGTTGTTTTAAACTGGGGGAAGAGGAGAATCAAGAAAAGGATAAGATCACTTCTGTATGGGGGAGATGGGTTGGGATGATAACTTACAGATGAGAGAAATAAAAACTATCCACCCTTATTTTTCTTCTTTTTTTTCTGCCAAAGAGAATAGTTTTTGTAATGCAAAAGGAACAAATAATAATGGCTAATATGGAGATAACACCCAAGGTAAGTCGGAAATTACAAAGCAAGCATCTAGGGGCTGTTGATGAGGGATAGTTCTGAGGCAGAATGGATAGAACACCAGCCTTGAAGTCAGGAAAACTCATCTTCATGAGTTCAAATCTGGCCTCAACCACTTACTAGCTGGGTGACCCTGGGCAAGTCACTTCACCCTATTTGCCTCACTTTTCACATTTATGAAATGAGCTAGAGAAGGCAATGGCAAACCACTCCAGTATCCTTGCCAAGAAAATCCCAAATGGGGTCACAAAAAGTCAGACACAACTGAAAAATGACTGAACAAGCTGTTGATGAGTTCAAGTTATTAGGCCCAGATAACCACATCCTAAAGGAATGAAATAACTAGCCGATGTCATAATTGAGGCATTTTTCTATGATATTTGAATAGGGAGAACAGGAAAGGTACCACAGCTCTGGAGACAAGTAAATGCTCTCTTGATGTTCCCAAAAGGGAAGAAAATGGAACCTGCCAACTGTAAGTCAGCAAACTTGACTTCAGTTCTTGTCAAAATTCCTGGATATATTTTGGGTTAGTGACCACCTAGAAAGGGAAGTGGTAAGGACACAGAGTGATCATGGCTTCAAGAATTTGTCATAGGATCATGTACTCAAGAGTTGAAAGGGGCCAGCCAGGTGGCGCAGTGGATAGAGCACTGGCCCTGAAGTCAGGAGGAACTAAGTTCAAATCTGGCCTCCAACCAAACACTTGACACTTACTAGCTGTGTGACCCTGGGCAAGTCACTTAACCCCAATTACCTAAAAAAACAAACAAACAAAAAAAAAGACAAAAAAAAAAGAGTTGAAAGGACCTTGGAAGTTTTTTTTAGTCCAACCCTATTTTATACAGTGAAGCCCATAGAAGTTACTTGTCCAAGATCAAATGGGTAGTTAGTGGCAGAGCCAGGATTTGAACCCAGATTCTCTGACTATAAATTTAATGTTCTTTCTACTGCACCAGAGCAAGTTCACCATATTTCCTTTTCTGATAGGTCAGGCTGGTCTGTTAGAGAAATGTTAAAGCCCTAGTTTCTCATACTTTTCAGATAAACATCTGATGCTTCTCTTCTTATTCTAGTAGAAAAGACAGAAAAATGTATATTAGACAATAATACAAGCAAACGTATTCAGAAGTGGTTGAATGGACAGAATAATTATGAACAGTTCAGTGTCAACCTGGAAGCCCAACACAGGCAGAGTGCCCCAGGTGTTGTGTTGCTGATCCTGTGCTGTTTAACATGCTTGTCCATGTCCTGAATTAAGGCATAGATTACATGAATATCAAATTTTCAAATGATGCAAAGCTAGGAAGAATAATTAACAGAGCATATGACTGAGTCAAGGTCCAACAAAAGACCTTGACAGGCTATGATCAAATAAGACAGCATTTATAAGGGAGAAATGTAAAGTCTTCTGCTTGGGTTCAAAAAAGTCAACTTCACAAAGTATAATATGAAAGGAGATTTGAAATAGATCTTGAACTTTTAGTGGACTCACTCAGCTTAATATGAGCCTGCAGTATACTATAGCAGTCAAACAATAATGGAAACAGGCAACAAAACACGAGTTCTTGGGTCTGCATTAAGAGAGACAAAGCATCCAGAAGGAGGGAAGTGAATACACCTTAGTCATACCACATCTAAGTTTTTTTGGTTAGGCTCTGGGCATCACATTTTTGGAAAGACATTCGTAAACTGAAGAGAACCCAGAAGAGGGAAGCCTGGATAATGAAGAACCTTGAGATCATGCCATAAGGATTTATTACAGAAACTAGGCAGTTATTAAAGTTTGGAAAAATAGGATCTTTGTCAGGGATGGGAGGGATTGAGATGGAAGTTATCTTTCAAATATCTGAAGGAACCTTGTTCTGCTCAGTCCTAGAAAACACCCTCCACCACCAGGAGTGCCATTCCCTCCCTTCCTTCTCCTTTTTCTGCTTTCTCTAGTCTGCTCTACCCAGAACCCATCCTGGATGGTCAGGACACAGGAAGACCCACCACCACCAGGTGTATAAATACAATATACAACTACAGCAAAATAAATGGAAAAAAAGAACAAGTCTGAACACTGTGTTCTGTTACTGCCACCACCCTGATGCATGCTTCCATTGCCTTATGTGTGAACTATTGTATTAGCCCTGCCTGAAGTTTCTCTTCACACCAATCTAATCTCCAATAGTGTCATTTTCCTAAAGCAGACGCTTGATGATACTCCATTCTCCTACTCAATAAATTCCACTACTCCCTCTTACCTCCAAAGTCAAATTTAAAATGTTGCTTGACATTTAAAGCTCTTCACAACTTGGCTCCTTCCTACCTTTTCCAGTCTCCTTAAACTCTATTCCCTTCTGCATACTTTGCCTTCTTGCTCTCCCTCATAAGCTCTATTTCCTGAATCAATGCCTTTTTTTTAATGGCTGTCCTCCATTCACAGAATGATCTCTCTCTTCACTTCTACCTACTGACTTTCCCGGTTTCGTTCAAGATTCAACTCAAACCCCACCTTCTGTAGAATATCTCTCCCTCACCCCAATTTCTAGCACCTTCCCTCTGAGACTACCTCCCATTTTCTCTGTATATCCTCTTCAAGAATGAAGGACAACCAACAAACAACAACAATCTGTATGTACAGATTGTCTCCTCCATTAGACTATGAGTTGCTAGAGTGCAGGGACTGTATTTTTGCCTTTCTTTGCATTCCCAACAGTTATCACAGTATCTAGCATACAGAAGGTGCTTCATAAATAATTACTGACTGATTGAAGTAATAAAACCCAATTCTGCTCTTTCCTTAGGACTCATGAACCCTCACTGTCATTCCCTTTCCAGCAGTTTCCTGGTTGGATTGAGACCTGGACTTCACATATTTTTCTCATTCCCCTCCTCCCCATCGGTTAACTCCATCACTTTCGTCTTGACTTTTGACTTATGTCTTGCCACTGCATTTCAATGATCCTGGAGGAGAGAGTGTGGCCAACAGCTTTGCATAGCTCTGCCTCACTTAAATCTAATTCACACTCAAGTCAAGACATCACCCTCATAATGCCATTTGTCCTCTTCAAGAACAAAGCACGAACAGCAACAACAACAACCCCATCACTAGTAGACTGTGGCTGAGCTCTAGGACAAGCCTTAATGTGACTGACCTAGAGCCCTGATATGGTATTATTTCACTGAGAGAACAGTGTTTCCCTTATTCATAGGAAAGAGTTAAACTGATCATAGTGCCCTGAAAATATTTCTACACAAGCCTAAAATACTATTGTTCTTTAAATCACTGGAACAAATGACCTAAGAGAGATAATATACCTTAAGTTACATGTGTTAATATGAATCTAATTGTCAGATCAATTCAGTTCTACTCAACAAATGGTTAGAAAGACTGAAATCAAAAGCAACGTCCATCCTCTCCCAGTGACAGCAACTAGGAGAGGGGAGTGAGGAGTAAGGAGAAGGGGTACAGTTACACACACATCTGACTTTTCTATAACCTGACAATTCCTAGATGGGGTGGTGGAAAAAGCATTGACCCATCAGGAGATTTGGATTGTAGTCCCCCATCTTTTGGCAAACTAGTAATGTAGCCTCAGGCAAGGAATCTAACCTCACTTGGCTTCCAGTTCCTTACTTGCATTTATTTACCTTCTTGGAAATGTAGCCTCCAGAGGGGAATAAACTAACGTGGTAATAATGGAAAGGACACTGGCTCTGGAGTCAGAGGAACTGGTTTCAAATTCCAGCTTCCTAAACACCAGCTGTATTACATTGGGCAAGGTACTTAACCTCTCTGGGCCCCCATTTCTTCATCTATAAAATGAGGGAGTTAGACTGTGTCAAAATTCCTTTCCATCTCTAAATTTGACTATCACACTCACATTCAATGTGCTCTTTCTTCACTTCTGCCTCTCAGGCTCCTTGTTTTTCCTTTAGGTCTCAGCTCAGATGCCACTCTCTTCAGGAAGCCTTCATAATCCTGTCTCTCTCTTACCCCTGCTGCCCAGTTTTTTGGGTATTCTCTTTTTGGTTTTCCTTTTGTTATCCTTATTTGTATACATGTTGTTTATAAATAGTAGATTGTAAGCTTCTTAAAGACAAGGTCTCTTTCTTTTATGTAGTGCCTCCTTTGGGATATTCCCCTAAAGGTTGCTTACTATCTTGAGGTTCAAGGGGGTACCTTGTAGGTATCCATTCCTAACAATATATAGCTCACAAGCTTCCACCACTGGGCTTCCTGTGAATAGTTCACCAGTAGACTGAACTGGCTCTTAGCAAAGACATTTATTAACATGGTATAGTAAGTGGCTACAAAACATTTCTCCAACATAAACCTGAGGTGAACTCTCGCATAGATACCTGAAGAATTGATGAGAAGAGAGTGAGCACAATTTTAGAATACAATAGTAACAGGGCATGAATGTATATTCATATATGGCCAATTAAATTTTTGCCGTTCAATTGTTTTTCAGCTATGTATGACACTTTATGCCCCTATTTGGGGTTTTCTTGACAAAGATATTGGAGTGGTTGGCCATTTTCTTCTTTCAGCTCATGTTACATATGAGGAAACTAAGGCAAACAGGATTAAGTGACTTACCCAGGGTCACACAGTTGGTAAGACCAGATTTGAACTCAAGAAGATGAGTCTTCTTGACTCTAGGTCCTGTCCTCTATCCACTATGCCCCCTAGCTGCCCTCCAATGAACTTACAACTTCTAATACTCAAGCGCTTGGAAGTCTTTTATCTCTTTATGAAACCTCATGAAGCCTCCTCCTTAACTATAGCTTCTCTTTTGGATATTTAGCTTAAATGTATCCCCAGGATCTACCCCTCTCCACAGCTCAACTCTCCATGGCCAAGGTTGGCTCTCTTGAATACATAGCTAACTCTCTTCTCTCCTTCCAGAAGTCCATTCTTTGACAATGCTCTCTTTTTCAAGTGACTGCTAATCTCTCTAGAGCATGTTTCTCTCCTCCCTCAACTGTGCCTGGAACTCATGAACTGATGAATTGCCAGCTGGGGTGTCTCCCTTTGGGCAAATTGCTACTAGATGCCAGAGTCATGTTGGAAGAAAAGAAAAAGTCCCACCTCATACTCTGCAATGGTTTCCTCCTCAAAGTAAATCTATAGTTTCTTGAACTGTTTTTTAAAGGTCACTTGGTTACACTCATATTCTGTGAGATAATGATATTGTCCCCTCTGATTCATTAAGAAAAATATGTTTATGCCCATAAAGGGACGAGGGCTTAGAAGCATTTTTACCATTTGATACTTAGTTAACTCTTGTAAAAGCTCTGGGCTTTATGGGCTGGGGGAGAAGGAGCTAGATGGTTAAAGTTCAATTCCCTACATGTGTATGCACAGAGTAGGAGCTTATATTAGTATAATGTCTTGTACATAGTTGGTGCTTAATAAATTTCGGTTTAATTGAATTGAATTAAATTGAGATCTCCACCATCACATTCATTAGCACTTCTTTCATTAGCACTATTACTTTCATCACCATCATCATCTTAATAATCTCTTCCACATATCAGCTCTTCAAATATTGGAGAAAGCTATCATGCCTTCCCTGACTGTTCTTCTTTCCAGGCTAGTCTTGCCTTCTTTTTTCATCAGATCCTCCTGGGACATGGTTTCCCCATTTTAGTGACTTTCCTTTAGTAATTCACCCTATACTTGGAGTAAGCTGGAGTTTATCAGAGATTTTCCTAAAATGTGGCACCCATAACTGAACATAGTACTTCCAAGTATGGTCTGACCAGTATAGAATACAATGAGTCTGCTACCTCACCAGTCCTGAACAAAGTGATGCACTGGAATAAGGGTTGAATTTAGATAAAAAGGGAGACGTATTCAAAATACAGGCTACACTACTTAACCAGCTGTAAAATTCTGGCAAGTCACTTAACATCTCTGAGTCTTGAGTTTCTTCATCTATAAAAGGAAAAGGGGGAGGGAGATTCTAGATGACCTCACAAGTTCCTTCCAGGTCTAAAGCAACAATCTGACAGGTTACCATCACCACTGTTGTCTTCATCATGCAACCAAGTAGCATTTGTCACAACCTAATTTCAAATGAGGCAAGTTTAGGTGCTTACTGCCAAAACCCTATTAGTTCAGGTTCAAAGTTAGGATGAAATGAGACACTAGATAGTCATTAAATATTTTACAAAGAAGGTTTACTTTGTCCTAACACAGCCAGAATTTGCAACAAGGATACAGTGGCATCTAACTTTTCTGGACACAGTCCCCCTAATCTCCATTTGGAAACTTGTCTGCTCAGTTGAGGGACCCATTGGTCTTAGATCCCAACCAAGTCTGAGAGACACAAATTCCTTGTAGCTGGGACTTTTTATGTCCCTAGATGACCAGAAAGTTAATTGAGGAAGTCTGGGACAATCAGGTACCAGGGGCACCTTTATTTTGTCCTACCCTGTGTTGGCTGGGGAATGTGGGTGGGGGAAGGAGGCTGCTTCAGGAAAGCTTAGGCCAATCAGGTCCTGGGGGGCAACTTTGTCTTATCTCAGTGCACAGTTATTGTTTTAACAATAACAACCAAGAGTCTCGTCCCTGCCCTCTGGGAGCTGACAGTATAAAATAAACACATACATTTAGGAGTCACACACAAACAAATAAATATAGACACTGATACGTGATTGAAGAATAAAATATTTTCCCTGACTTAGTCCTAAGGG
Organism: Vombatus ursinus; assembly: GCF_900497805.2. Lineage (NCBI taxonomy): Eukaryota > Metazoa > Chordata > Mammalia > Diprotodontia > Vombatidae > Vombatus > Vombatus ursinus. Next base: position 6,503,652 of record NW_020954604.1, on the reverse strand, counting down.
AGCCAGGGAAGGAGAGAATGAAACTGTACACTAATTACAATGACCAAACTTGGCCCTGGATAAGGTATGAGAAAATGCAACTTCTCCTTTCTTTGTAGGATGCTAGGAGTGGGGAACTATGGGTGTGGAACACTGCACACACCGTCGGATTCTCTTGATGTTACTTAGTTGTGTTGGACTTTTCTTTCTTTTTTATTCTTTGCTGCAAGGGACATCTGGCTGGGAAGGGAAGGGAGAAGGAATATATTCAGAAAGAAAGGTCATTGGCTCAATGGCTTTAAAGCTGGAAGAGACTTCAAAGGTCATCTAGTTCAATCTCCTCTTCTAGATAAGGAAACTGAGGCCGAGAGATCTGAAATGACCTGCCCAAGGTCACACAGGTAATAACTGACAGATCTGAGATTCAAACTCAGGTCCCATGAATCCAAATTTGATACTTTTTCCACTATGTGACCTACCTTCTTGTGAGATCAAAACAAAAGATGCCACTAATAATAGCAACAACAACAACAAAAACCTTAAAATACTTTTTTTAAAGTAAATACTGTGATACTTTAATCTTCCCTGTGCATCAGGATTGTGTTTCATTGCTATTTGCAAACTATGGATACCATATTTACTCACGAATTTCCTTCTCCCACCCCCTCTCAACTATTTTAAATTATAGTTTTGTGTTGAAGTCGATTATTAAATTTTCAGTGTAAGCATTGTAGGAAACTACAAATCAATAGTTTAATTTATTATTTTGTTGATTTTTAGACTTAAGAAAATGATAGATAAAACATTAACAATGTAGATTAAACTTAATAGTGTGTCCTGTCTACATTTTTCCTTTGAGAGCCAGTTGTTAAACATTTAGCAGCACATGTTTACACCTATTGCTTTCCCCTGCATTTCACACCTTCCCTTCTCCTTCCCCAACACCTCTCTCCTATAACTTTAAGAAAAAATTCAGTAGAAAGTTTCCCACATAATTTCTATAACTTTTTTTTTCTGGCTCCGAGATGTTAGCAAACAGGGCTGTCAATATGAGCTACACACAGCCTTGTCCCTTTCACTCATGACAGAACAACCCAGGAAAAGAACTTAACTAAGGGTTATAAAATCTACAATCTTCTGAACTCATTTTATTACTTCTGTGTTGCTTTGTGAAAGTTTCCATTTTTTTAAGGTTAGTAAATTGGGCTAAGTGTCTCATAAAAGTTAGGATAGTCATTGAAGGTGCCTTGGGAAAGGAGGATAGTGAACAGGCAGTCACATTCCTGCATCATCCCCATCCTCCTCCTCACTCACTCTAATTTCAGGGAGGAAAATATCATAGCTAAAAGTGGAGGATGAATTCTGGGATATGAAAGGAACCTTGTGACTGTACAAATCATTTTTTTTACCCCTGTTGGCTTCAGGTTGCTCAAACGTCAAATGAGAGGGTTGGATTAGATGATTTCTAAAGTCTTTTCCAGGTATAAAATTCTATGGCTCTAAGAATAGTATTGAGTTATAATTATAAATTATGATAAATAATATTGCAGTATTCTTTGTGGGAAAGGCTGTTGAGAAGTTTAGATGTAGAGGGAGTTCATGTGGGATGAGCTCAATCTCAGTAAAGTAGAAATAAAGATTATCTGTTAGGAAGGAGGAGGAAGCAGATAAGTTGGGAGCTTGAAGAAAAAAGAAGAGGTTTAGAAAAGTCATTATAGGAAATATAAGAAAACAACATAAGGAAAAGAGCAGCTAAGTGGTGCAGTGGATATAGCACTGAGCTAGAAATTAGCAAGACTCATCTTCATGAGTTCAAATTCAGCCTCAGATATTTACTAGGTATGTGACGATGGACAAGTCACTTAACCCTGTTTGCCTCAGTTTCCTCATCTGTAAAATGGGTCGGAGAAGGGAATGGCAAACCACCTAGTATTTTTGCTAAGAAACCTCCAAATGAGGTCATGAAGACTAGAACACAACTGAAAAACAACTGAACAAAGGAAAAGGATGAATAAAAGGATCTCCTTGCAGGAGCGAAGGCCCAGTTAATAGTAAAAAAAAAAAAAATGCTCAGTAGACAGAGTCAGTACCATTTGGCAGCGCAGGCATAGGAACCAAGGGCTCAAGGCATGGTGCAGTGGGAATAATGCTGGTCCTGGAGTTAAAGATATAGGTTAAAACCTTAGTTTTGCTACCAACTCATCACTCAAGTAAACCACAAATTAAATAACCAGTTTTCTCTTTTATAAAATAAGGCAGAAGACCTCTAAAGTCTCAGTCTGAGCAATCTTATTTATTTTGAATGCAAATCTAATTATTTATTCTTTGATTGAGGGCAAATTATTCTTCTATTTCAAAATCACAGGACTTTTAAAAAGCTTTCATGTTTTTAACCACTGAAGTGAATTGACCTGTGTAGAAATTGGACCATCTAAGTTCTTTATGTCTAAAAGAGTGCTTTCGTTTGATACTGCAGACAGGATAACGAAACAAAAAGGCACATCTTTATTCAGCAACCAGATCTAAACGATTTTGAAACCGTGACATTACTAAGCAACTCAATATATGTTTTTCATGTAAAAGGAGAACGTTCTGTTGGCGTCCCCTGAGTACTGTCTGCATACTCAGAAAAAAAAAAGGAGAAAGGACAACAACATATATGATTTTTTTAAATGCAGCCTTTCAAATAGAGATATCACTTAGGTTTTTTGAACTAAGATTCTTTTCCATTAAGTTCCCTGGGGAGATATAGAGGGACTCTTGTCTATTGAAAGCATTTTTTCCAGATGATCTCATTATAGGATCTCTCTTTCTCTGTTATTTCCAGTAAGAACCAAAATTCCAAGCAGTAGAAACTGCTTGGGCAGCTTTCTTGTTATGACTGTTTAGATTTTATTGTCTCTCTCTTCTTACCAAATTAACTTGATCAAATATTCCAAGTGTTCCCATGTGAGACTGGTAATGTGCTACCTTTTTTCTTTCTTATTACATTTTTCTAATCTAGTTCCATTTCTGTGAGCCTATGTTCCATGTCTAAGAGATATGATTATTTTTTTTTTTGGCCATATGTCAAATGTACACAGTGTGGGAAAAGAATGTTGAAAATGCAACCTGGCACCCAAGCAACATTTGTCGTTGGTTTTTACCCTTCAAAAACTCCTTCCTGAAAGGAAAAACAACAGCCTCCCCTTTGGCTTCCATAGCAATAAGTGGTGGAATCATAAGTAACAGGCAATTGAGTAAGAAAAGGAAAATACTCAAAAAGGTAAGTCATCGGAGCTGTTGAATGAGAATCGTGACTTCTGTCTATGCCTGAAACATTGTAAAAGAAATACAGTTTCAGGGCTTAGAGTAACCTGTTGGGAAATAGAGCTGTGCAGCACTACAAAAAGGAATGACCATACAAGGCAATTTCTTAGGGTACCAGCACCCAGTGGGGGTCATACTTTCTCATGGCAGTCTAGACCAGGGAGGGGGAACCTGTGGCCTCGAGGTCACATATTGCCCTCAGGGTCCTCAAGTGCAGCCCTCTGACTGAATCCAAACCGCACAGAATAAATCCCCTTAATAAAAGGATTTGTTCTGTGAAGTTTGGATTCAATCAGAGGGCTGCACTTGAGGATCTAGAGGGCCACATATGACATTGCAGTACTTGAACTTTCTACGTTGTGGCCCTCCTCATTGTGACCACTTTTTACTCACCTGACACCAAATGACACCCATCCTCATGGTGCCATCAACATAGCAACACTTCCTTCCCCCCAAGTTCTCAAAAGGGCAAGACCAGACAGACTCTCTGAAGGATGGACTGATGCCTTTTTCAACACCACCAGATTTTTTGTGGGTATCCTCCATGCCTTCATCATCTCAAATAAAAACGTTCTAATGGCGCGATAGTTGGATTTCAGAAAAAAGTGACTGCTGGGCATTCACCCTGAGAGTTGATTCTAATAGGTACTGAAAATTGTGTTGAAAATCTAAACACTTGGGGTACAGTTTATCCAGAGGTTGTTTTATCAGTTGATCAATTGCTAAACATTTATTAAGTGCCTAATATATGTTGGGGGCAGCTAGATGGTACAGTGGATAGAGTGCTGGGCCTGGAGACAGGAAGACTCATCTCCTTGAATTCAAATCTGGCCTTAGATACTTAGTAGCTGTATGACCCTGCATAAGTCACTTACCCCCTGTTTGCCTCAGTTTCCTCATCTGTAAAATGAGCTGGAGAAGGAAATGGCAAATTACTCCAGTATCTTTGCAAAAAAAAAAAACCAACCCAAAGGGGTCATAGAAAGTCAGATATGACTGAAAAATGACTGGAATGAACCGAATATATGCCAGGCACTAAGTATTGGATATACAAAGGCAACATAAAATAATTCCAGCCCTCAGGGAATTTATATTCTGTAATGGGAGACCCCATATATACATATAAGTGTATATAAAATATATGTGTGCATTTTGTTTCTCTCAATAGAATGTAAACTTATCTGGGGCAGGGAGAACATTTAGGATTGCTATGGTGATGATCCTGGCTGAGGGATGAAGCCGGCATTGGCTATGTGAGTAGAGAGAAGGGGACAAATGCAAGAGATACTGTGGGTTTTGGGGAAAAGATAATGAGTTCAGTTTTATAAATGTTGGGTTTGAGATGGTTATGGGATATCCTGTTTGAAATATCAGGCAGTGCATAGAGTGCTGGACTTGGAGTCTTCTCAGGAAAACCTGAGTTCAAATCCCACTTAGATAATGACTAGCTATGTGATCTTTGGCAAATCACTTAACTACAATGTGTTTCTGTTTCTTCATCTGTAAACTGGAGATAATATCAGCACCTCTCTCCCAGGGTTGTTGTGAAGATCAAATGAGATAAAGAGAAAGTGTTTTGGAAACCTTGAAGATCTAAATAAATGCAAGCTATCATTACAAGTATAATTATTATTCCCAGTAAGCAGTCAGAGATAGACCACTGGAGCTCAGGAGAGAGATCCAGGCCAGATGAATAGATTTGGTAGTCATCTATGTTCATCATTATTTTTCCATTTCAGATAAGTCTGTACCCTGGGGCCTTCTTTACTATGAAGGCTTTTGGCTTTAAAACCAGGCCACCTTAGCTCTGGGCAAATAGGTAGCTTCCAGAGGTCAGACCATCACATGCTGCAGGGTAGCCCCAGGGAAATGCAGAAACACTCCACCAGTGCTCAGTACATGCCAGATACCAGTAGGACTCTAGCTCAGAACCAGGTAACCTGTTAGACCCCTACGACCTCCAGCAGTGACAACCACCCCCCAATCCATGCCCTCAGCACAGCACTAGACATGACAGTCCTCTGTGGGCCTCATGGAAACATCAGTACAACACCAGGTAAATAGCCAGGGCCTGTAGCCACTGGCACAAGAAGCTTAAGACAGTGTCCCTTCCACTCTTGGAGCAGACCTCAAATTTAAAAGAAAGGAAAAAGGCCAAAAAATGAACAAAAAACAACAAAAAAAGAATCTGACCATAGAAAGTTGTTATCATGACAGGGAAGACACAAACTCAGAATGGGACAACAATATCAAAACACCTATGGGCAAAACTCCAAAGAAAAATAAGAAGTGGTCTGCAGCCCAGAAAGAATTCAATAAAAGAGCTCAAAGAGGAGCTTAAAAATCATATAAGAGAGGTGGAAGAAAAATGACAAAAAGAAATGAGAGTGATGCAAGAGAATTATGAAAAAAGAGTCAACAGCTTGGGAAAGTGTCCAAAAAGTGGAACTGGCCAAATGGAAAAGGAAATACAAAAATCCACTGAAGAAAATGACTCCTTAAAGAGTACAATTGGCTGAATGGAAAAAAAAAGTACAAAAGCTAATTGAGGAAAATAACACCTTAAAAGTTAGAATTGGGCAAGTGGAAGCTAATGACTCTATGAGACATCATGAATCAATCAAATTAAAAAGAATGAAATGATAGAAGAGAATGTTAAATACCTTATGGAAAAAACAAGTGACCTGGAAAATAGATCCAGGAGAGGCAATGTCAGAATCACTGGACTACTTGAAAGCCATAATCAAAAGGAGGACCTGGACAGCATCTTTTCAAAAATTATCAAGGAAAACTACCCTGATGTCCTAGAACAAGAGGGCAAAATAGGCATTGAAAGAATCCACCAATCATCTCAGAAAAGAGATCCTGAAATAAATACTCCAAGGAACATTATAGCCAAAATTCAGAACTATCAGGTCAAAGAAAAAATTACTGTAAGTGGCCAGAAAGAAACAATATAAATATAGGAGAGCCACAATCAGCATTACATAGGACTTGGCAACCACAACATTAAAGGATTGGGAGTCATGGAACATGATATTCCACAAGGCTAAGGAGCTAGGACTACAACTAAGAATCACTTATCAGACAAAATTAAGCATAATACATCAAGGGAGAAATGGTTATTGAATGAAATAGAAGGATTTCAAGCTTTCATAAGGAGAAGACCAGAACTAAACCAAAAATGACCTCCAATATCAAGACCCAAAAGAAACATAAACAGGTAAAAAAAATAAAAGAAAACATAAGGGATTCAATAGAGCTAAACTGATTACAGGAAGATGAGACTTGTAATTATTAAAAATTGTATCACTAATAGTACAGGTAGAAGGAATATACATACACAGAGGGTATGGGTATAAGGTGAATTTAAGGGATTGACATAAAAAAATTAAGGGATTTAAAAGAGGAGCACACTGGGTGCAGAAGGAAGAGGTATAATGGGATAAATTATTTCACATGAAGAGGTGATAAAGACCTGTTACAATGGAGGGGAAGATGAGAGGATGGGTGATGGGCATCATTTGAACCTTACTCTCATCAGTATTGGCTTAAAGAGGGAATGATATATACAATTAGTTGAGTATAGAAATCGATTTTACCTAACAGGGAAAAGTAGGAGGGTAGGAGATCAAGTAGAGGTGAGGTGACTGACAGAGGGGAGGGCAGATCAGGGGAGATGGCAGACAGAGGCAAAACACTGGTGAGGAGGGAATGGGTGAAAGGAGAGGGAGGACAAAGAGGAGGAAGAGTAGAATGGAGGGAAATACACAGGTAGTAATCATGACTGTGAATATTATTGGGATGAACTGTCTCATAAAATGGAAGCAGATAGCAGAGTTGATAACCTAGTGTTTGGTAAACCCAAAGACCCCAGCATTTGGGATAAGACCTCCCTATTTGACAAAAACTGCTAGGAAAATTGGAAAATAATATGACACAAACTAGGTATAGACTAACATTTCACACCATATACCAAGATAAGGTCAGAATTGGTGCATGATTTAGACATAAAGGATGACACTATAAGCAAATTAGAAGAGCAAAGAATAGTTGACCTGTCAGATATATGCGGAAGGGAAGAATTCATGACCAAACAAGGGATAGAGAGCATTACAAAGTGTAAAATAGATAATTTTGATTATATTAAATTAAAAAGCTTTTGCACAAACAAAACCAATGCAACCAAGATTAGAAGGAAAGCAGAAAGCTGGGAAATAATCTTTACAGCAAGTGACTCTGATAAAGGCCTCATTTCTCTAATATACAGAGAAATATATAGTCAAATTTATAAGAATACAAACCACTTCCCAATTGATAAATGATCAAAGGATATGAACAGGCAGTTTTCAAATGAAGAAATCAAAGCTATCTATAGGAGAATGAAGAGGTGCTCTATATCACTTTTAATTAGAGAAATGCAAATTAAAACAACCCTGAGGTGCCACCTCACACCTATCAGATTGGCTAATATGACAAAAAAGGAAAATGATAAATGTTGGAGAGGATATAGGAAAATTGGAACACTAATACACTGTTGGTGGAGTTGTGAACTGATTTGGAACTATGTCCAAAAGTGCAATGAAATTGTGCATATTCTTTGAACCAGCAATAATACTACTAGGTCTGTATCTCAAGGAGGTTATAAAAAAGGGAAAAGGACCTACATGTACAAAAATATTTATAGCAGTCTTTTTTGTGAAAATTGAGGGGATGCCCATCAACTGCGGAATAGCTGAACAAGCCGTGGTATGTGAATGTAACGGAATACTATTGTGCAATAAAAAATGGATAGATTTCAGAAAAACCTGGAAAGACTTGTATAAACTGATGCAAAGCGAAATGAGCAGAACCAGGAAAACACTGTACACAGTATCAGCAACATTGTGTGATGATAAACTGTGAATGACTCAGCTCTTCTCAGCAACACAATGATCCAAGACAAGTACAAAGGACTCATGAAGGAAAATGCTAGCCACATCCAGATAAAGAACTGATGGACTCTGCAGTTTGAAGCATATTTTTTCTGTTACTTTATTCTTTCTTGTGTTTTTTTCTTTTTCCTTTTGATCTGTTTCTTCTTTCACAACTGTGACTAATATAGAAATATGTTTTACATGACAGCACATGTATAACCTATATCAAATTGCCTATCATTTTTAGAAGAGGGGAGGGGAAGAAGGGAGGGAGAAAAATTTTGAATTCAAAATCTTATAAAATGATTGCTAAAAATTTTCTTTACATATAAATGGAGAAAAATAAAATACTATTTACAAAACAGAACAAAACAGTCCACCTCTATCATTATTATCTTTCCTAGTTAGTGCACAAGCCAGATGTGAAAGATGGTTTTGTAAGTAGTAGATATTACTAGGAAATGAAACGGGAATGAAAAAATAAGGTTTTTTTTTCACTCCAACTGAGCTAACTACACTATTCCGATTGCCTGTTGCAGAAGAAAGAGCTATGCCCGAGGTTAATCTTCCAGTTGGACTTTGTTCCCCTTTTCCTGACACACACAGTCAGAAATGGAAGAAAACCCCACTTGCTGATTACCAGCAGGCAGGCAACCATAAAGTCAATGTTTCTGTTTCTTGCCTTAGGCTGTATGATAAATTACATTAGCAGCAGGCCAAGAAACCAGGATTCTTGCCTATGTGTCTCCATTCCCCTCTCCCCTTTCTGGAAAATGTGAACTGTAAATCATATTTATTTATAGAGCAAGGTTCCTGTATGCCATTCATATCCTCTTTATTCAACACACAGAGCTTCTTTGGAAATCAATGGTTTTTTTTTTGGGAGAATATTATTTTGGGCCTTTGTTTTCTTTGCTTTTAGAAGCAGGGAAAACAAGCCCTAGGAAATCAGTTCTGCCGGGACTTGTCTTCATTGTTAATGAACAGAACAGGAATATAACATCAGGCCTGATGAAAAAAAAATGTTCCATGCCTTTTGTAGAATAAGTAAATGATAGAATCAGAAGGTCAAAGATAAGAGGTACCATTGGAATGATTTTGTCCAATCTATTCACTTTACAGAAGAGGAAAATGAGACCGAGAGAAGAAAGGTGATTTACCCAAAGTAACATAATTAGTGAATGGTAGAGCCAAGGGTAGAATCTGGGTTTCCTTATTCCTCCTTCATCACTCTTCCTTCTACTCTGCTCATAATGTCCCATTAAGAGATTTAGTGACAAACAGGTCAATCAAATCCGATTGGACTCATTGGATTTTAGGCAATGATGTTCACATGAATTCACTTGTTCAAATGAGTTTAATTTGTATTTGTTGTATTATATTGTATTTTTAAATAATCTCCTATATCTTCATTCAAGACACTCCTTGGTCTTCTAAAATATTTAAGGTAAGATGTATCTCTGCAGAAGTTAATCAATAATATGATTACAAGAGATATCTCGTTCATGAATAAAAAAAAACAGTAACTTTGATAAAACAGGTGGCTAAAATAGCATGTTGGATATTTTAGCAATTTTACCTGATTATCTGAAAATAAAATTCTGATGAGAAATTTTTTTTCATCAAGCACATCCATTATTTGCTCAGATATCAATTCTTAGTAGGCATAAGTGATAAAATGTTAAAACCACATTGCATTCTTTTACCATTTTGATATGTCTACTCTAGGCTATGTTCTGTAACTGATGTATGATTTGACCAGAAGCCCCCTAACTACATTGAGGCATATACAGATGACCACTCTTGGTTCTTGGTGCAATAAAAACTTGCATTGTCATTTCCACACAAATCTAAGTGACTACTGAACTCTTACCACATATGAATAATAACAATAGAAGTAAATTAATATGGAAGAGATTTATTCTGTTTGGCCGAGGGGGGAGGGGTGGCTCGGGAATAGGTTAGGTAAATTTAGGCTGAATGGCAGAAACAGGTCTGTAACGATTGGAGCCATTCAAAAATTAAATGAGTTGCATCAAGAGTCACTGAGTTTTCTGTCACTTGAGTAAAGATACTCAGTTGTTGGGTTATGCTATAGAAGGAATTCTTTTTCAAGCATGGATTGGACTAGATGGACACAGGTCTTTTCCAACTCTCAAATTCTGTGATTCCATAATTCTAAACCAAACTTCCTATGATTTATTAACCTTTCTCTAATGACCTTCACAGGGGTCAGACCAACCATTATTCCAACAATTCCTTAAATCTTTACTCTTTACAGGCACTGACCCACCCAAAGACCTGCCTCCCTTTCCATCCTGAACTTGTCTATGGATTTCATTTTTGCTCAAACACATGCATTGGCACCCCTCAAATATTTAGTTTCTATTTGCAGACTCAAATATTTTAGTCTATATTCAGAACCATGAACCCAGTGCAAAGCCTAAATTAAAATCAGAATGGGAAGAAAAAAATAAAAAGATTAGCTATAGGAAAAGACATATTTAGAATGAGACTATTTGAGGATTGGTACTTTCCTTTTTCCAGAACAGTCTCTGCCTATACCATTCCACCCAGAGGGGCATCTCATTCAATCGACCCTTATATTATGTCTCTGCTATTTGAAAGATTCCTAGAGAAGAATCTACCCTCAGTGCAAATATTACAATATTTCCCTTAGGGAACCTTATCACTAAATCAGTTAAACACCTTTTTCATAGACATGGAGTTGTGAAATAAATCTTTGTAGTGTACAGGAAGCCTCTTTCCCTTCAAAAGTGAGAATCCACTGTAAACATACCTTCTTTATCCTATGGTCTTTTGTATCCATAATGACAGAAGTGTTTTGGTGCTGAGATCCAAATCTTGTATAGGCTATGTATGCTTTTCAGAACCAGCCGAAAGTTGGTATCTATATTTGCATATTATTGCATGGTAGGAAAACAGCAACTCGCATACAATATAGGGTTTGATGGTTTATAAACCATCATCAGCCAACATCATTTGAGATATGTGGATTTCCTCACAATGGCCCAGTGGGGATTAGTGCAAGTATCACCATCACCAGTTGAGAGATGAAGAAACTGAATTTCAAAGAGGTTAAGTGATTGAACCACGGTCATACAACTAGTATCCATGTACCCGAAAGATTTAAATCCAGGTCTCATAACTCCAAATCTAGCATTTACAGGCTCTTGGACGTAGAGCTAGAAGGGACCCTAGACGTCATTTAGTCTACTTTTGGGGGCAGCTAGGCGAGGCAATGGATATAATGCCACGCCTGGAGTCAGGAAAACCTAAATTCAAATCTGGTCTCAGACACTTACTAGCTATGGGACTCTGGGCAAGTCACTCAACTATTTGCCTCAATTTCCTCATCTGTAAAATGTGCTGGAGAAGGAAATGGCCAATATCTTTGCCAAGAAAACCCCAAATGGGGTCACAAAGAGTCAGGCACGACTGAAAATTACTAAATAACAATGAACAATATTCATGACATATACATATTATATTTCTATATGTTACATATACATTCATACACACAGGGTTTTTTGGTGGTTGTTATTTGGTCCACACCTCTGATTTCCTCTGTGTAAAGAAATCCTAAGGCAGAAAGCTCTTTTGCCTACTCAGATCAGAAACTCACCTATAGCTTAGAATCTTAGGGAGTTGCCCAGCTCAGGTGACTTGCCTGTGATCCCCCAGAGAATACTGTCAGAGGCAGCTATTGCCTCATGTGTTCTGGACTCTAAGACCAGCCCAATATCCACTGTGCTACTTTGCTTTTCCTTTGTTCAGTAACGTACTAGAAAAAAGAGGAGTCATTACAGGCCACACTAAAGTTTTACAAAAGCCTTATGTGGAGGGAAAGTACAATTTATATTCAGGCCAATACTCCTACAACATGGTTTTTAGCCATCAAGCTATCATTTGGAAATAAGCTGCCCAGCAGAGGCAAAGTCATAGCCTGTGAAATTGTTTCCATATTTTGAAGAATTAATTCTGATGTCAGGTAAAAGGGCTTAATTTAAACATCAGAGGAAATTGTCATACTATTTCCAAAAAAGATTCCAGTAAATTCAAATCCATATTAAGTTAGGAATTAAAAAAACAACAATTTTAAAGCATATGTAGCCTTATAAACAAAAATTATGGCTCCTGGCCAGTGGAACTAATTTCAGAAAGAGTTCCCTTACTCTTTGTCAAATACAAAAGGAACAGGTTTCCTGAGCTGCCCCTTTCTCTTACTAAAGTGCAAAGACTACACAATGTCTATTCTTACAAAAATAGAATACCCGACAGGCCATTTCCCTTGTGACCCTCAATGGACTTTTAACTTTCTCTCATTTCAGCTAGTCACATGAACTGTGTGATTATCATTAAGTGGTTAACTCGTTTAAGTTTAGTTGAAATGTTGAAATGCAACTGAAATGTTTTGCTAGAATTTTAAAAGGTTGCTGAGAACACTCATAAATATCCTTTCTTTAGCTGGCAGAACCTGACAGGTAAAGTCTATCACCTCAAAGGTTGCTCTGACTTCCAGGTCGGTTGAAGAGAAAGGCAACAGGATGTAGAGTTAGATGAGGTCTCTGAACTCACATAAACAGCTGCTGTTCAGTTGTGTCCAACTCTTCATGACCCCATTTGAGGATTTCTTGGCAAAGTTATTGGAGTGATTTCCCATTTCTTTCTCCAGCTCCTTTTACAGATGAGGAAACTGGAGCAAACAAGGTCAAGTGACTTGCCCGGGGTCACACAGCTAGTTTGTCTGAAGCCAGAATTGAATTTAGGAAGAGTCTCCTTGACTCCAGGTCCAGCACTCTATCTGCTATACCACCTAGCTGACCCAAGTAGACAAATGGTATAATAATAATAGCTAACATTAACACAGTGCTTTAAGGTTTGCAAAGTTCTGTATATTATCTCATCTTAAGTCACCACAATCCAGTGAAGTAGGTACTAATATTATCCCCATTTTGCAGTTAAGGAAACTGAGACACTGATTAATGATTTTGCCAAGGATCATAAAGCTAGTAATTATGTAAGGTGGGATTTGAATTCAGGTCTTTCTGACTCTAAATCTAGTGCTCTAGCCACTGTGATACTTACCTGTCTACAACAGAATGAGGGCTAGATTTGGAGTTGGAGAACCTGGTTTCAAATTCCAGCTCTTATTCTTCTAATCTGTATGACCTTGAGAAGTCACTTAAGCGAGGCCTTTCTGAGCCTCAATTTTCTCATCTGTAAAAGATGAGGTTGAACTAGGTGACCACTAAGTTTCCTGCCAGTTCTATATGCACAATTAAGGGTCCCTCTTAGTGTGTCTCCCAGGGAGTAATTTGCTCATGACTATAATGTAGTTTAATAAAAAATAATAACTTTCTACTAAATGGAGTAAGTGTGGCAAAGCAAAACAAAAAAAAAATGATCAAAGAAAAGTATGCTGAAAAGAAAACGTATTTATTATGAAAGAAATGAGGCACTTGCCAATGCCATTGACATGGTCAAGTCAAGTCTTTCCTTGAGATCATTGTTACATTCTTCTCCCATACAAAATATAATTTTTTTCTTTGATTCACAGTGTACGTCCAGGAAGATTATAATATAAATAATTACATTCAAAAGCAATTTAGCCTTATCACAATCTTATCCTCCAGGTATAAGTAACATTCTAAGCTGCAAAAGACTGAAAGATTGATTTCAGTTTAACTATCAATTAATAAAGCGATAATTTTTTATTGATCACCCCCAATGTGGAAGGCACTATGAAAAGAACTGTAAGGTATAGAAAAAAGCTGCAATCTATCACCAAGTCAATTTATTTAGACTAGTAACATTTACAAATAATCTTAGGGAAAAGAATACACATTCATTAAGGGTCTACTATGTGCTGGGCATTGTGCTAAGTGTTTTAGAGATATTATCTCATTTGAGCTTCACAACAATTTTATGAAATAGGTGCTGTTATTATACTCATTTTACAGACGAGGAAACTGAAGCAAAGAGGTTAAGTGACTTGCCTAGGGTTAAATAAATGTCTGAAGCAGCATTTGAACTCAGGTCTTTCTGATTCCAATCGAGCACTCTATCCTTTGTGGCACCTAGCTGCTATATGAAATATATTCATATAATTTAGTACTGGATGCATTTTAAGTTCTGAATACATTAATAATTATAATCAATGTAACAGTACAAGTGCTACATAAGTCCAGAATAATATCACCCAAATCAACATTCCCATCCTTTTTGGGGGGGGGAATGGGGCAGGAGAGAGGAGAGAGAAGCAGGGATTGGTTCAGATCTAGGATTTCAATTGTACAGGAAACTTCCAGAATGGAAATTCCCTTCACTGATGCAGACAGACTTGTAGCCTAAGAAAGCTGTCTGGGGAACTGAAAGGATAAGGCATTGGTTCATGGTCACACAGCTATTATGTGTCAGAGGCAAGATGTAAACCCAGGTTTTGCTGAATCCAAGGTCAGGCCTCCATATTATACCACACAGCCTTTAATACTTTTTCATTACTTGACAGTTATTCAAAATGCAACTTGAGATAAGTTTCTTTCATAACAATATTTTGTGGGTTTTTCCAGAGAATTTAAGTAAAAAAATTCCAATGTAAATCAATACCACATCATGTTATACATAAAAAAAACTGCTTTTAGAAGTTGTTTTTTAATATTTTCACTAAAACACTTCCAGTTCTCTGTCAAACTAGTACTGCACTTATATTTACTTTGTCCATTGCTGAGACACCAATTTAATAAACAATAATTTGATGAATAATTAATTAGACTTAATTATCGATAAAAACAAAAATTTTACCTTGTTACACATAGTTAATTAAGATATCCTGATATGTAGTACATTAGCTTAGCAGTACAGCAACGAAGGCTTTAGGACACCTCAGGAATCTGTCTGCTTAGGTACTGATACAGTTTTTAGATAAAATAGCTTTTACTTTCTGCATTTATATTCCACCCGGCATGGTGACAATGGCTTCTGGATACCCATTAACTGGTTAAAATCCTGAAAACAGAAAATGAGTAGAATTATTTAAACAACTCATGAAACAAGTAATTCAATTAAGCCTAACTTTATTTGCTTTCTATTTTCTTAGAAGGTATACATTTAGATCCCAGAGCTTTTGGCTTGTCTGTCTCCTTTTTTTTTAATTCCAACATCAATGTCAGGCTGATTTTGGCAATGGTGGGGGATAGGATGAGTCATGATTTAGACTGCACCTCTTGGGGCCCAGGTGGACAATTTAATGTATGGCTGGGGTCAGTCCTCTGGTTTATGGGTCTCTTTAAGTTAAGTTGTCTGACCCTCATAAGAAAGACATACGGTCTTCTCTTTCTCTCTCTCTCTGCCCTCCCAATCTTTTTCTCTCTTGTTCTTGCTCTTTTGCTTTCATTCAGGGTTCGACAGCTAGATAGGTCTACAGATAGATAATAGGCAGTTTTCTCCCTCGCTCTTCTCTTTTGGTAAGATTTATATGAGGACTTCAGGAAAAAGCATTTTTTTTAAAACCACCTCTGACTAGATATACTCTCTTCCTGGCCAAGAGTCTATCATTCCTAAATATTGAGCCTTAGTCCAGATATCTAACTCTCTTCTTCTTAAGCAGCTATATTCACTTTAATAAGTGAGATTTTTACCTTTGGTTGGAAGTGGAAGGGAAAATACCACCTATGCCCTATGGGTACTCAGTTTTTTTTTGACAAAGACTTTACAATCTTTATAATTAACATTAATGACCTTTGGTTCACCTCACATATTCCATTATCATGAGTCTGACTTCTCTGATCCACCACTCATATGCTTTTTTTGCACCAGATAATTTTATCATGTATGTTCTCTCCTTTTCCCATTCCCCAAATGACATTTCTCTATGCTATTATCATCCCATCAGGTATCACCTTTGGTATAGGAGAGCCTAAGTTTGCACAGGCATGTACTATACCTCTTTATAAGCTAGGTAACAGACAATCTAATAAACTAAACTGTGCTAAGAAGAAACAATTAGAGGTTTTCCTGGTAACATATACAGGTACATTTTAAATGTGGCCTTCAAAGGACAACCATCCAAGTTAGACTTGTTGATAATTCCAGTGGTTGGAATTTCAGACCCTTTTAGACAAGGAAGCAGACTTGTTTTGGCAACAGGGGCTTTCTTAGTGCCCCTTACGTCACATGGGTAACTTGCCTATGTAAAAGTTGGTTCTGTACCTAATGCTTCCAATAAAACTGTTTGTAGCTGAAAACCCATCAGTGTACTTGGAAGTCAATGTTATTTTAAGGCTAGTAGGGTTATTTTCGATTGCTAGGTACCTTCTAATGCCATTCAACAAGTATTTATTAAGTACTAGCTATGTGTAAAGCATTGTAAAGGATTAAAGAAACACAAAGAAAAAAATGAAACTGCTACTTTCCTCGAGGAGTTTATATTTTACTGAAGAAAAACAACATTTACACAGATAACATTAGGACCAACCATGTGATTTCATTGGTATAGTGATTCCCTGGATGAGGAAACTTATCAGCAATGATTCTATAATTAGTCTTAGAGAATTGCCTAGAAAACTGAGAGCTTAAGTGATTTGTCCAGGATTATATACATTCCTATGGGCCAGAAGCAAGACTAGAACCTGGATTTCTTTTGGTTTCAAAGCTGGCTCTCTATACCCTCCTGTCTCTGTATACAGATAAGTAAAAGTAACTTTGGGGGTGGGATGGAAGACCACTAATAACTGAGGAAGAGGAGAGAGAATGAGGAAAGATCACACAATCTCTTTTGGGAGGTGGTACTTGAGCTGAGCCTGGGAGGTAGGGATCCTCCATCCCCTTTTTTTCTACTGTATTCCGTGTTCATACACATACACTTTTGGGAGAGCCAGAGCACTTGCCTGGGTTCTCTGGACAGACACTCAAGTATGAGGCTTTGCAAGTTGGTCAGTGAATTCATGATAGGGATACTTAGTGCACACACAGGTGTGGGGTTAGGTCGCAAATGGTTTTGAAGATGGCATTAAAGGTAGTTTTAACAAAGTTTCCCAGAGCGACAGAGCAGCCCCTAGAATAATTGAACGCTCATCAATTATGGTCATCCCTGGTGGCTTCTAAAACACAGAATCTGAGACAATGCCAATATCTCTAGGGGCAGATAGAGATCAGGTCCACCAGAACTCACACCGATGCCCAAAGATTAGATTATGGTCTAGGCCACTTTGGATGATGGCTGATGGCCTTGGAGGGCACTCCATAGAGCTTGTCACATATTCCCCCAGGAGCCATGCCTCACGGGAATGGAGGACAGCTTGGCCTGGAGGATGTGACCATAGACAGCTGTAGCCACTTCCTTGAAACTCTGACACTAACATGGTTATTGTAATTGCTGATGACCAGAAAAGCCTTGAACCTGGTATGTTAATCAGTTCTAGTCTATTTCTGA
Source organism: Vombatus ursinus (assembly GCF_900497805.2). NCBI lineage: Eukaryota > Metazoa > Chordata > Mammalia > Diprotodontia > Vombatidae > Vombatus > Vombatus ursinus. The sequence continues at coordinate 6,485,994 of NW_020954604.1, read as the reverse complement.
ATAGGAATGATATTCAGGGCCTCATTATTCAGTGAGGGCCCTAGGAAGAAGTTTATGATCTCAGAATCCTTGATGGGAAGAGAGAAAAGCCCCTTTTCAAGGCTTAATCTTTGAGTTCATGCCCTAATTCATGGCCGTGACCTTGGCCCCCACTACTGAACAAGAGAGCTTGGCCTTCAGCTCAGTAAAACCATAACAGCATACACATTAACTCTAATAACAGGATAGGCTGTGTGGTGTACTGTCTAGGGAACTGGCCTTAGAAGGAAGGAAGGAAATAAACATTTATTAAACACCTATTATGTACCAGACATTGTGACATACACTTTACAATTATTATCTTATTTTGTCCTCACAACAACCTAGGGAGGTAGAAGCTATTAGTATCCTCATTTTATAATTGAGAAAACTCAGACAAATAGAGGTTAAGTGACTTGTCTAGGAGTCACTCAGCTAGTATCTGAGGCCAGATTTGAACTCAGGTCTTCCTGACTCCTGGTCCAGCACTTTATCCACTGTACCACTTGAGGAACCTTTAGAGCCAAGAAGGCCTGGGTTCAACTCTTATCTCTGAAACACATAGGCTTTGTGACCCTGGGCAAGTCTCTTAGACTCTATTAGAGGTGGGGAACCTGCAGCATGGAGTCCACATATGCCCTCTAGGTCCTCAAGTATGGCCCTTTGACTGAGTTCAAGTTTCATAGAACAAATTCTTTTATTAAGGGGATTTGTTCTGTGGAGCTTGGATTCAGTAACTTTCTAAGACTCCAAACTGGAGAGAAAGTGAAGACATGCAATAGTAGAGGAAATGCCCTTACCCAGAAGCTCCCTTTACTAATAATATCAGAAGTCCAATCTCTATCCCCATGACAGTAGTTCAAAATAATAATAATTGTTAACAACTATTGCATTTCAAAGTTTATGAAACATTTGACAATTATCTCATTTGATCTTAAAACAACACTGTAAGGTAGGTGCTATTATTATCTGCATTCTATAAATAAAGAAATTGAGGTTAAGAGAAATTAAGTATCTTTCCTAGAGCCAAACAGCTACTGTCTGAGGCAAGATCTGAAATCAAGTTTTCATGATTCCAAATGGACACTATTCACTCTACCCCCTTGTTTCAAAAAGAAAACAACGGTGAACAACACTATTAAAATGTGCCTACATATTGGAAGGAGACACAGATAAAATGTATTATGTCTTGTTTGTCATTTAATTAGTTTTTATTATTTTATTTGTTTAAATTGTGCCAGTAATATTTTCCCCCTTTCCATCTGATTAACATGTAAATAGTCTAGATTTGGGGGATTTGGTTAGAGATTTATTCCACAGTTGGTTTGAAAGTTGATTAACTAATATTTGTTATAAATGTTGCATTTGTGGTGGTAATAAGACATTTTAAAATAAATAAAAAACCTAAAAACTGGAATTTTTACCTGTTTTGGAAAAGGATCTAGCAGATTAAATTGATACTTATAAAATACTAAAGCAACATAGGTTTCAATCTCCAGTAGAGTGAGCCACCTAAAAGGAAAAGACAGCAATATAGTCAGTATAATGTGAGGCATATAAGTCATAAAAAGTGAGTATCTAGAAAACATATAAACATGTGTTACATTTTTTCTTCCATCTTCCTCAGTATAAACTTTCATCAGTGAGGGAAAAGCAGTAAACAATTTAATATTTATATGCTCCATTAAATATATGAATGACCTGGTCTGAGGTCAGAGAACTAGATTTTTTATTTGTCCCCAAAAACCATTTGGAAAATATTCTAGGTTAATCAGGATCTGAGAGAAGGCAGGGCATAGTGGAGAGGGGGCTGGCTTTGGAATCAGTAGACCTGTGTTCAGGTCCTGGTTCTAGTGTAGTATTACTTATATGACAGTGAGCAAGTCACAACTAATCAGTGCCCAAAGGCAAATGTCTAAATTTAGACATTGCTGGTCTGCATCTGTGGAAGAAGTTTCCACACTGGGAATTCCATACACTAATGAAATCATGAATCTAGATTTCCCCTTTAACATGCAAAAAAAAAAATTCAAAAGCTTGAGAAATCTAACTATTATTATGATCCAGATGGAAACTATTTCAATTTAACATACTCTTCATATTGCAAATGTAGTCCTATATAATAATAAACACTGAAGACAATGTGTTTTGTCCCATCATAAAATTTGCAGCTGGAAAAAACATTTGGATCTCATCTAGTGTAACCCACTTGTTTTATAGATGAGAAGGGAAGACCCAGAAAGTGCAAGGTGGGATTTGAACTCAAATCCTTTTCCTCCAAAACCCATGTTCTTACTACTACATTACTATTGTTTCCCAAATCCTAGAAAATAAGACCTTTCCAGTCTAGTTAATGATGAGATCTAAATCAAGCAGCTCCAGGACAAAGAATTCTTACTTATTCCTCTTAACTCTCAGAATTTCTCCTGACTACGGTGTGTTAAAATTATTCTTACTAACAATTTGCCATAAAACATGCTATGTCGAATTTTACAGAAAACGGATAAAGGTCATTGGAGGCTTTTATGTATTTCACTTCTTGTGAGATAATTTGCCATTTTCCTTGGAGTTGGCACCTAGCAGAGCTTTATTGAGTGAAGGAACAGCTCATTTCAACTGCAACAATCACAGAATCAGGTTAAGTTTCACTATAAAATACACAGTTCAACCCTCCCATTTTATAGGACACTGAGGTCCTTAGTGACTAGACTAAGACAAGTATGTCTTCAGCACCTCCTTGTTGTTCAACTATTTCAGTTGAGTCCAACTCTCTGCGACCCCATTTGGGGTTTTCTTGGCAAAGATACTGGAGTGGTTTGCCATTTCCTTCTCAGATAAGAAAATTGAGGTAAACAGGGTTAAGTGACTTGCCCAGGGTCACACAACTAGTAAATGTCACGATACAGCCATGATTATGACTCTCAGTCACCTACATGACCAATTTTATTTATTCATTATTTATATATTTACTGGTTTTTTTGTTTGTTTTAGCATTAAGTCATCTCTAAACATCAAGCAGTTTTTAGATCTCATGGTGATATCAATGTATCAACCTATAATCATCCAGCAAACAAACCCCTTTCAGTTTCAACTGGCAATGTGGAAGAATCATTGGATTTGGAAACAGTGGAGCGGGAAGGACTTCAGTTCTAAAACACACTATCCTCTGTGACTCTCTGGGCTTTGATTTCCTCAAATGCAAAATGAGGGTGTTGATTGACTTGATCTCTAAGTGCCCTTCTGAATCTGAAATTCTATTATTCTTGAAAATTATGTAAAGCTGGAGTGATAGAATCTCGACAAGCTAGAACATCGGAATGAAATCTAAGAAGATGAAATCTGAAAGGATTAATATAATGTTTTACCCTTGAGTTACAAAAAAAAAAGAATCCCCAAAAAATAAAAAACAAAAAAATTTCACAAACACAAGACATTGGAGGCATTCAGTGGTCTGTCAGAAGATCTGGGGATTTTAGTGTTACATTATTCCTGAATATAGGGTTCTATCCGTATCTATGAAAAAGATATTTTGTTGAGCAATTAATAATGTAACCAAGATTGAAAGGAGAGATGTATACACTATTTATGGGCATTTATGGGCATCTTTAAAGACTTTTAGAAGCACTTATTTATATAACAAATTGATATGCTAACTTAAATTCATTTCCATCCATTCATTAAAGTAAGTCACCTAAGGACATCTAACAGACAACAATATTCTGTTTTCCTACATTGAAGGAAAGGGTTAGGGAGAGAAGAAGGAAAGGGTTAGGGAGGGAAAAACAGAAGGAGAGAAAGAAGAGAAGGAAGGTAAGAAGGGAAGGGAGGAGGTGAAGAAGGAAGGAAGGGAAAAAAGAAGGAAGGAAGAAAAGGAGAGATATATTCACTATTCAAAAGCACAATGAACTATAATTATTTTTGGATTTTTTCCAATTATTTCTGTCAGAAAAGTTAAAAATAATAAAAAGTTATTATTCATAACAGATTTATCATATTTATAATAACATTGCATAATTACAAAGCTGATGAAAATATAAATGTGTTAATGTTTTGTAAATAACATGTAATTGTTTGCTTTTCCTATGAAAGTGTATAATAAATACTTGCTAAATTCACTATCAAATATTTTGTGAGCACCTGCTTTATACAAGGCATTCACTGAACTAGGTGTAGGTGAAAAAAATTTATAGCTGATGGTCCAGCCTGCCCATTTTCCAAATAAGGAAACTGAGTCCCAGAGAGATAAAGTCCCCTTTTCATAGTCAACATAGAGCTGGGACAAGGACCCAGGTCATTATACTATATTGGAATTTGAGTTTGTTAAATCTATGAGCTTCTCCAAATGTGATACTCCTCCTACACTCTTACAGAGCCAGAAGATTTTTCTAGAAATTCTTTCCGCTAATCTCACTTGCAACCACCTCTCTTCCTTTGAAGTTCATTTTATCTGATTATATCACTCAGTCCAGATCTTGTTGCTATCACCTACTGATCTCTCTGCTCCCTTAATGAGTTCAGCACTTGGTTCAATCTTCCATTCTACCATAGCCCTGCCTTTATCCTTATATATTTATGTTGATTATCCTGTAATCAACAAATAAATGAATATTTATTGAGTGTCAGACATGGGTTAAACTATTCTAAGCTCTGGGGATACAAAGAGAAATGTAATAAATTCAATGGTCTTCTCAGTCCATATTCTCCTTGACCTTTTTGGAATTGTCAGCACTGTTGACCACTACTCTTCTCTTGGTTACTGACTTGGTTCCAGGTAACACTACTCTCTTTATTTCCACTCCAATGAGTATTCCTTCTCAGTTTCCTTCACCGGTTCATCATCTTTATCTGTGGGAGTAACTCTTGTGGAAATGTGACCTAGCAAATTCATCTGCAGGTACTGGTCCCCCTCTCTCCAACTTCATCAGAAGCCACAGTTACTGAAGACCTGGAAAAGAAAGTTCTCACTACTAAAGGCCTTGTCACTTGTCACCTTGTCAAATGGTTCAATAACAGAAATCAGTATGGTTCTATTACTGGGAATGACATTAATGAAGATACATTATCATCTTCTTTGCTACTGTACTCCCTTCATCTGACTCAGAGAAAAAAGCTGCTAAATGTATAGTCTTCCCTTCTTAAGATATGAGCTCCATGAAAGTCATTTCAGTCTTGATTTTTTATTTCTAATCCTAGGGCTTAGTATGGTGCTTTGCATCCAGTAAACAATATTTTTTTCTTTTCATTCACATTCATTCTTTCTTTCATTCATTCATTCTTTCTACCAGGTAAAGTAGAAATCACAGAAGTCTATCATTCCCATGGATTCAATTATCCTCTACTTTCACATCTACACATCTGACCCAAATTTCATCACAGAACTTCAGTCCCACATCTCTGTCTTCTGAATTTCTTGCCTATACCTCAAATTCAATATATCCAGAAATGAACTGAACATTTTCCCTTCTCACCCGGCCCCTTCCCCTAATTTTGCTTTTTCTGTTGATGTTAGCATTCTGGTCATCCTAGCATGAAATCTTGAAGTCATATTTGGGTCTTTCCTCTTCTTCGACCCTGTCCATCCAATCAGGTGCCAAGTCCTGTTGATTCTGCCCTCATAATTATCTCTCACCTCCACCCCTTTCAGGGATTTCAGGTGGGGCTGATGCAGAGCTGAAGATTAGCAAGATATGAACAAAAGAAGCATAAGGAGACAAAGCATTTAAAAGTGAAGGACAGAGCTTTGATGAACTGGTTAACTTTGGGGTCAAGAATATGAAAGGAAGGGAATGAAGCCAGAACAAAGGTGACAGACTATAAGAATAGTCACTGAAATTGCCACCAGCCTGGTTCAGGCCCTTCTTACCTCTCAGCTAGACCACTACAGTATACCCTAACTGATCTCACTCGCTAACATTTCTCCTTCTCTCCAATCCATCCTCCATAAAAGTAAATCTTATTAAGACATAGATCAGACCCTATCACTCTTAAAAAAACCTTCAGTTATTCTTTGTTCCCATTAGGATAAAATACAAACTCATTAGCTTGGCACTTAAGCACCTTCACAATATGACTCTAATCTCCTCATTCATACATTCATCACTCCCCTTCGTGTCTTCTATGTGATGAATTAGACTACTAGCTGTTCCTTAAAATCCATACGCCATTTCTTGCCTCCTTGCATTTAGGTGGGGTCTTCCCCCACACTTGGATTGCTCCCACACAGTGTCTCAGCCTTTCAGAATTCTTCTCCTACAAGGCTAAGCTTAGGCAGCATCTTCTCCATGAAGCTTTCCCTCATTTCCCTTCTGGGGAAAATGTCTTCTCCCTCCTTACCTTTTCCTAAATAGGTAGTGTAGCTTTCTCTTTTGCCCCAACACATGCTAATGTGAATTTATTTATTTGTGTATGCATTTGTTCTATCTCCATAGAAGAATGCAAAAACCTTGAGTGCAGGGACTTTTTCATTCTTCCTCTTTGCATTATTAGCATCTAGCAAAATGTCTTGCACACTTTGTAGGCACCTAATAAGTGTTTTCTGAATGACTGAACATTACATTGCATTCTTTGAAAATCAAGACAGCATGTGATAAATGTGAAATGACTGGTAGAGACAATAAATAATGAAGTTTAGAGAAGGGAGAGGTTACTCAAGACTATGGCGGTTTTACCTGGGGCATAGGACTTGGGCTGCCATTGAAGAAAAAGTAGCACTGACATAACTAATAAGCATTTATTAAGCCTGTATATTCCATCTACTGCATTGAAGATACAAATATATATATATATATATATATATATACATATATATATAAACATGCCCAAATATGAAACAGTTCCCTCCCTCAAAGAGTTTACATTACAAATTAAATATGTCCACATATGAATGAAAAATAGGGTATGTTTTTGTCCGGACTTGTCACTTTATAGGTGCAGGGAACCTTCTTTCAGAAAATCCCCTCTAACAAATGAAGATCAACAACTACTCTGAACACAAGACGTATACAAAATAAGACACTAACAACCGAGCTTCTTGAAAGAGGGGGTACTTGAGCTGATCCTGAAAAGAGCTACGGCTTGCACGAGGGGAGGTAATGAAGGAGAGCATCCCGGTTATGGGGTTGGTTTAAAGGAAGAGATCATGAGTACTGTTTTTAATCCATTGAATTTTAGATGTCTATATAATGTCAAGGTGGAGATATCCAGCTATCAGTTAGGTACATGGAACTTGAACTTCGAGATGAAGGGTGAATATGCAGATTTGAGAGTCACCTATAGAGAGATAAAGCTAGGTAGTACAGTGGATAGAGCACCGGGCCTAGAGTTGGGCAGACTCTTCTTCCAGAGTTCAAATCTGATCTCAGACAGTTAATAGCTGTGTGACCCTGGGCAAGTCACTTAACTCTGTTTGCCTCAGTTTCTTCATCTGTAAAACAAGCTGGAGAAGGAAACGGCAAGCCATTTCAATATCTTTGCAAAAAAAAAAAAAAAAAACAAAACCTAAATGGGGTCACGAAGAGTTGAACACAATTGAAAATGACTGAATACACACACACTATAAAGAGATGATGGCTGAAGTAGGAGGTAAGGAAGTAGCTAGAAGTCTGACTGTGCAAGTGAGGAGTTGTATATTTGAGGCAATCATTTGAGGGAATGTGTCAAGTGAAGGTTTTTGTATGATTTTTAAGGATAGAGAGATCTAGGCATGCTTGAAAGCAGCAGAAAATGTGTCAATGGAAAAGGAAAGGTAGAAAATTAGAGAGAAAGTGGGATGATCAAAAGGGAACGCTCCCAGATGGGACAAAAATGGAGAGAATCAAAGCAGAGCAGAGCCACTTGTATTGGCAAGGAGGTCCACCTCACATTCTGGGTCTGGAGCAAAGGAGGAAATTCTAAGGGATAAAGCTAAGGTGGTTTGAAGTATGGAATTCGGGAGGAGAGGGAACTCAAATGGATGGCCTTGATTTTTTTCATGAGCAAAGGAAAGAGATACTGAGTTGGGCAGTATAGCTTAACGATGTTATGGGATAGGAGTGGAACTCCTAGAAGTCTAGAAAGGTAATTCCAGTTTTCAATAAGTTTAATTTGAGATTGAATACCAGCTCTCTGTTTTGAAAAGAAAATAAAGAAAAAAATGTTTCTCTCAAATACTTTCCCCACCATCTTCCACTTCTTACCCCTGTGTGATCCCATGATCCGTTTTTTTTCTGCTTTGAAACTACTGCTGGCAAACATGACATCCTTTGGAAAGCTTCCAGAGCTGCCAAGAGCAGAGGCCCTGAGGCAAATTCCTAGTTGCCAACAGCTGCAGCTTATGAAAATAGAATCATCTCTTCCTGGAGTTCAGAGGAGGCAGCGTACATGCATATTTATCACAAACATTATATATTGGGACATAACTATTACAGTTAAAGGGGAAGTGACACCTTCCCTCCCTCCACCAATCATGTAAGAAAATAAATCAGTTTCATGGCGCAAGCAGAGTGGGCTAGGTAGTAAGAGTATTTGACTGGAAGAAAGGAAGAAGAATTACAGCTCACATTTACATTGTGTGATATTTTTCACAACAACCCAGTGAAGTAGGCAATATATTATTTAACCCCATTGCACTGATGAGAGACTCAGAGAATGGCTTGCACAAAGTCAAACAGCTATTAAATGGCAGAGCTAGGACTCAGCTCTGGTGTCAGCACACTTTCGTTTACTCTAAGCTGCCCATTCAGAAGTGTGTTGAAAGACTGACTTTTCCCAACCTTTGGGATTCTGACACATATCCAGACTGTCTCCATTTTCTATAAAATGTCATGGGCTAGCTAAAAGGAATCACCTAGAAAATATACTGCTTTGGGAAGTGGGAGTTAATATTCTGGTCAAAAGGTCAAAGGAACGGATAGTCCATTAAAAGTTATGTCTACATGTAATATGGGATTTTGACAGTTATCTGCTTAACTATGATCATGGAGAGGAAGAAAGAAAAACAAAGAAGAGAAGAATGAAATAGGTTGCCTCATTAGGTATTTATATCATGATATTAAAGCATTCAAATGGTTAGTGGAAAATCATCTTCTAGAAACGCTACATAATTGATATCTACATTTCGGTGGGGAGCTGAACTAAGAGAAATTCAGTAATGAATAATCTAACATATAATAAATAATTATTTATTTAATTAATTATCTAATTAACTGGATTATCTAATTAACTTTGTCACTGACTGCTATATACTAGAACACTGGAGTGGTAGTGATGGTGGTGGTGGTTGTAATGGGGAATCTAATAAGATAAAATTTGACAAGGATACAGTTGGATTTAAGGAGTTAACTTCAGAAAAATAGTGTGGAGGAGACATGGTCAAATACAAATTTATGTGAAAAAGATGTGGCAATTTTAATAAATTCAAAGTTCAATATAAGTCAGCAATGTGATATAACAGACAAAAAGCTAAATTGTTCTTAGGAGGTGTTAAGAGATGGGCACATAAGTGGTGCATTGGATAGAATGTCAGGCCTGGAATCAGGAGGACTCATCTTCTTGAGTTCAAATCTGGTCTCAGACACTTGTTAGCTGGGTGACTCTGGGCAAATCACTTAACCCTGTTTGCCTCAGTTTCCTCATATATAAAATGAGCTGGAGAAGGAAATATATCTTTGCCAAGAAAACTCCAAATGGGTCACAAAGAGTCAGACACAACTAAAATGACTTAACAACAACAGTGTTAAGAGAACTATATAGAGTGTACAGAACAAGGGAGACGATATGATATACTCTACACTGGCCAGACGGTATCTAGAGCATTATGCTCAGATACGGGCACCACATTTTAGAAAGGACATTTACAAGCTAGAATGCACCCAAGAGAGGGTGACCAAGATGATGAGGGAATGTGCCACATGAGGATTGGCTGTAGGAAACAGATATTTAACCTATGGGACCAAAGTCATTCGTAGAATGTAATAGCTTTCTTCAAGTATATGAAAGACTAACAATGAAGAAGGAATAGATTTGTTCTGATTGGGTCCACGGCACAATGGGCAGATGTTGAAGAGAAGTCAATTTATGCAGATGTAAAGAAACATTTCCAACTAACTGAGATATCCCAAAGCAGAATGGCCTGACTGTTGAGGTAGTGGGTTTCCCCTTATTAGAAGTCCACAAGCAGAGGCTGGAGGACTACTTTCTGGGATAATTTAAAGGAAATAACTGTTCAGGTATAGGATGGATTAGAGGGTCTTTGGCATTCTGTGTGATTCTTTAATGGGTATGACTGAATCACTGATCTTCAGTGAATTCAATTCAAAGAATACTTACTGCATTTCTACTATGTACAAGGCACTATACTAGATGCTGTAATGGATATAAAGACAAATAAAGTAAGTTCCTGTCTTTAAAGAGTTTTTACTTTAATATAAGATATAACATGTATACACAAATAGTTATAATAGAAATACTACGTATCTTTTTTCTCCATAAGGAAGGTGACCCAGATTCTAGTCCTGACCCTGTCACGAACTAGCTATGTCAGCTAAGGAATGTGACTTAATCTCCTTTGGTCTTGGTTTGATTGTCTATAAAGTAAAGAGGCTGGAATAGACTATTTCCAAAATCTTTAAAATTCTGAGATTCTATAGAAAGCACAAAGTGCCATGGTAATATAAAGGTAGAAAAATAATTTCCAGATTTTTTTGATCGGGGATGGGATGGTTCATAGCTTCATGGAGGGAGTGACATTTAAGCTAGACCCTGAATAATGGGTGGGGTTGCAACAGGTAGAGATGACAGAAAGGACATTTGAATCATAAGAAACAGTATGAGTAAAAATCTTAAGATAGAAATGATCAGGATATATTGAGACAGCATGGGGTGGTGGACAGAAGATTGGATTGGAAGTCAAGATCCCCATGTTCTAATTCTGGCACTGCCACTAATTACCTAGGTGGGCTTAGACAAACCAATTAAACTCCATAGGCCTCAGTTTACTCATATAGAAGGGAAAATAGTGGCAATCTTCATGAGACAACTTCAGAATGTAATTCCATACAGAGGAGTTGGAAAGCTTGACTAGCACCCTAGATTTGGAAAAAGTAGATTCAAAAGGGTTCAGAGAAAGGATGGATAGAGTATAACCATTTAACATTTTAAAAGATATGAAAAGCTCTCAAGAATGAAATTGTGAAGACACAAACATACATTATTCTAATAAAAAGATAAAGGTAGAACTATACAGAGAGGCTGATGTAGCTTGTTAGGGATCATAATGACCCAAACAGATTTTTTTAAAAGTACATAAGACTATGGAAATAAGACCAAGTAACTAAGAATGATTACAACACAGTAGCATGGCAACTAAGTGGTTCACTGGATAAAGCACTGAGTCTGGACTAAGGAAGATGTGAGTTCAAATCTGTCTTCAGGTACTTACTAGATATATGACCCTGGACAAGTCACTTAACTTCATTCTGTCTCAGTTTCCTCAACCGTAAAAACGAGAATCATAATAGTGCCCACTTCTGGGTTGTCATGAAGATCAAATGAGATAATATTTAGAAAGCGCTTAGCACAGTGCCTGGCATGTAGCAGATGCTTAATAAAATGGTTGTTCCCTTCCCCCCAGACCCCTTCATTCAGTGGCATAGCCTCTGTATTAAGGATAAAAGGAAAAATAAACATTATACAATTCTTAATAGCTGTGAGGAGTTCAAAGCCTGTACAAATGGGTCATAATGTAGAGGCCTTATTTCCATGATATGGAAAAGATTGAAATTTATTAAGAACAAAAGTCATTCCACAGTTGATCAATGATTAAAGGCTATAACACTTTCAGAGTGTGCTTAGGTACTCTTCTCTGAAGAGAATGAGGAAGAGAGATATCTCATCACCAAAATTTGTCTTCAAAGCTCTTTTAGTACTTAAATTCAAGTCCTTGGCTCCTAGCACACTGGAAAAATACGAGGTTTTTATCTAACAAACACATTTCTAAGTAAGCTTATGAAAGTTACTTTTACTCCCACTGTGCCTTGGTACCCAGGCTTCAACAGCTGCAAGTTCATAACAGTACTTTTCAGAACAAAATGTGCTTGCTGGATATACCATAGGCAATATCTTCTGACTCACTAAGTATTTTGTGCATGAGATAATCAATCGACTTTTAATGGGCAGAAGACAAATGGGTACAATTTTCTGGGGATTATAACAAGGGGTAGTTGGTTTTGCATGTTTAGTGGAAAGATTTGTCTTCCCATACTTAGTCCAAGTGAGGTCACTTTCTTTCCTAAACAATAATTTTCTTTGCTTGTCTCCAAGAATGGAAAGTCCCATGGGTTGGTTATTTAAAGTTTAAGTGGATGGCAATATTGTAGTTATCCCTTGTTTAGCAGAAATTCACTTAGTGAAATTGTGAACTTAAGAAATTCATGAATTGTCCTAATTTACTCAAAAGAAGAGCCACTCTTGATCTTGCAGAGTCCAGGGTTCCTTTACCACTACCTTGTCCCTACTACTATTGACTCAAGTATCTCAGCTTCTTCTATATTATGATATATTGACAAATTCAGGCAATCTGACAGTAATTAGCACTTTGTCAATCTCCAAAAATATTATTTCGATGTGCTAATAGTACTCAATCAGATCCTGATAATAAATAATAATAAATATGAATGATCTACTAATTTATTGATAGCTATTGGACACTAGACCATTTCATGTACAATTTACAAGTGAGGATTGGGCATTTCCATCTTCAATCTAATGTGCTATTTCCCAAACAAAGATACTGTCAGAAAGTTTTCAGTTGTTATTAATTAAAAATATCTGAAAAGGGGAGATTGAGTTAAGCAATGAGAAAAAAAATAATACGTGTTAAGCTACTTTGAGGTTTATAGGAAACCTTAACCAAATTATGAAAACTTCAAAGACTGCTAAGGTCACAGTGGGGATAACATGAGATACCCAAAGAAGCAGGTAACAAATTACCAAAGTTTCTGTTTTTGTACACTATTTTCACATTTAATATTGGGCATTGAGAATGAGGAAAGGAGGGGAGACCATGATGTCACTTACTCTGAGCAAAACCTAGTATTATTGTCAATTCTTTGCATAATATTGTTCCTTTAAAAAAAACAGAACATTTGATTTAGATGTGATTTGAAAATCTTTACTAAATTTTTTGGTAAGTTTGATGTACTATTTTGAGATCATTAAGTGAGGTTCTAGAATATCAACAATGTACTTTGATGAAGAGGAGCTCTAGAGACCGGACTAATCTAGCTACAAAAAAGGAGTCAAAGGCAACTCACCAAGCTAAAGATGTTTAGTGAGCTTGGAAAATCTCTGAGAAAACTGCCTCAAAATTGATGGAGGAGCAGGGAAGCAGCTTAAAAGCCTGACAGAAGAGGCCTATCTCTCTAGGACGGGAGGGGAGTGAAGTTCAAGAAAAGTAGCAGCAAATGGCCTCACACAAGGGGGCCTGATCAGGGCTCCAAGCCAGAGGTAGCCCACCTTCCAGGTCCTGCCGTCCTGCAAACCAGCAGCCCCCGAGGCAAGTGAGCAGTCTGTGCAGTACAGTACAGTGTAGGACTAGAGTCCAACTCTCACATAAAAACACCAAGTCACAAAAAAGGCAGAAAAAATAAGCAAAAAACAAACAACAAAAAAAGACCTTAACTATAGAAAGTTACTATGTTGATAGGGAGGATCAAGGCATAAACTTAGAAGAGGACAATAGTGTCAAAATGGCTACTTGTGAATCCTCAAAGAAAAATTTAATTTGGTCTCAGGCCCCAAAACAATTCCTGGAAGATCTTGAAAAGGATTTTAAAAGGCAAATTAAAGAGGTAAGAGAAAAATTGGGAAAAGAAATGATGTTAATGCAATAAAATCGTGAAAAAAAAGTCAATAGCATGGGAAAAAATATACAAAAATTTATCGAGGAAAATAACTCTCTAAAAAATAGAATTGGCCAAATGGAAAAGGAAGTACAAAATCTCACTGAAGAAAATATTGACTTAAAAATTAGAATTGAGCAGGTAGAAGCTAATGACTCTATGAGACATCAAGATATGATAAAACAAAAACAAAAAAGTAATAAAAAATGTGAAATTTCTCATTGGAAAAACAAGTGACCTAGAAAAGAGATCCAGGAGAGATAATATAAGAATTATTGGACTACCTGAAATCCTTGATTAAAACAAACCAGCAAAAAAAAAAAACACCCTGGACAACACCTTTCAATAAATTATCAAAGAAACCTGGCCAGATAAATAAATTAATTAATTTATTTTAGGTTTCAACATTCACTTCCATAAGATTTTGAGTTCTAAATTTTCTCTCCCTCTCTCCCCGAGACAGCATGTAATCTGATATAGGCTCTACATATACTTTCATGTTGAACATATTTTCACAATCATGTTGTAAATAAGAATTAGAATGAATGAATGGGAGGAACCACAAGAAAGAAGAAACAAAAAAAATAAAAGAGAGCAAATAGTATGCTTCCATTTGCATTCAGATTACATAGTTCATTTTACGGATGTAGATAGCATTTTCCATCATTAGTCTTTTGGAGTTGTCTTAGATCTTTGCATTGCTAAGAAGAGCCAAGTCTATCAAAATTGGTCACTGAACAATGTTGCTGTTACTGTGAACAATGTTTTCCTGATTCTGCTCACTTCACTCAGCATCATTCCATACAAGTCTTTCCAGGTTTTTCTGAAGTCCGCCTGCTCATCATTGCTTATTCCATTGCATTCACATACCACAACTTGTTCAACCTTTCCTCAATTGATGGGCATCCCCTCAATTTCCAATTCATGGCCACCACAAAAAGAGCTGCTATAAATATTTTTGTACATGTGGGCTCTTTTCCCATTTGTATGATTGATTTGGGATATAACCCTAGAAGTGTTATTGCTGGGTCAAAAGGTATGCACATTTTTATAGCCCTTTGGGCATAGTTCCAAATTGCTCTCCAGAATGGTTAGATCATTTAACAACTCCACCAACAATGCATTAGTGTTGCAATTTTCCCACATCTCCAACATGTATTGTTTTCCTGTTTTGTCATGTTAGCCAATCTGATATGTGTGATGTGGTACCTCAGAGTTGTTTTGATTTGCATTTCTCTAATCAATAGTGATTTAGAGCATTTTTTCATATGACTACAGATAGCTTTAATTTCTTCATCTGAAAACTGCCTGTTTATATCCTTTGACCATTTGTCAATTGGGGAATGACTTGTATTCTTATAAATTTGACTCAGTTCTCTATATATTTGAGAAATTAGGCCTTTATCAGAGACACTAGTTGTAAAAATTGTTTCCCAGCTTTTCTGCTTTCTAATCTTAGTTACATTGGCTTTGTTTGTGTAAAAACTTTTCAATTTAATGAAATCAAGATAATCCATTTTGTATTTCATAATACTCTCTATCTCTTACTTGGTCATAAAGTCTTCTGTTCTCCATAAATCTGACAAGTAAACTATTCCTTGCTCTCCTAATTTGCTTATCATATCAGCCTTTTTATCTAAATTATGTACCCATTTTGACTTTATCTTGGTATACAGTGTAAGATGTCGGTCTATGCCAGTTTCTGCCATACCCTTTTCCAGTTTTCCCAGCAGTTTTTGTTAAATAGTAAGTTCTTATCCCAGAAGCTGGAGTCTTTGGGTTTATCAAACAGTAGACTATTATAGTCATTGACTATTGTGTCTTGCATACCTAACCTATTCCACTGATCCACCACTCTATTTCTTAGCCAGTGCCAAGTAGTTTTGATGGTGGCTGCTTTAAAATACAACTTAAGCTCTCTGCCCAAATAAATTAGAACCAGAGGGCAAAATAGAAATTGAAAGACTCTACTGGTCACTGCCTGAAAGAGATCCCCAAATGAAAACTCCCAGGGACATCACAGCCAAATTCCAGAGCTCACAGATCAAGGAGAACGTAGTGCAAGCAGCCAAAAAGGAAACAATTCAAAGATCGTGAAGCTACGGTTAGGATTACACAGGATTTGGCAGCTTCCACATTAAAGAACTAGAAGGCTTGAAATATGATATACCGGAAGGCAAAGGAGTTAGGGTTACAATCAAGAATCACCTACCCAGCAAAACTGACTATAGTCTTTCAGGGGAAAAATGGACATTTAACAAAATAGAGAACTTTCAAGCATTCCTAATTAAAAGACCAGAACTGAATAAAAAATTTGACCTCCAAATACAAGACTCAAGGGAAACACAAAAAGGTAAAAAAGAAACAAGAAAGAGAAAACATAAGAGATTCAATAAATTTAAACTTTATATTTCTATGTGGCAAGATAATATTTATAACTCTTAACAATTTTATTGCTATTAGGGCAATTAGAATGAGTATATGCAGACAGAGGGTATATAAGGTAACTTTCATGGGATGATATCCCAAAAACAAAATGAAGGGGTGAGAAAGAAAATCGCACTGGAAGAAGGAGGGGGGAGATTGAGTAGGGTAAATTATCCTACATAAAAGAGGCATGAAAGAGCTATTATAATGGAGGGAAAGATAGGGGGGTGGCGAGCAAACCTTAAATCTTACTCTCATCAAAATTGGCTCGAAGAGAGAATAACATAGACACTCAGTTGAATACAGAAATCTATCTTACCCTAATATAATGGGGAGGAGGGACTGATAAAAGGAAGGGTATATTGGGGAAGGTGGTGCTCAGAAGTAGGAGGCAAAGGGTGGGAGATAAGAGAGAGAGGGAGGGATAAACAAGTAAAAAATAGCATAGAAGCAAATACACAGTTAGTTATCGTACCTATAAATGTGAATAGGATGAACTCACACACAAAATGGAAGTGGAGAGTAGAATGGATTAAAAACCAGAATCCTACAATATGTTGTTTACAAGAAACACATCTGAAGCAGAGAGGTACACAGAGAGTAAAGGTAAGGGGCTGGAGCAGAATCTATTATGCTTCAGTTGTGGCAAAGAAAGCAAGGATAGCAATCATGATCTCAAAAACAGCAAAAGCAAAAATAGTTGTAATTAAGAGATAAAGAAGGAAATTATAACTGAAAAGTACCACAGACAATGAAGTCATATCAATACTAAACATTCATGTACCAAATGGTATAGCATCCAAATTTTTGAAGGAGAAGTTGAATGAGTTACATGAGGCAATAGATAATAAAACTATACTAGTGGGGACTTCAACTTCTCCCTCTCAGAACTAGATACATCTAACAAAAAATAAACAAGGAAGAAGTTAAGGAAGTGAAAAAAATTCTGTAAAAGTTAGATATAATAGCTCCTTGGAGAAAACTGAATGGGAATAGAAAGGAATATACCTTTCCTCAGCAGTCCATGGCACCTACACAAAAACTATATTAAACCTCACAACCAAATGCAGAAAAGAAGAAATGGTAAATTATCCTTTTTAGAACAGAATGCAAAAAATATATATTCAATAATGGATAATGGAAAGACAGATGAAAAATCAACTGGAAATTAAACAATCTAATCCTAAAAAAAAACACATGGGTCAAAGAACAAATTATAGAAACAATCGACAATTTCATTAAAGAAAATTATGACAATGAGACAACATAAACAATCTCATCCTAAAAAAACACATGGGTCAAAGAACAAATTATAGAAACAATCGATAATTTCATTAAAGAAAATGACAACGAGACAACATACCAAAATTTATGGGATGCAGCCAAAGTAGCACTTAGGAGAAAATTTGTATCTCTAACTGCTTACATCAGTAAAATAGAGAAAATGCAGATAGAGAGATTGGACACGCAAATAAAAAATCTAGAAAAGAACAAATTAAAAATCCCCAATTAAACACCAAATTGGAAATCCTGAAAAATCAAAGGTGAAATTAATAAAATTGGAAGTAAGAAAACTATTGTCTTAATAAATAAAACTAGAAGCTGGTTTTATGAAGGAAAAAAACAATAAAATAGACAAACCACTGGTTAATATGATTTAAAAAAGGAAAGAAGAAAACCAAATTATTAGTATCAAAAATGAAAGGGGTGAATTCACCACCAAAGAAGAAGAAATTAAGACACTTCTTAAGAACTATTTTGCCCAATTATATGCCAATAAGTTTGATAATCTAAATGAAATGGATGAATATCTATAGAAATATAAATTACCCAGATTACCAGAAGAAGAAATAAAATACTTAACCCAATCTTAGAAAAAGAAATTGAACAAGCCATCAATGAACTTCCCAAGAAAAAATCCCCAGGACTATACGGATTCACAAGTGAATTCTATCAAACATTTAAAGAACTATTTATCAATTTATCACAACATTATATAAACTATTTGGAAAAACAGGTGAAAGAGTCCTACCAAATTCCTTTTATGACACAAATATGGTGCTAATACCCAAACCAGGAGAGCCAAAATTGAGAAAGAAAATTATAGAGCAAGTTTTCCCAAATACTAGCATAGAGATTACAGCAATATATCACAAATATCACACACTATGACCAGGTGGGATTTATACCAGGAATGCAGGGCTGGTTCAATATTAGGAAAAATATTAGCATAATTAACTTTATCAATAACAAAACCAAGAAAAATTATCTCAATAGATGCAGAAAAAGCTTTTGACAAAATATAGCACCCATTGCTATTAAAAACATTAGAGAGCATAGGAATAAACGGAGTTTGCTTTAAAATGATAAGTAATATTTATCTTAAACCATCAGCAATCATTATTTGTAATGGTGATAAGCTAGAAGCCTTCACAATACAATTAGAGGTGAAACAAAGATGACCATTACCACCTCTGTTATTTAATATTGTACTAGAAATTTTAGCTATAGTAAAGAGACAAGAAAAAAGAATTAAAGGAATTAGAATAGGCAATGAGGAAACAAAACTATCACTATCTCAGATGATATGATGTTACATTTAGAAAATCCTAGAGAATCAACTAAAAAAAACTACTTGAAATTATTAACAACTTTAACAAAGTTGCAGGATACAAAATATACTCACATAAGTCACTGGCATTTATAAATACTACCAATAAAGTCCAGCAGCAAGACATAGGAAGAGAAATTCCATTTAAAATAACTTTAGACAATATAAAATACTTGGGAGTCTACCTACCAAAATAGAACCAGGAACTATATGAACACAACTATAAAACACTTTTCACACAAATAAAATCAGATCTAAACAACAGAAAAAATATTAAATGTTAATGGGGAGGCCAAGCCAATATAACAAAATGACAATTCTACCTAAATTAATCTATTTATTTGGTGCCATACCAAACTATCAAAAAATTATTTTACAGAGCTAGAAAAAATAATAACAAAATTCATCCAGAAGAACAAAAGCTCAAGGATATCAAGGGAATCAATGAAAAAAATGTGGAAGAAGATGGTCTAGTCATAGCAGATCTCAAACTGTATTATAAAATGGCAATTATCAAAACAATCTAGTACCAGTTGGAAAATTGAGTGGTGGATCAGTGGAACAGAGTAAGTACAAATTACGTTATAGTAAATGACCATAGTAATCTAGTATATGATAAACCCAAAGATTCAAGCTTTTGGAACAAAAACTCAGTATTTGACAAAAACTACTGAGAAAATTAGAAAACAGTATGGCAGAAACTAGGTATAGATCAACATCTCAAACCTTATACCAAGACAAGGACAAAATGATTTACACATAAAGGGTGATACCATAAGCAAATTAAGAGAACATTGAATAGTTTATCTGTCAGATTTATGGATAAGGGAAGGATTTAGGACTAAAGAAGATATAGAGAACATTATAAAATATAAAATAGGTAATTTAATAAAATGTACAAGTTTTTGCACAAACAAAACCAATGAAACCAAAATTATAAGGAAAGCAGAAAACTGGAGGGAAATTTTACAAGTATCTCTGATAAAGGCCTAATTTCTCAAATACATAGAGAACTGAGTCAAATGTATAAAAATACAAGTCATTCTCCAACTGATAAATGGTAAAAGAATATGAACAAACAGTTTTAAGACAAAAAAATTAAAGCTACTTATAGTTATATGAAAAAATGCTCTAAACCAGTATTGATAGGAGAAATAAGCTTTAAAATAACTCAGGTACCACCTAAGAGTGGCTAATATGACAAAAAAGGAAAATGCTGGATGTTGGAAGATACTGGGGAAAACTGGGAAACTAATGCACTGTTGTTAAAGTTGTGAACTGATCCAACCTTTCTGGAGAGGAATTTGGAACTATGCTCAAATGGCTATATTCCAAAGACATCCAAAAAAAGTGAAAAGGGTCTATTTGTACAAAAATATTTATAGCAGTTCTTTTTGTGGTGTCTAAGAATTGGAAATCAAAGGGATACTCATCAATTGGGGAATTGCTAAACAAGCTGTGGTATATGATTGTAATGGAATATTATTATGCTATAAGAAAGGACAAGCAGGATGATTTCAGAAAAGACTTACATAAACTGATGCATAGTGAACTGAACTGAACCAGGGGAGCATTGTACTCACTAATGGCAACATGGCTTAATAAAGAACTGTGAACGACTTAGCTATTCTCAGCAATGCAATGATCAAAGATAATCCTAAAGGACCAATGATGAAGCATACTATCTGCCTCCGGACAAAGAATTGATATTGTTTGAATACAGACTGAGCCATGCTATTTTTCACTTTCTTTTTTTTTTCATTTTTTTTCCTTTTATTTGAGTTTTCTTGTACAAAATGACTAATATGGAAACGTTTTACATACATTTTTTTTAAAGTGCAGCTAGACTTATTTATGAATTGTAAGGTCACTGAAGGCAGAGATCAAATCTATTTTACCTTTGTATTTCCCTCAACACCTAGCACAGTGCACTACACATAATAATATTTAATAAGTATTTGATGAATGAATGGATAAATGAATGAATTCTTTTTGAATGAAAGCCTGGTACATGAATCTTGTACATCAATTCTGACTGTAAGTTATGAGATCTTTTTTATCAGAACAAACTTCGGCCAGTGCCAGAAGACAAAAGTGTTGTTATTAACCACTTTCACAAGAAATGAAGTAATCACAATCTATTTAGACTTAAAGTAAAGGAAGATTAAGAAAATGCTCTCCTCAGCTGAGTTATTGTCAACACAATTTCTGAATAAATCCAATCCAGCTGTCTCACTGACCTTCCTGGACATGGGTACTTCCCTCCTCCAAATGCCACAAACTCGTCCAAGAAAGCATTCTTCTCTAAATTTGCCTTTTCCCAATGTTCCTGTGGGAAGAAAACATTTTTTCCTAAGTCAGCCTTGTATAAATAAGCTTAACTTTATTTCTCCAGGCTAAAAATGACCTTGTACAGCTAATCCTTGCATATAAAGTTGCAGTGTTGCTAGTAATTTTTTCCAACCTGTTATTAATATCAGACATAATTATGTTTCTAAAGAATAAATTTATAAATAAAAAAAGATTTTAAAAAAGAATCCTGTTAAGTGGTAAATGTAAATGATAATGTAAATCAACTAAAGAATTAACCTCATAAAAGCAGGAGTATTTATAGTAAAGTCTCGGGCCCCAACATAAAATCTTCCTTCATTATAAGCTTGGTAATAAGACACTAGAGGTGGTCAAAGCAAAGAAATTTGAGTCAATACCTCTGGATGCCATTTCTGACAGTTGTCTTGAGAGGCAGAAGATGGACTAAATGACACTTTGAGGTTCCTTTCTGGCCTAAAATTAAGCAATTCTGAAAGGGACAGGGCAGAATTTTAAATTTGATTACAATTTTCCCTAAAAGAATTTGTGCATGTGTGTGTGTGTGTTTATGTGTGTTTGTCTGTGTGTGCCTATGTATGCTGATACTCAACTTCAGCACAATGAAACAGATTGAAGGACGTAGGTAGGAGAACACAGAACCAGGCCTATCTGTTTTCTTATCTGCTTCCAAACACAGGTAAATATTCATTTCTGAGTTACAGAAAAGCTCCTCTCCAATTTGCACATACTGCTCACTTTGAATTTTATGACCAATCTCTGTTATTTGACTGGCATGATACCATTTCTCAAAAATACTTTTGTGGGATGAGTGATCTTATTATCAGGTCCTGGGTAGCTGAAATTAGAGAGTAACACCATAACATAATTCATTGATCAATCATATATGTGAATAATGCAGAACAGAAACTATGACCAAAGTAACAGGATATAATGAAAAAAGACAACTTACAGGTTTAAACAATTCAGGTTCCGGAAAATACTTTGGATTTCTATGGATTCAAAAAGGAGACAACATTAACATGTCACCAGAAGGAACAGTATAATTCTAAAATAGAAAAAAAAATGATAAATTATAGATTAATTGTGATGAAAGCTTTTGTTTTATATAGATCTTGGTTAATTATAAAATAACAATTCCATTGTAGGGGATGACAAGCTAATCATTCTATTAGAACACCAAAAAGATATTACTTTTTTTCTGGACATTGTATCCACCTTTTCACAATTATGTCATCAAAATAACAGCAAACCATAGAAACACATACAAGTGTCTAACATCTACCAAGAATACTTATTATCTAAAAATTCCCTATCAATGTGTATGAAGAATAGTGTAGATAAATCCAAAAGTAAAAGTTAAAGGCATTATAAATGATTTTTTGGTCTGCTCTAGAAGTAATAAAGTCCCTTGCAATAGATACAGAAGTTGTGGGGTAGCGGTTACTCCCAGAGATGGGGACAATAGCGGCCTTGCCACTGGTGGGGTGAGAAGAGACACACTGTCTCTAGGTAATAACACCGGGAAGCAGCAGCAGTTAGACAGGATGAAAGAAGCCATGCAAAAAGGAGGACAAACAAGAGTTTAAATGAGACGGTGGAGGATTGTTATTATTCTTTTCATCGCAGAGCTATGAAAGACGGGCAGAAAAAGCGTCTCCTCCAGAAGTAGGAATGAAGCTAAGCTTTCCTATAGAAAGCTTCCTAATTCAGGAAGCCTACCTAGATTGCAAGGATTTTTCCTTGTTCAACACTAACATTACAAAGGGCTTTTATTTTTCTTTTCTTAGACTAGATCTTCCTATCTCACCCAGATTAGAAGTGAAGTTACTCACAGGCCTGATTCCGCTCCTAATTGGCATGGAAGCTTTGATCTGCTTCATATTTGACATTGGACAGTTAGGTGGCACAGGGGATAGAGTGCTGGGTCTGGAGTCAAGAAGGCTCATCTTCCTGAGTTCAAATCTAGCCTCAGACATTTACTAGCTGTGTGACCCTGGGAAAGTCATTCAATCCTCTTTGCTTCAGTTTCCTCATCTGTAAAATGAGCTGGAGAAGGAAATGGCAAACCACTCCAGTGTCTTTGCCAAGAAAACCCCAAATTGGGTCATAAAGTGTTGGACAAGATTGAAACAACTGAACAACAATACTTGACCAGGACCAGTCTGCTCCTTCTTGAGTATTGTAGAGTGTGGCAGCCCCTAAATCTTGGGTGCTCACCATGCTGGTGTTGATGTTGGACTTAGTGTAGACACCTGAGTCACTTAATCCCACTGCAGCTCAGAATTCCTGAATACAAGAGACCCACTAGCTTCAGCCTCACCAACAGCAGAGGCTGCAGGTATGCCACTACATGTGGCATTAGAAAGAGCTTTTAAATAAATATGTTTCACAAAAGACTTTTCTAAAACCAAAGGGCATTAGAGCCCTTAAGTTTTTATGCTTGCTGTTTGACCCTGATTAAATAAAAAAAAATCATGAGAAAATTACTAACCTCACTGAAGGGAAGATATTAATTACACAACTATCATGATTAGTCATCAAATGGCACATTCATTCAACCCTGTGCAATCTATAAATGCCCTCCATGAAGGGGTTGACCTTAAGCATATCTCACACAAAAAAATTTACTAGTGTTGCATAATATTGTTTGCAATTCATCAATGTGGCAGCAGTACCAGTAGCTTATGGCTGCAAATGTTCCTGTTTTTAAAGGGAAGGTCACCATTTCTAGCCCCTGGAAAGGTCCTGGTAACCCCAGCTAGAGGTCACTTTTCCTTCTACAGAATGAAATACTTGACACTCGCTTGTCAATTTCAGAAGTGGGATATCCAGGGATGCTCCTAGGAAAATTTTAACAAAGATCAAGTTGGCATTAGTCTTTTACTCACTCGTATCTTAGGATCACAGGTCATAGATGTGGAAGGAACCTAAGAGGTCATTCGTTCCAATCCTATTTTGATTAATTTATTTTGATTTATCAACAATCACTTCCATAAGCTTTTGAGTTTTAAGTTTTTCTCCCTCCCCCTCCTCACCTCCCTCCCCAAGATGTCTCCACTCTGATATAGGCTTTACATATACATTCCTATTAAACATATTTTCACATTAGTGATGTTGTAAGAAAGAATTAGAACCAATAGGAGGAACCGTCAGAAAGAAGAAACAAAACAAAACAGAAGAAAAAAAGTGCAACTAGTTTGTTTTGATCTGCATTCAAACTCCATAGTTCTTTCTTTGGAAGTGTACAGCATTTTCCATCATGAGACCTTTGGAGATTTCTTAGATCCTTCCATTACCGAGAAGGGCTGAGTCTATCAAAGTTAGTCATTGCATAATGTTGCTGTTACTGTGTACAATGTTCTCCTGGTCTTGCTCACTTCACTCAGCATCAGTCCATACAAGTCTTTCCACATTTTTCTGAAGTCTGCCTGTTCATCATTGCTTATAGCACAATAGTATTCCATTATAGTCATATACACAACTTGTTCAGCCATTCTCCAATTAATGGTCATTCTCTCAGTTTCCAATTCATGGCCACCACAAAAAGAGCAGCTATGAATATTTTTGTTCATGTGGGTCCTTTTTCCCATTTGTATGATCTCTTTGGGATATAGCCCTAGAAGTGCTATTGCTGGGTCAAAGGGTATGCACATTTTTATAGCCCTTTGGGCATAGTTCCAAATTGCTCTCCAAAATGGTTGGATCAATTCCACCAACAATGCATTAGTGTTCCAATTTTCCCATATCT
This sequence comes from Vombatus ursinus, assembly GCF_900497805.2. Lineage (NCBI taxonomy): Eukaryota > Metazoa > Chordata > Mammalia > Diprotodontia > Vombatidae > Vombatus > Vombatus ursinus. The sequence continues at coordinate 6,460,982 of NW_020954604.1, read as the reverse complement.
TCTCCAATATTTATCATTTTGCTGTTTTGTCATGTTGGCCAATCTGATAGGTGTGATGAGGTACCTCAGAGTTGTTTTGATTTGCATTTGTCTAATCAATAGTGATTTAGAGCATTTTTTCATATGACTATAGATGGCTTTAATTTCTTCATCAGAGAACTGCTTGTTCATATCCTTCGACCATTTATCAATTGGGGATTGACTAGTATTCTTATAAATTTGACTTAATTCTCTATATATTTGAGAAATGAGGCCCTTTACAACCAGAGACACTAGTTGTAAAAATTCTTTCCCAATTTTCTACTTTTCTTCTAATCTTGGTTGCATTGACTTTGTTTGTGCAAAAACTTTTCAATTTAATGTAATCAAAATTATCCATTTTGCATTTCATAATGTTCTCTATCTCCTGTTTGGTCATGAATTCTTCTGTTCTCCATAAATCTGACAGGTAAACTATTCCTTGCTCTCTCAGTTTGCTTACAGTATATAGCCTTTATATCTAAATCATGAACCCATTCCAACCCTATTTTTTTTAGGCAATTGGGGTTAAGTGACTTGCCCAGGGTCACACAGCTAGCAAGTGTCAAGTATTTGGTCTGAGTCTGGACTTGAATTCAGGTCCTCCTGACTTCAGGGCCAGCACTCTATCCACTGTGCCACCTAGCTGCCTCTGCAACCCTATTTTTTTTAAGAGACGAAACAAAGATGGACTTTTCAAGGGCTATATGGCTAATAAGTATCTGACTGAGGTGGTATCAAACTCAGGTCTTCCTGACTCCCAAGTTCAGTGCTCTATGCACAGGAATTCTTACCCTGAGGTCCACTGACCTCTAAAGTCTCTGGGGATAGATTTCAAAGGGTCTGTGAACTCAAATAAGAAAAAAAATACATCTTCATTTCAATAAAATCAGTTTCCTTTGTAATCTTATGTCATTTGTTTTATTCATTGAGGGGTCTATAACACAATAAAAGGCTAATAACCCCTGCATTATACCAGGTCTCCCACAGCACAGTATACTATTTCCGTGTGACTGCTCTTCCTTGCCCAGTTCTCTTTATATCATGTTCCCACAGTGGCAGTTAATAGAGTCTCCCCCCCCAACCCCAAATGGGGGCTTGTTCTGTATCTTATTCTCTCAGGGCTAGGATGACAAGGTGATACCTAACCAGTTCAATGAACTATTCCATGCTAATGTATTTATGGAAAAGGGTTTGAAAGACAGCACTACAACACAAGATTATCTAGAGGTAGAGAAAGCCTTATCAAAATCCTGAAATTACAGTGTGAAGGTAGCTGTCTACTTTATCTTCACATACAGTAAGTCATGAGGCTAGCAGATTGGCCTTGGTGGTAGCCACAGTCCCCAATCCAGCTGTAAGCATCATTCTCACTGTAATCTTTTTCTGTTGCTATGGGGAATTGCTGGGTAAACTACAAAATCAAATAGTATTATCTTAGAGTTGGAAGGGAGGGGCTTTAAAAGTTCACAAGGTAGCCCATTACATTTTTTTTGGACAGTAACAATTATAAAATTATTTAAAATACCTAGACATGTTTTATCTTGTCATAGACTATTAGCTCCTTGAGACTAGGGACTGTTTATTGGCTATTCTTTGTATCCCTAGAGCTGAGCACAGTGCTTGGCATGTAGTAGGCACTTAATAAATGCTTGTTGATAGCTGACTGACTGACATATTCAGAGAAAATCAAGTTCTTCTTCCTGTACAAGTAGTATTCCTTGTAGTGAGCAATCACATATGGCTGGCGAGTCATGGCTCTTCCTCCTCTTTCCTCCCCAATCCTCTTAGTCCCCTACTAGCTTTTTGTAGACTGGACTACTTCTCCCTTGTGGCATAACTTTCTAATCACTCTCTTAGTGGTTCAAACAAGGAATCTATAATCATGGCAGATGCCTTTCTATGCCAGTCAAATCAGTTAGCTGCTCAGCCACTGCTGTTTACTCATTTGCCTAGGGATGCCCCCAGAGAATGTATTCTTTCTACCCTAAGAAGTTATTTAAAAATCAATAACTTTTTTAGCTCTAGGAATCATACTTCGACAAATATCACAAGTCTACATCTATCTCTTTCCCCTCCCTGGCTGCTTCCAATCACCCAACTCAAGCGCATTCAAGCAACAGTACATATATAAATTGCAATTTGTTGATAAACAGCTTTATGCCAATTACCAGGTCAAGAAAATGAATTAAACTAACGCAAAAAAGGGAAACCAAACTTTTTAAGACAATCAGATTACACCTTTCATAGCCTAGGGAAGCAAAAGATTTGCATTCAGGCACTTCAGCCTCCAGGGAGAGCGTGGGAAATGGAAAGGGGAAGAAATGAAGAGGAGAATTCTGGAAGATCAGGATCAAAATCCAGCATCCTGATGTTCTTGGCCATACCCAGAAAAGGCCTTCTACACAATGGACTTTGAAATACTTGATCATATTCCCTCCACTGCCATCTTCTTTTCTCTAGGCCAGGTTAACAATGGAAGGTGATAGTTAGGCTTAGCCACTATGGAGTATACACACAGTAAGGAGAGTATGGAGGTGAGTCTTCGTGCTTGTATCAATAGCCAAATCCAGGTAGGGGTTAATGAATAGAATAATGCAATGTTGAAACTGCTTCAGTGAAAGACTCCTCATAAAAATATCTAACAATGATCACAGAGAATCAGTAAGGCTTCATCAAGAAGCAGTCATATCAGACTAATGTAATTTCTTTTTTTGTAATGGTTATTCATGGTTACACATTAGACCATCAGGGAGGTGCCAAAGAGGTAGTTCACCTAGTTTTAAATAAAGCATTTAATAAAAAAAAACTTTTGTGGGTAATAATACAGATTTCTTATTTCTTTTCTTTCTTTAATAAAAAATTCCTTAATAAAGGAAAAAAGCAAAAGAAAAGAAAAAAAGATTCCTCATTTTCTCAGTCAATCGGTCTCAAACTTAAATAGTGCTTGTCCTCATAACCTTGGATGGATGACCAGTTGCACAAACAAAGGGCCAAAGAAGGAAGAGAACAACCAGAGAAACATAATATATTAATCGTAAAGAAGTCACTTGATACGTGCCTCAGTTTTCTCCTCTGTCAAATGAGTAACATAATACCTGTACTATTTACTTCATAGGAATGCTATGAGTGTCAAAGGCAGGGGTGAAGTTGGCTCTGGGCCCTGTTGCAGAAACTCCCAAGGTCAGGTAGTGGACAGCAGTGAAAGCATGCTGTCAGCAAAAGCCACGTGAAAGCTGGAGGTACAAGGAGAACAGCTACCAGGACAAAGGCAGCAACAGTCCTCCGAAAGTGTGGCTGTGCAGAAGACAGAAGAACATTCTGCCACTGTTTTCTGCCCAAGGCACAGCTGTTGGTTGCATACAGGAACTATGAAATAAAGAGATCATAGATCTGGGCTTCAAGGGACCCATGAGGTTATTGAGTTCAACCCTTTCATTTTACAGGTGAGTAAACTGAGGATCAGAGAAAGTGATTTGCCCAAGGTTGCAAAGGGAGTGTCAGATGACATTGAAAAAAAAATCAGAGGTGGGGCATAATAGCAAAAATAAGGTGAAGAAGGGATAAGGAAAAGGAAAGAAATTAGATGCTATCAACATGTCTACTCTGCCTTCCCTAAAGACTACAGTATTAGAGGCAGTATGGCTTAATGGATCTATCTGGTCGGCCTCTGGGTCAAGATCATATGAGTTCAAGTCTTATCTTTGACACATACAGGCTTTGTGACTCTGAGGAAGTCATTTCCCTTCTTAATGCATTTAGGCAAGTCTCAACGCCATAAACTGCATAAACTGCCTATCCAAATTGGTAGAGGCTATTTCCCCACTGTGGATCTCCCTATATTCATGAAATCACAGAAGTGGAGAAAAATTTTTAAAAAGTGAGGTGGGGAAGGAGGGGTCCTATAGAAGGATATGACAGAAGGAAGAATAGTTCTATGAGGGAAAAGCAGTAGAAAGAAATCTTTCTAGGGAAGACTGATGAGAAGGCATCGGAATCAGGAAGTTCAGTCTTTTTTAGTCATATCTGACTCTTTGTGACCTCATTTGGGGTCTTCTTGGCAAAGACAACGGAGGGACTTGCCATTTCCCTCTATAGCTCATTTTACAAATGAGGAAACTGAGGCAAAAAGGGTTAAGCAACTTGCCCACGGTCACACAGCTGGTAAGTATCTGAGGCCAGATTTGAATCCAGGAAGATGAGTCTTCCTGACCCCAGGCCTACTGCTGTATCCGCTGTACTACTAGCTGCCCTGGAGTCATGAAGACCTAAATTTAAATACCACTGTTTCTGATAGATGCGGGATACTTAACCTCTAAGCCACAGTTTCCTCATCTGTAAATGGGGATAATAATAACAACTACCCCTAAGGATCATGAGGAGAATAAAATGAATAGAAAATGATTCATGCAAATTGAAGTTATACTTATTATTATTATTGCCTAGTTGCCAGAAGCTAGGACTCATATCTCTTGATTCCCCATCTTGGCCTTAATCTATTATACCACACCAATTTCCCCTTGAACTTGTAACAAATTTATATATATAGTTTGTAGAGAGTTTTTGCTTGGTGTATGAGAAAGAATTTTTAAAATGTATAATGTATAAATACATGTTTATTGTTTTACAAGTACGAGTATGAAAGGAGATAAATGTATAACCTACAAAAAGCTAAAAGCACTTTATCAGTGAAAGGCAGGATAATTACTACATGATGTAAAATGTCTCAGGGTTTATCCTTGTTATGATTCTACTTTGGTTGAAATGACAAAACGCTTCACAGCTTTAGTGTGGTGTCAGGCTCAGAAAACTTGCCCCACATAAATTTTGTAAAGACATCATTTAGCATTCACTGATTTCACAGCATCTCAATTTGAAGATGACACAATTTCTCAAAATAATTAATTTCAGAGCATCACAATCATAATTTTTATCAGTTTGTAAGTTTCTTCCAGTTTAACCAAAATTATAACAAGTCAAAAGAATATGCAAGGGGTTTAAAAATATGGTAAATTACAGTAATAATTCTTAATTCTCCACTTAAGTTCTACTCTAATGCCTTATTGAAAGTGACCCTAGAGCTGGGTGTCCTTGACCTTCTTTGTGTCATGGACCCGATTGGCAGTCCTGGTGGAGTCTATGGACCTCTTCTCAGAATAATGTTTCTTGCCTTCATACATAAAAAGAAGTGCTCCATTACAATTAAGAGATTAGTGAAAAATAAAGGTGTATTTTTCCCCATCCAAATTCAGAGATTCCTTGAAATGTATCCATGGCCCACTGGGAACTCCAGATTAAGAACCACTAGTCTAGATTTCCCAGAGGTTATGACCATAAAGTAAAAGCTCTCACAGTCCTTTCCAACCAAAAGAAGCTTTAATTATGGGCCCAGCTACCAACTGTCATCAAAGAATAATCTAGCTAAGCTTGAAAATGTTAATTTCCTAAAAATTGGGTTATGAACATTCTTCAGAAAGGGAACTCCAGCTCAGGCACAACCTACTTTAGGAGGCCCTTCCTAGCTGGTAACAACCAGTTTCTTGAGTATTTGACAAAGTAGTGAATCTCACTCAACCAGATATAATTTTTCTTAGAGTAGGAGAGGTATTTAATAAGGACTAGCCAACTCATAATCTGCAGAAAATCTTCTAGATCAAGATAAATGTGCAAATCTGTCCAAATTTATATATATATGTGTGTATATACATATATACACATACATATATACATACACATACATATGTATATCTTCCTCTTGTATACATGTATGTATGTATATATATATCTATGTGTATATATATATATATATATATCTACACACATGTATTTTGAAAGTATAATTTTTAACCATAAAGCTGGCCAGACATGGTGACATAGCCCTGTAATCCCTGCTGCTGCAAAGGCTGAGGTTGATGAATCCCTTGATCTCAGGAGTTCTGAGCTGCACTGGGCTAATGCTGATCAGACATTCCCACTAAGTTCAGCATCCATATGGTGGCCTGGAAAGTGGGGAGCAATCATGTTGCCTAAGGAGAGACAAACAAGTCCAGGTGGGAAACTGAGCAGATCAAAGCTTTTTTGCCAATCTGCAGTGGGATCTGGCCCGTGAATGACCACTGTACTGCCATTCTGAAAGAGACGGGTATACCTAATCTAAAAAAAAAAAACAAAAAACAAAAAAACAAAAAACAAAACATACATAGGCAAATAAATATACGAATGAATGAATGAATGGTCGCCATTGCTAAGGTTACTATAGATGACTCCTCAGCTCCCTCTGGGGTTTAGATGAAAAATTTCATCATATACATATTTGCAGTTTTATTGCATATCATATGTTCCATTTGGGGTGTGCTACCCCCTTTTTTTATAACTTTAAGACAGGTATGTCCCATACTTTAACTCCAAATAATGTAACTAACAAGATACTCTAAGACCTGATGCCTTTATTGGGGATAGCGGATAGAAGGAGGTGGAGCAGTGCATAGAGTGCAAGGCCTAGAATCAGGAAGACTCATCTTTCTGAGTTTAAATCTGGCCTCAGACACATACTAGCTGTGTGACCTTGGGCAAGTCACTTAACCCATTTTGCCTCAGTTTTATCATTGTAAAATGAGCTGGAGAAGGAAAGAAAACCCCAACTAGAGTCACAAAGAGTAGTACCTGACTGAAAAAAATGACTGAACAACAAAACCTTTTTCAGGTGAGAAAGTCCCTGTGATTGAGTTATAGAATAAAATGTATAAAATTGGTGTGAACAATTCCTAGGCATCTATAGTAAATCAATCAAAGGTATAAACTAGATGTGAACAACCTACTTAATCAAGCTGGGAAGGAATTGAATGATTCAATCATTGGATTAAATCCAATGATAAAATGTATTGAGACTGGTTGAAAGAATTAGATACTCATTAGAACCATTCTGGCAGCTGCTTTGATAGCAAAGTCTTGGGAGCACTTTGAGAAGGCAGACCAGATATCAGAGGAAGCAAGAGTGGGGAGAATGAGCCCAAAGAGAGTGTAACACTCCCCTGAACCACCTCCTCCCCACCACTGACCATGTCACTGGAGAAAATGGACTAGTAATAAAGTAACAAATACCCAGTTAGCTAGGTGGCTCAATAGATAGAGAGCTGGACCTTGAGTAAGGAATTCTGCCTCAGACACTTACTAGCTGAGTGATCTTGGGAAAGTTGTTTAACCTCTCTGTGCCTCGGTTTCCTCATCTGTAAAATGGGGATAATAAAAGCACCTACTTTCCAAGGTTGTTTTGAGGATAAAATGATACAATGTCTGTAATTTACAAACATTAAAGTGCTACATAAATGCTAGTAATTGTTATTATTATCATCATCTATTAAATAATACATCTAGCCTGAAGCTGAGAAAGAACAAACTAGACAGAGAGAAGGTTCAGATTCAAGATGTTAAAAAGGATTCCATGATTTGAATCCCTACCAGGAGCAACACACACACCTTAGGGGAATCTCATGATACTCCACAAAAGGAGAAAAAGACTTTCATCCAACCAGGAACTGTCAGATATCTCTCTGGGTATCTGCATCGGCTCTTTAAGCGTGAACCCACTTTCCCCTGAACACTTAATGTAATTGTGAGAGAGTATGTCCCAGACTTTTTGGAAATTGTTTTAACCAATTGTTCTTAGTACATTACTTTAATAAAAATCAGTTTCTAAAAAATCTAGTTAACTCTGACTGAGAAACTGACATCAACTGATAATCGATGAGGAACACAGAAGTTGGGGTTTTTGAGTGACAGCAAAGAAAATGCATCAGACATTCGGTGACTCCTTATAAATTTGAGGTGAGAAGTATTTAACTACTCTCAAGGGCCCTGGCCTGCCAGTGTGAGTTAGAGTTGGAAAGTGGGCCCAGCAGGTAGCTACAAAAGGCAGGCCATTTTTAATGGAAATCTACACTATTGCTTATAAAAGATATCACCTCGATCTAATGTTACATAACATTGATTATCTCTTTCCCAAGATCTGACTAGAACTGAGTGATAAGGAGACATTATTATCTTTCTCCCCTTTCTCCTCCCTGCCACCCACCAACATGCAGAATGTGATGATATCTCAGTTGACAGTGCCAACGTTGCCAGTACTAAGAGGGGTAGGTAAGAATGCAACCTCCTCAAAGCTGGTTACCAGAGGATAGAAGGTTTGTTTATTTGTTTGTTTCGGCAACTTACAAAACTATCTACTGAGGCATAAAGAGACAGCAATCTGCTATGCGACATCTATTTTTATGCATATCTTATCCATAAAAATACAATAATGAATGTTTTGCAGTATAATAATTCTCAGTAATAATGTTCTACTACTTGTACAGAGCCTTGTTTCTTCCCCCATTTTTTTCAAGATAGCTTCTTTATATTCAAATAGTTTCCTTTAGTCAATAATAAAAAGAGAAAACGAATTGTTTAAAAATTACACAAAAAATAAGCACTAGCATTTATGTAAGCTCAGCTGGAAAATTCTGCCCCAAACATTTATTACTCATATACAAACATACATGCATACATACACACATACACATGTATATGTATATATATTTATATTTCAGTTACTCTTAATAATAGAGATTAGTGAAGGGATACTCATCAATTCAAGAATGGCTAAACAAGCTGTGGTATGTGAATGCAATGAAATATTATTGTGCTATAAGAAATGACAAGCAGGATGATTTCAGAAAAACCTGGAAAGACTTACATGAACTGATGCATAGCGAAGTGAACTGAACCAGGAGAATGTTGTACACAGTAAAAGTAATATTGTTTGATGAAGAACTGTGAATGACTTAGCTGTTCTCAGCAATACAACGATCCAAGACAATCCCCAAAGACTAATAATGAAGCAAACTAATTACCTCCAGAAAAAGAACTGACATTGTTTGAATATAGATTGAAGCATGCTATTTTTCATTTTTTTTCATTTTTTTCTCTTATTAGAGTCTTCTCATGCAAAATGACTAATATGGAAATGTTTTACATAATTGCATATGTATAACCTATATTTGATTGCTTACCTTCTCAGGGAGAGAGGGGACAGGGAACAGAGGAAGTGATAAATTTTGGAATTCAAGATTTTACATAAAAATGTTTTAAAAAGTAACAGAGATTACATATTGTCCCTAATAATTACAATGATAAATGTTAATAATAATAATTCCCATCAATATAGTACACTACAGTTTTTCAAATACCTTCATCCTATCAACATAAAGTTGCTTAAATTTTGGAAAACCTAAACTAGGTAGTGTCAATATTATTCTCTTCATTTTACAGGTGAGAAAATTAAACTCTAAGAAGTTAAATGATTTCTCTAGGAACACATTGCTATTAAGTGCTGAAATTGGAACTCAGACCCAGTTTTTCTAACTTGAAGTCCAATGCTCTTTCTAGTCCATCAAATAACATGCATAGATTGGCACAAAACTATATGTTGTTTTATCCTTTCCCTTCAGATTTATTAAGTAGTGAAATTTTACTAATTTCTATTTTCCATCTACATCCTTTTTTTGCTACTACAAAATTTTCCTGTTTGAAATTCTACTTCTCTTAGGCTATGCTTAAAAAAAAGAAAGAAAAGTCAAGACCACTAAATCCAAGGCATATGGATAAGCCTCATAGCCAAAGGAAATTCTTTGGTTTTTTTTTTTTGTTTGTTTGTTTTTTAATGAGGCAATAAGGGTTAAGTGACTTGCCCAGGGTCACACAGCTAGTAAGTGTTAAGTGTCTGAGGCCGAATTTGAGCTCAGGTCCTCCTGACTTCAAGGTTGGAGCTCTATCTACCGTGCCACCTAGCTGCCCCCAAAAGAAATTCTTAATGGCAGTTTCATTCAGATATTGATTCAACCACCATTTAATGCACTATAGTAGTATAATGGGGGAAGAGTTTGGGGGAAGGAGCAGGGAGAAAGGCCAGAATTTAGAGTTAAAAGACACAGCATCTACTTCTAGCTCTGTCATTTTCTAGGTGACTTTGGACATGTCATTTCATTGCTCAGAGCTTCTATTCCTTCATTAGTAAAAAGTAATGGGTGGAACTGGAAAGTAACAAATTTAAGCTTGAAGTATGATGTAATGGGAAAACTTCCTAACAATCAAACATGTCCAAAAATGTAGAGTCTTCTGGAGAGGTGGTGGTTCCCAAGTATTGGAGACCTTTCAAGCAGAGGCTGGTCAATCATTTGTTCGGTATACTGTAGAAGTGATTCTTGGTCAGGTATGAGTTAGATGGAGGCAGCAAGGTGGTATAGTGGACAGAGCACGCCAGCACCTTTGCCAAGAAAACCCCAAATGGAGTCACAAAGAGTTGGAAACAACTGAAACAACAAGAGGTTAGATAAGGTGGTGTCTCACATATCTCTCAACTCATATTCTGTTATTCTGTAAGACCATGCCTGTCTGACTCTTTTAACTTCAGGTCCCCTTTTCATTATAACACACTGCTTTTCATGGGCTGATTAAAGTGACCCACTTTACATCCTTGATTTCAATCAAAATGTCACCATTATAACAAACATAATCACATAATATTAGAAGTTGCCCATTACTAAAGGGAAATGGTCAAGAAGGAATTGCTACAGCAGGAAGAATTTTGGACTAACTCACCTCTCCGGTTCTTTCCTTCTGACACTGAGATGGTATTGTTGTAATATGCTGACAAAGGACCTTAAGGAGTCATGTCCCAAAAACATTCCATAGAGACAAATATCTGTCTCTAGAAAGAAAGTGCATAGCTCCTCAGTGTAGTATAATGAATAAAACTCTGGATTCTCAGTCAGGACTGGGAGTCAATGACCACCCTCATTTTACTCATCTGTAAAATAGAGATAATACCACTTTATTGCAAAGATTGTTGTGACGATCAAATTAGATAATACATGCAAAGTATTCTACAATCAATTATTTTTATTAATTTATTCCAGCATGTCTGTCTGTCTCCCCATTTCAGAATTGAGAGAAATGATTATTTCCTTCTTATATTGATGACCAATTATGGAATTAAGACTAAGGTTTTTCCCCTTCCTATTTCCTTATTCAGAAATCAGCCCCTGTAGGTTATCCAGCCAGTCTCTGAAGGGCAAGGCTGATAATAAGATGAAATATGCGTTAGAAGCACCCAACTGGGAAACTTAGATCTTGTCAAAAGGTAAAGAAATTCTAGTGTAAAGAAAGTGGTGAATTCCAACCCATTGTGTTTCATTCAGACAGGTCTGGATGGAAGTGGATTCCTCCTTTTGTCTAAATTGCTCTAGACAGGGGTTAGTCTGATACGGATTAATCTCTTTTTCCAAGGCTAAGTGATCAGAGCCATGTCCTCCAGATTCTCATTGGAATAAGCCCACCTCTCATTATAATATTCATTCTCTCATTAACCAATCAGAGTTGATTTCCACCTTCAGGATCACTCAATCTTCCAAGAGTAAATAAATGTTGAGTGAGTTCCATGAGGAGTCTTTTGGTTTGAGAAGCAGCCAAATGACCATCCTTTTATTAATTACTCACTAGCCATAATTAGTAAAATGACTAGTTACCCAGAAATTGCATCTCAGACTTTCTATACATCACAAAACATAGGACCATGAACATCAAGTATAAAATCTGAAATGTTTTCTTCTAGAATACTCATTAGTATAAAATCAAATAAAAACCCACCAAAATTTTCACTGGCTCAATCACTTTTCTTGTGATTACACCAGGGGTGACTAAGTGAAGAGTTTCTAAAATACACCATTTAATTAGTGGGAGTTTTTTCAGGTCATTTTTGGAAATTTCAATTTTATGTTTACCTGTGGGAAAAGTAAAAAGATCATAGAGGAATGAAAAATATTTAGGAAAGCAAATTTGTATAAGCTTAACAACACTTAAGGGTAAAGCCTACTTCAAATAAATATATTTTAATATTGTTGTTGTTGTTGTTCAGTCATTTTCTGGCACATCAACTCTTTGTGATCCCATTTGAGGTTTTCTTAGAAAAGACACTGCAGTGGTTTGCCATTTCCTTCTCCAGATTTTAATAATGGCTATATGCCAAATCAAATAAAAATTCACCCTTTTCTTTATTCATTTCCTCAAGTAGCTCACAATCAAAAATTGCCTAAAGATCTGGAAAGCAATTTACATATATTATCTCATTTGATCCTGACAACAGCACAAGGAGGCAAAGGCTATTAATGTCCCCAATTTTACAGATGAGGAAAGTGGGGCGTGGAGAATTTAAGGAAATTGCCTGGAGTTACACAGGTCATGAGTGCTAAGGTAGAATTTGAATCCAGGTCTTCCTGATTTCAAGACCAGCCTTCTCTCCAATAAGCCAGTCAGACAGAATAATGGAATAATTATTCTAAACAAAGTACAAAAGAGGTGGTTGGCCATAATGGAAATGAAACAAATACTAGGCCTACTCTTGTGAAATCAAACTACGAGCTATCTAGGTCATCTTTAGTAGGCCTCAGTCTCCTGACTATAAGGTCATTAGAATGTAGCCAGTTGGAAATGTGTTTGGTTGTGAATTGTTTCTTCTGTTCATTCTGGCTTCCCACACCACCCTCATAAGGGTTAACAGACTGGCAAGAGCAGCACAAGAAGGGTGAGAAGACTCCTGCCTCTCTCGTCACCACTCCAACTCGCCTTGTCCCTGAACACTCTATCATTCCTTTCAGAAGGTCCAAAAATAGCACCAAGAAATCATTAAGCGACACATTCATTCCATCTGGAATGTCACCTTTGAATGAAGGTGCTTCGATGCTTTCTTGACTGAGGCGCATGTATTATTTAATACATATAATGTCAGCTACTTGAAAGAAGGATGAGGATCAAGCCTCCTAAAACCCTCAGGTCCCTTCAGTCAAAATAAAGTGGAAATCTGGGGCAATGATGCAGGTAACAGGCAGAAGTGCTGGGATTCTGACTTGAATTATTTGGAGAGCTGCCTCATCTTGCAATCTTATTTTTGTCAACAAAGTTCAACAAAAGTTAGATAACAGTATTTGTTAAATAAGAATTACCAGTTTTACTTTTACACTCACTAGTCAACAATGCTGGGAGTTACTGGTTACAAATGGGGAGTGGGAGACAAGGTGGGAATAGGGTCATTCTTCTTTTAGCTTAAATAGAAGGCATGAGCCTGTGTGTAGGGCTCTACAACCTCACTCTGTTCAAGTGGGTAGAGTCACAGGATCAAAGATTTGGAGAGAGAAAGGATTTGAGAAGATATGGAGTCCAGCCTTCTCACTTCACAAATGTGGAAACTGAGGCCCAGAGAAGGTTAAGTAATTCGTTCAGGGTCACACAACTAGTGTCTGAGGGAGGATTCAAACTCAGGTCTTCCTTACTCCAAGTTTGGCACTCTAACCACTGTGACACCAAGCTGCGTTTCCCCCCACCACCGAGGGGGTGGAGTAGGGTGGGAGAATATTTCCTGAGAGTCCCTGTCTGACAACAGGCACACAGTTCCTACAGGTCCAGAACAGGTTTGATCACTTGGTAAGCCTAAGCATCGGGGTTTATGTTCCTATAAGAATAATCCCAGAGGCACCTGTTCATCTCCACTGAGGGATACATAGTGGTCTCAATATCACAGGATACCTAGTCCATTGTCAAAATCCTGATACCACTGGTTTCTGAAGCTGCAGACATAGATCCCTTTCCTAATGCTTTAGCCTCCACCTTGTTTGCTTTAAACCAGGGTTTTAAAAAATATATATTTTTATTTATTTTGTTAAATATTTCCCAATTACATGTAAATTTTTTCAACAATCATTTTTAAAAATTTTGAGTTCCAAATTCTTTTCCTCCTACCTACTTCCCTTCCTTGGAAAGGTAAACAATAAATCAATTATACAAGTGAAGTCAAACAAAATATAGTTCCATATTAGCCACGTTGCCAAAGAAAACCTTAACAAAAAAATAAAGCAAGAAAAATAAAGTTAAAAAAAGTATGCTTCAATCTGCATTCACAGTTCTTCACTTCTCTTTCTGGAGTTGGATAGGGACTCAATAAAGTTAAACTTTTTATATTCCTATGTGGGAAGATGATAACATGTAACTCCTAAGAACTTTGTCTTTATAATGGCACTTAGAAGCAGTCTACATTGACAAAGGGCATGAGTGTGAGTCGATTATGTTGGGATGATCTCAAAAAAAAAAGTGAAGGAGTGAGAAAGAGGGATGTACGAGGGAAAGGGGGAAGGAAGAGGTAGAATGAAAAAAATTTCCTCACATAAAAAAGTACATAAGAAAACTTTTCTAGTGAAAGGGGAGAAGAAAGGGTCATGGGTGAAGCTTGACCCTCTCTCTCATGTTAACTGGTTCAAAGAAGGAAGACTATATAAACACAATGAACTGGGTAAAGATATATATCTTAGTCAACAGGGAAATAGGGTGGGAAAGGGATAAGAAATAGCCTTGGAGGATGATAAGCTGGAAGGTAGATTAAGAGAGACAGTGGTTAGAAGAAAAACAGACTTTTGAGGAGGGACAGGACAAAAGCAGAGAGAGAAGGATAAATAGAAAAAAAAACCATACAGTTAGTAATCACAACTATGAATGCAAATGGGGTGAACTCACCCAAAAAACAGAATCAGATAGGAGAATGGTTTAGAAACTAGAATCTGACAATATGTTGCTTACAAGAAACACACTTAAAACATAAAGACACACACAGAGTTCATATAAAGTGCTGGAGCAGAATCCATTATGCTTCAGCTGAAGTAAAAAAGGGAGGATTCGCATTCATCATCTCAGACAAAGCAAAAGCAAAAATAGACCTAATTAAAAGAGATAATTGGGGAAACACATTTTGCTAGAAGTAACATAGACAATGAAGTGATATCAAAAATTTTTGCATATTTCTCTGATAAAGGTCTCATTTCACAAATACATATGGGACTAAGTAAAATTCATAAATATGAGCCATTCCTCAATTGATAAATGGTGAAAGGATATGAACAGGTAGTTTTCAGAAGAAATCAAAACTAGCTATGGTCACATAGTCGTATGAGGTAGCTAGGTGGTGCAGTGGATAGAGTGCTGGGCCTACAATCAGTAAGGCTTATCTTCCTGAATTCAAATCTGGCCTCACATATTTGACTCCAGGCCTATCACTCTATCCACTACACCACCTAGCTACCTAGGAATCATTTTTATTTGTGGATATTACATAACAAAAACTGATACTCTGTTTTCCTGGGGCAGAGATTTGACATTATTTTATTTAATTTATTTCCTTTCCACTCTCTTTCATCTAAAGAACTTTACATATCCTTAACTTGGAACAGGACACCCCACCACCACCACCACAACCAATGGCTTTCAATTAAATAATTGAAGGTCTAACATTTTCCCCCTTTCTATTTCAATTCAATCCATAGCACTGAAAAAATGTAGCCTTTCTGAACGTTCCCTCCCTTTAACTGTAGCATCGAATTATGAACCATTTGGCCAGTGGCACAAACAGTTACAATGAGGAAACAACTTATTCTTTGAAGGACTATACTTGTGCAGTATTGCTTGGCCTGGTCTCTTTTTACATTCCGGATATAGGATGTCTCAACATTGTTAGTTCATACTATATGGCCTCATATTTGTTCAACTGTTAGAAAAACCTACACCCAGTTTAGAAAAACCAAGAAAGTTCTGCTATTTCCAACTAGTCTCTCTAGGAATCACTTGTTGCCAAAACTTCATGTTACTCTACAAATGTCCTGAACCATTCATATATCTTCCAAGTAAATCCACAGCAATGAATTTTTAAAATCCAATGAGTACTTTTTTGGGCAGGGAAATCTGTGTATAAAGTATATTGTTCCAGCACTCTAAAAGATAAGTACTAAACTAAATCAAAATCAGATCAGCAAAAGTCAATTCAATAAACATTTATTAAGTACCCACTGTGTGCCAGCCACTGTGCTCAGCCTTGGGGCAGCAAAGACAAAATGAATGAACAGTAGATAGGTACCCTGGAAAGAATGTTGAAGTAAGAGTTAGATGGTCTAAGCTAATCTGGGGCAGATAGGTAGTTCATTGGATGGAGTACTAGACTTGGAAGACTTGAGTTGTTGACTACTAGAATCATGTGAATAAAAAAATAATCAATATTGTGTACTGTATAGCAATTAAAATAATTATTGTGTTCAAGATACTATGTAATCAAAAGCTAATGGATTTATGTAGAAAACTGCATAAATTAAAGACTTAACATATTGAAAATAAAATGCATTTTTTCTCCTCAAAATCTAATTCTAAGGGAGCGGGTGAAATTTTATTACAGAATAAAAAGATGGGGAAAAAACTAAAATGAAACTATGGTGGATTTTCCAAATATCTTTGAGTGAATGCTTCTTTTTATTATGACTTTTAGAAATGGCTTGGTAACGACGCTGCACATATTTCAATGCACATCTGTGGTCTGGACCTCTAATGTTTTGTGTCTAAAATTAGAACGCTCAGCTTGAAAGAGTGCCAAGGCAATCATGAAAAGGGCTATAGCCTAAAGGAGATCAGGCCCAGGATGGAATACAGACCAGGAAAGAAACTGTGGATGATGAGTATGGGTAAAGAAACCATCTGTTTAACTCCTGGCAGAAATACAATAAAGCTCAAAGTCTTACTCTGGACGAAGTATACAGTAGAAAACAAAATGAGAGCGTGACATTAGGAATAATAAAAAATCATACCTAGAATATTATGAACAGTGTTCATAATCAGAGCATATAAAAATCATACCTTACCTTTGTATAGCACTTAATAGTTTTTCAAAGGCAGGTAATATCATTCATTTTACAAATGGGGAGAATGAAACTTAGTGATGTTGTGACTTTCCTAAAATCACATAGTAAAGGGTGAAGTCCACACTAAAATCCAAGGTCTCTCCCTCTCATATAAGTAGAAGCTCCATTTCTGATCTCTGTATCTTTGTACAGGCTTTGCCTCATTCCTGGAATACTATTCTTCCTCATCTCTGTCTCTTAGAATCCCTGGCTTCCTTCAAGATGCAACTCAAGTACCACTTTTTACATTAGGCCTTTCTTGGTCCTCTTAGGTACTAATGCTGTTCCTATCAAGATTACTTTGTATTGGCTTTGTATGTGTTTTATATATGTGTGTGTATAATATGTGTGTAAACATACACACACATATGTATGTTTCCTCGCCTGTTAGAAAGCCGGCTCCCTGAGGGCAGCGACTCTTGTTTTAGTCTTTGTATTGCCAGCTTCCAGTAGAGTACTTGGCATGCAATAGGCGCTTAATAAATGCTGATTGCTTGCTTAGTATATAATAACAAATATATATTAATTACATGTTGCAGTTATTATCAAAAAGGGCTTACTGGTACAGTAGAAGGTGGTAATGACAAATTTCAGAGGCTGTGAGGTACTGTGACTATTACTGAAGAAGTGTAAAACAAGGAGATTAGCTGTAGCAAACAAGCATCCTCCAAAACAGTATAACCAGTTGAAATAATGACTCTTCTGTAACTGGCTAAAAGAATCCCTCAAAGGTGGCTTGAAAATTACTTCTAAAAAGAGTATTGGTGCCTTTCCAACAAAATCTTGGATAAATCAAGGATGTCCATCATGATCACTATTATTTAATATGGTTCAAAAAATTCTAGCTATAGCAACATGAAAAAGAAATCAAGGCAATAAGTTTAGGAAATTAAGTAAACAAAACTACTGCTTTTTGGATATGCTATGATGGTCTGGTTAAAGAACTCCTAAATTAATTGAAACAATTAATAATTTAAGTAAATCTGCAGGATAAAAAATAAATCCACATACGTCATCAGCCAAAAGGTTATATATTACCAACAAAACCCAGCAGGAAGAGATAGAGATACTCCAGTCAAAATAATTAAAGAATGTATCAAATATCTGTGACCCTATCTAGGGAGACATACAGGAACTAAATAATACACCTAGAAAATAGTCTTTAAAGAAATAAAGCCTAAATAACTGGCTAAGTATTTATTGCTACTGGGTAGGCCATACCAATATAATGAAAATGACAAAACTGCCTAAATTACTTTACTTTTTCATTGTCATACCATTCAAACTACCAAAGAATTCTTTTCCACAGCTATGATGGACTTCGAACAACTGAATCTCATGCCTCCTTCAGTGAAGTTCTCCCCAACTCTGATACTCCGCCTAGTCTCATCACTTCATGGTTAGGATACACACACATCCCTTCATACTTGCCTGTCCCAGTGACCCTGAATCCATGGCTATACAAAACCCAATACTTATAACTGACTCACCACTTACCTCAACCTTACTCCAGCATCAAATGCCCCAGCTCCACCTGTGCTTTTCACCATGATGTTTGAAATACCTATTTTATAATTATCATTATATGATCCTCTTCCTTTCTCACTCCTTCCATCTTCCAGACCTCACTGAAACATGGTTCTCTCTCGAATATACTGCTTCCTTCACTCCCCTCCTTTATATTACTAGTTAAAATTTTTCTCATACCTCTAGACCCAGGATGATCTGTCACCTTGAGGCCACAAGTGGCCCTGTAGGTCCTCAAGTACATCCCTTTGAATCCAAACTTCATAGAACAAATCCTTTTATTAGGGGGGCAGTCTAGAGTCTAGACTGTCTGGTGATGGTGGGGGAATCAATCAATCAATCAACAAACATTTATTAAATACCTACTGTGTGCCAGGCACTGTACTGAGTGTTGGGGATACAAAAAGAAGCAAAAGATAGTCCCTGCCTTCAAGGAGCTTACAATCTAATGGAAGAGACAACATGCAAATAATATAGACAAAGCAAGCTATATACAGGATAAATAGGAGATAATTAACAGAGAAGGCACTAGAATTAAGACGGATTGGAAGAGGCTTCCTGTAGAAGGTAGGATTTTAACTGGAACTTAAAGGAAGCCAGGGAGGTCAGTAATTGGAGTGGAGGAGGGAGAACATACCAGGCATGGGGGACAGACAGTCAAAGAAAATGCCCAGATCTGAGAGATGGACTGTCTTGTTTGTGGAACAGCCAGGGGGACAGTGTCACTGGATCCAAGAGCAGGTGTCAGGGAGGAAGGCATAAGAAGACCAAAAAGGTAGGAGGGGGCTAGGCTAGGTTATGAAGGGTTTTGAGAACCAAACAGCTTTGTGTGTTTTTTCCTAGAGGCAATAGGAAGAGGCCACAGAAGTTTATTGAGTGGAAAAGTGACATGAACAGACCTGCATTTTAGGAAAATCACTTTAAGGGCTGAATGGAGGAGGATTAGAATGAGAAGAAGCTTAAGGTAGGCACACCTCACAGCAGGCTATTGCAATAATACCGGAGAGAGATGATAAGGGCTTGAACTAGAGTGGTAATCATGTCAGAGGAGAGAAGGGAACATAGACAAGAGAAATTGCAAAGGTAAAATCAGCAGGTATTGGTAACAGATTTGATGAGGAGGAGTGAGGGATAGTGAGGAATCCAACATGACTCCTAGGTTGTGAGACTGAGGAACTGGAAGGATAATGTTGCCCTCTACAGTAATAGGGAAGGTAAGAGGTGGGGAGGGTTTAGAAGGAAAGATAATGAGTTCTGTTTTGGACATATAGAGTTTAAGATGTTTACTGGATATCTAATTCAGTATGTCTGAAAGGTGGTTGGGTATATGAGATTAGAGATCAGGTGAGAGTTTGGGACAGTACAGGTAGATCTGAGAAACATCCACAAAGTGATGATAATTAAATACAAGGGAGTTGATGAGATCATCAGATGGGGTAGTATAGAAGCAGAAAAGAAGAGGACCTAATACAGAACTCTGAGGGACATTTACAGTTAGAGGACATGATCTGGAAGAGGATCTGGCTGCAAAGATTAATGGCAATCACCTAGCTGAATTCTTCTAACATTCCCCTCCAAAGAACTTTAAAATAACCCCTCAAATAAAATTTTGTGGCAAAGCCAACAAAAGGTCAGAGTGAGATATTTTTTTCCAGCCTAAAACAAGTGAAGAGGTTGGCGGGAGGGTTCTGTAACACTAGGGTGGAAGTCAGCCCAGAGTGCAACAGCATCATCAGCCATGGGCCTTGGAGGTGGCTGTGACAATGGTAAGAGAGTTGGACAACTGGTAAGAAACAGCTTACAAGGGACCATTTGGTGCAGTTGGCACTGATTGGTAACTTTATTGCCCATATGCAGTTCTGAGTCACAATTCCAGGGTAGAGAGGAGCACTTGCGGTTGGTTACAAGAAAGCACTAATCCCAGTTCTAAGGCAGAAAGGAGCACTAGTACTTGTAGCTGCAAGAGGGCAGGAGACCTGGTCACAGTTTCAGGATCAAGAGGAACACTTATATTTGCAACTGCAAGAAAACACAATAAAGACCATAGTGCAGACCATGACAGTAGTGACCACACCTCTCCTTGGATCATATCACCATGGAAGCACTGAAAATTTGCTGATACCCAGAATTAGCTCTGAAAAAAAGCAGGACAAAAAAGCCTGAAAGTTTGGGACAGTGCCTCCCATCTCACAGACTGGAAAAATGAGCAACACCACCAACAAAAAACAAAATGACCATAAAAATTACAATGGTGGCAGGGAAGACTATAAAATAAATTCAGAGGAAAATAATAATGTGAAAAGGCTACTAGCAAAGTCTCAAAGAAAAATGCTAATTGGCCACAAGTCAAACAAGATTTCCTAGAAATGTTAAAGAAAGCAATAAGAGTGGTAGAGGAAAAATTGAAAAAAGAAATGAGAGTCATGCAAGAAAATTATGAAAAGAGAATTAATAGCTTAATAAAAGAGGTATAAAAATATTGAAGAAACTAATACCCTAAAATAAAACCAGCCTAATGATACAAATGGTACAAAAATTCACTGAAGAAAAGAACTCTCTAAAAAGCAGAATAGGCTAAATGGGAAAAAAAAGGTTTGAAAAAGCTCACTGAAGAAAATAATTCTTTAAAAATTAGAATTGGGACTTCCAGGAGCCAAGATGGAAGAATAAGCAGTAAATCACCATAGCTCTCCACTATTCACCTCCAAACAACCATCAAATAGCACCCCAAAACAAATCCTGGAACAAGATGGGGTGAAGAAATCTTTCAGGCCAAGGAACTTGGAAGATCAGTGGGAAAGGTCTGTCTCACTTGGGTAAAAGGAGAGCACAGTCCAGCACAGGAAGCATCCCAGCAAGCCCCACCTCCACAAACCAGCACGAGTTCCTAAACCCCACTATGGTGGAGCAGGCAAACACCAACCTGCCAACACCAGGACCCCCTACATGCCTAAGCATAGCCAGGGGAATGGGCAGACTCCAGTTCTGAGAACCACCACATACTTCAAAGTAGCCCTGGGCAAACAGGCAGCTGCTACTGGCAAGACCACCACATGCTTTGGTTTATCCCCAGAGAAATACAGAAAAACCGACCTGCCTCAACACATGCCAGACACTAGCATTAGGAGCTCGGTTCACCATCAGGTGAGCTGCCAGATAACCTACAGCCTTCCAGCAGCACCCGCCATCCACCACCCAACCCCCTCAGGGCAGCATCAGACACCAGGGTCCCCCTTGGGCCTTGAGGCAACATCAGTGCAACATCAGGTAAATAGCCAGGGCCTGCATCCCCTGGCACAAGAAGCCTGAGACAGTGCCCTTCCACCCCAGAAGCAGACCTCAAATTTAAAATAAAGGAAAAAGGACAAAAAAGATGAGTAAAAAACAACAACAACAAAAAGAATCTGACCATATAGAAGATCAAGACATTAATTCAGAAGAGGACAACAATGTCAAAACACCTATGGGCTAAATCCCAAAGGAATATGAGAAGGGTTTTTGAGGAATTTAGCTACAAAGGATGGAGGAGATATAGGATGAAAGCAGTTATGAACGATCAAGTGAAAGCTATTTTTAGGATGAGGGAGATATGGACGTGTTTACAGGTAGCAAGAAATTAGCCATAAGACAGAGATTGAAAATAAGTGAAAGAGGGGGAATGACAGAGGAGGGCAATCTGTTGGAGGAGACAGGATGGAATGGGGTCACTTAATCAAGTAGGGGGTTAGCCCTGCTAAGGAATAAGGCCACTTTATCATGTAACATAGTGGTGAAAGAGGAGGGAGTGGCAGAAGGCAGCTGAGATGGGAGAAGAAGAAGAGGGGAGAAAAGAGAGCTCACAGAGAGTGGCTTAAATTTTTTCTGTAAAGTATGAGGCAAGGTCCTTAGCTGAAAAGGTTAGAGGAAGGGGGACTCAAAGAAGATCTGAGGAGGGATAAAAGATTTGGAAAAACTGCTGTGGAAAGTGGGAGAGTGAGCTGATAAAAGAAGTAGAGGTGCTAGAACATGCTTCCCACTCTCCTCTTTCCTTCATCCCAGAGTCTCTTCATGCTGAAAGTCAGCCCCACGCAGACCCAAGCATCCTTCCTAGAGGTGGCAGTGCCCACCCTAATCCCATGATCCAGTGGTTGAGGCAGAAGCTCAAAAGTTTTCATATGAATTTTAATTTTACTAAAATTTGCAGAATTGTATTGTGGATCTAGTTAGAATGGTTGCATGATTTTCTCCATCCTCATTCAACAGCATGTGTGTAGGAGTGAAGATGGCAAATTGTGGGAGTGATTCAAGGCTGAGGATTGATTAGGTGTAACTGGCAATAAAATAAGGGAGCCGGGATTCATGAGATGAGGATGGTATAGAGTTGAATTGGTTCACCAAGGGGTCAAGATGGAGGGAAGAGGAGAAAGTGACTAGTGTAGAGGAGATGGTCTGGGAGAGAGTTGAGGGGTCAAGGGATTGGAGGCCATGGTATAAGTGAAGAGTAGGGTTTTATAAGGAGAGACAGAGGAAGAGATGAGGATTTCAGAATTCTTGAACAAAGAGATGATACATCTGTGAATGATGGCAAGATCAAAGGCATGACCTTTGTGTGTGGCTGAGATGGCTGATGGGAGCTGAGTAGGTTGAGGAACTCAGTGGTATTTGAAGGAAAATCAGTATGTTTGTTGAAGTCCCTAATATGAGGGCAGGGATTGGGAGGAGAGGAAAATTGTGAGCCAAGTATGGAACTCATTGAAGAAGGAATGTGGGTGTCCTGGGGGTCTGTAGCAGCACCTACTAGGGTTTGATTGGGTGTTAGATATGAATAGCATGGATCTCAAAGACAGATTACTGAGTGATGGAGGAGGGGGAGAACCTGGAAGTCACAACAGGGAGCAAGGAGTATTCCAGTTCCCCCACTTCAACCAGTGAGCTGAAGGGACTGACTGAAGGTGCAACCACTAGTGGAAAGAGTGGCCAGGGAGACTATTAAACCAGGTTTCAGTAAGAGTTAGTAGATAGGAGGAGTGGAAGAGGAAACTATATAAGATGAAGGGAAGTTTGTGCTCATGGAACAGGCATTCCAGAGAGCACAGCGGAAGGGCTGGATGGAGTCAGGTTGAAACTTTGGAGTGAAAGGGGGATAGGGATGAGGAATCTGGTGGTAAGGGATGTGGAATGAGATTTGAATGAGGATCTGTGAGAGTTTAGAGTCCCACTGAGTCCAAATATTTCTGGCTCCCCACTTCTACTTCCAGACCCTCTTGCATATACCTTGTGTAAGCAACTTCTCGTCCTTTAAAGTCCGTGCTTCTGAAATTTATCAGCTGATACAGATCTGGCTACTGTCATGTACAGACATTCATCCCTTCCCCAAGACATTATCCTTCCTCCCTCAATGAGTTCAGTGTCTAACTCACAATCTTTCTCTCCTCCCATCTCCTGACCTCATGTTACAGGACTTCAACATATATACATCAATATATACTGATAGTCCCTCAAATATGCTAATGTCCAAGTTCCTCAGCTTATTTCCATAACCTACTTCTTTACTCCTCCTCAGCTACACACAGGATGGTGTGCCATCACCCACAAGTGTTTCACTTCCATTTTCATAAACTACACAATTCTTTTCTGACCCTAACCTCCTATCATTCCAACTTTCCCTATACCTTACAAATCCTAACCCTGTTGTCTTCACTATGACCTCCATTCTCTCCACCCCTTATCACCCCTGCACTAGCTACATTTTCCTCCCTTTGGTGAAGCAACTCAACTCTATACTATCCTTCACTATCAGTTCCCTCCCTTTATCCTACTGTTGTCACCTTGCCAAATTCTGAATTCTCTCAGCAATCCCCTCCTTCACTACTATTCATATACTGCTGAAAAGATCTGGAAGAAATCACAAAACCATGTTACTTGGGTTCACTAAAAATTTGTTATTTAATCTCAACTGAGCCCTCGCTGAGACAATGGTAACATTCTATTTCTTCTTAATTAGTTAACTATTTCACTCTCAGCTGTAGTTCCAAACTTTCTCATTTCTCTTCAAACTTCCCACAGTACCACTCTCATCCCCACACCCCCAGCAGAGGAATTCACTTCATGTTTTACTGAAAAAACTGGGACCATTCACCAAAAGTTCCCCATTCTTCCCACCTCATCATCTCACATCACTCAGATATCTCCCTCCACTATCTCTTCCTTCACTTTAAGCTCAAATGAAGAAGTGGCCCTTCTCCTTGCCAAAGTAAACCCCATTATGTTCATCCGTGATCTTTTCCCTCCTTACTTTTCCAGCAAATTGCCTAAAATTATTATCTATCATCTCTTCTCTCTCTCTCTCTCTCTCTCTCTCTCTCTCTCTCTCTCTCTCTCTCTGTCTTTCTCTCTCTTTCTCCTTCAGTCTCTACTGGTTCTTGCTCTGATAGCTACAAACATGCCCATGTCACTCACATCCTTAAAAACTTCATTTGGATCCTATTCCCACTACCTATACTACTATTCCTGTATCTCTACTCTCCTTCATGGCTAAATTCTTTGAGAAACCAGTTACAACAAATGCCTCTAATTCTCTTCCTCTTACTCAGTTCTAAACCCTGTGCAATCTGGCTTCTGACTTTATTGTTCAACTGAAATCACCCTCTCCAAAGTTAACAATAATATTTTAACTACCAAATCTAACAGCTTTTTCTTAATATTAATCCTCCTTGATCTTGATGCAGCATTTGACATTGATCAATAGCGTTCCTATCTAGATAATTCCCAAATCTATATATTCAGGCCTACTCTCTTTGTTGAGCTATAGTCATGCCTTTCCAACTGCCTCTTGGACATCTCAAACTGGATATCTGGTAGGCATCTCAAACTCAACATGCCCAAATCAGAATTCGTTATCTCCACCCCCCCCCCCAAAAAAAACTCTTCCCTTTTCCAGACTTCACTATTACTAGAGCAGGTACTACTCTCCTCTCAGTTACCAAGAGTCACTATCATGCAGTTATCCAAGACTCCTCATTCTCACTCATCCCACACATCAAATCCACTGCTAAATCCTGTGTATATGTCTACAACATCTCTCTCAGCTATCCCCTTCTTTATTAGACTGCCACAACAGCCTTCTAACAGGGATTCCTGTCTCAAGTCTCTCCTCACTCTAATTCATCTTCCACTCAGCTGCAAAGATGATTTTTCTAAAGCATAGGTCTGACCCTGTCATTTCACTGTTCAATAAGCTCTAGAGACACCCCCCCCCATTAACCTAACATATAAAATACTGTTTGGAATTGAAGACTCATGATAACCTGACCACCTTTTATCTCTCTAGCCTTCCCATATCTTACTCCCCTCCACTAACTCCACAGTCCAGCTACACTGGCCTACTTACAATTCCTCAAACAAAACATTCATTTCTTTCTGTGCCTTCGTCCAGGCTGTCCCACATATCCTGGAAGCTTTCACTCTCACTTCCATGTCTTAGTTTCTCTGGCTTTCTTCAAGATTCAGCTCAATATCCAACTTTTTCAGGAAGTCTCCTGGTCATGTCCCCAACCCCTAAAATACCACTGCCTTATTTTTTTCATATTACCTTCCTCTACTCTCTCTATACTTTGTATATGTAGTTCATGATATGTTGTTTCCTCCATTAAAATGGGCCTTGAGGCAGACTATGTTTTGCTTTCCTTTATCCTCCCAGATCTAAACATAGTAAATTATTACTAAATGCTTGCTGACTAATTGGCTAGCTTAAAAAAGAAAAGAAATTAATCTGGAGCAACAAAAGGTCAAGAATCTTGAGAGAAATGATGAAAAGAAGTGAGAAGGAAACCTAATAGTAATGATCTCAAACTGTACAAAAAAAGTAGTAATCATCAATTGTTTTTAAAGAATGGTTAAGATGATTAAGTACACAGCATACAGATGAAAACAAATATAGGAATAAAATGTTTAATAAATCCACAGACACCAACTTCTGGGGAAAGGATTCACTATTTGAAAAAAAAATTGCTTAGAAAACAGAAAGCAGTTGGCCACAAACTAGATTTAGACCAACATCTCATACCATATACCAAAATAAGATCTGAATGAACACAAGATTTTGATATTAAAGGTTATATCATATACAAATTAGGGAAGTGGGGAAAGAGACAATTTTTGCAATTATGAATAGGGAAACATATGAATAAGGAAAGATTCTTAACCAAACAAAGTACTAAGAAGATTTTAGAATTTAAAACAGAAATGTTTGATTGTGAAAAATTTTACAGCTACTATATAAACAAAATAAATGTGGCTAAAATCAGAAAAGAAATGGCTAACTGTTGAAAAACGTTTGCAGTAAGTTTTTCTGATCACGGTCTAGCTAGAAACAGATTCATATTCAAAAGAGTAAGAGCCAATCTGCAATAGATAAATGGTCAAAGGGTATGGACAGGCAGTTTTTAAAGGAACAAATCTAAGCTATCAAGATGCTTTAGAAAAGATGCTCCAAATCACTAAGAATTAGAGAAATGAAAAATTGAGATAACTCTAAGGTTTGACATCATACTCACCTGATTGGTAAAAATGAAAAAGGTAAGAGTTGCTGTGGGGAAAAAAAATGCTCTAATGCTCTGTTGTTGGAGCTGTAAATTATTTCAGTCATTCTGGAAAACAATTTGGAAATAAGCCCCAGAAGTCAGTAACTCGGGCATAAGCTTTGACCTAGTCATTGCAAGCCTATACCTCAGATCAAAGACTTGTATGCATAAAAATAGTTATAGCAGCTCCCCATGTTATAGCAAAAACTGGAAGCTAAAGGAATACACGTCAATTGGGGAATGACTGAGCAAATTATAACATTTGAATATAAAGGAATATTATTGAACCATAAGAAATCATGAAAGGAATGATTTCTGAGAAACCTGGGAAGACTTTTATAAATTGAGATAAGGTGAAGTGACAGAGATGGTCAGTTCATCAATAAATATTTATTAAGTGCTGATGATGTACCAGGCACTGTGCTAAGCGCTAGAGACATAGATAAGAAAAAGAAAGTCAAGGGGCAGCTAGGTGGTGCAGTGGATAGAGTACCAACCTTGGAGTCAGGAGGACCTGAGTTCAAATCTGGCCTCAGACACTTGACACTTACCAGCTGTGTGACTCTGGGCTAGTCACTTAACCCAGATTGCCTAAGGGGGAAAAAAAAGAAAAGAAAAGAAAAAGAAAGTCAGTCCCTGTTCTCAAGGAATCTGATGGGAGAGAGAACAAGCAAACAAATATTAATATTAAATATTAATTAAACAAGGATAAATACAGGATAAATAGAAAATAATTAAAAGAGGGAAGGCACTAGAATGGAAAGGCTTCCTGTAAAAGCTGGGATTTTATCTGAGACCTGAAGGAAGCCAGGGAAACTAAGTAGTAGAGATGAGGAAGGAGAGTGTTCCAGACATTGTAGGACAACCAGAGAAAATGCCCGGAGTTTGGAAATAGAGTGTCTTGTTTATGGAACAGCCAGGAGGCCAGGGTCATGTGGTGGGGAGTAAAGTGTGAGAAGACTGGAAATGCAGGAGGGGTTTAGATTATGAAGGGCTTTGAATGCTAATGAGAGAATTTTGCATTTGATCCTAGAGATGATACGGAGCTAATCGAGTTTAATAAGTAGCGTGGCCTGGTATGATCAGACCTGCACTTTGAATGAAAATGAAAAATCATTTTGGTTGCTAAATGGAAGATGGATTGGAGTGGGGAGAAACTTGAGGCAGTCAGACCCGTGAGCAGCCTATTGTAATGATCTGGGCATGAGGTGATAGGGGCCTGCATGGGAGGGGTGACTATCAGAGAAGAGGAGACATATTTGAAAGATGTTGTGAAGGTGAAATCAATAGGCCTTGGCAACAGATTGTATATAGGGGTGACAGATAATCTGGAATCAAAGATTACTACACCTAGGGTGCAAGACAGAGGGACTGGGAGGATGGTATGGTCCTTACCAGTAATAGGGAAATTAGGAGGTGAGGAGGTCTAAGGGGAGAGATAATGAGTTCAGTTTTGGGCAACCTTGAGTTTAAGATGTTTATGGAACATCTAGTTCAAGATGTCTGAAAGGCAGTTGGAGATGCAAGACTGGAGGTCAGCAGAGAGGTTACAGCAGTATATGTAGATTTGAGAATCATCAACATAAAGACAATAATTAAGTCCACGGAAGCTGGTAAGATCACTGAGTGAACAGAGACAGAAGACGGCCCAGGATAGCCCTGTGGAGCACCTATGGTTAAAGGGTGTGATCCAGACGAGGATCTAGAAAAGCAGATTGAGAACGAATGGTCAGATAGTTAGGAAGAGAAGCAGGAGATATCAGTTTCCCTAAAACCTAGAGATGCTAGACAGCATCAAGGAGGAGAGAATCATTAATAGTGTCAAAGGCTAAAGGCAGGTCAAGAAGAATGAGGATTGACAAAAGGTCATGGGATCTGGCAATTAAGAGATCACTGGTAACTTTAGAGAGAGCAATTTTGGTGGAATGATGAGGTTGGAAGCTGGATTGTAAGGGGTTAAGAAGAGAGTGAGAGGAGCAAAAGTAGACCAAGAACAATTTATACAATAATAACACTATATAGGCAAGAAGCTTTGAAAGACTTAAGAATACTGATCAATGCAATAACCAACTACCATTCCAAAGGACTGATGATGCATGCTATTTAAGTTTAGCGACTCAAGCTACAGAATGAGGCATTTTTGGACACAGTCAACGTGGTCATTAGTTTTGCTTGCTTATCATTATTTGTTACAAGATGTTTGGTTTTCTTTTTCTTTCTCTAAATTGGGATGAGGAAGCAGAGAGACCGGGAATGATAGGGGAGCTAGCCATAGAGTTGCCAAAAAAAAAAAAGAAAAAAGAAAGCCACTGAAACATGTTTCTGAAATGCACAGAAGGGAACACAAGGTAGGCTAGAAGGAATCACAGAAACTAGGACAGTTTTGAAAGTAAAATGTCAAATGTATTATATAAGTAAAAAAGAAAAGCAAGTTGCATATAATAGATTTGTAGTTTCATGCACATCCTTCTTTGTGTTATACTCTTTATGAAAGTGCTTATTTTATTGATGTTTGTTCGGAATTTTTTTAATGGGATAAAAGCATATTAGCACATATTTGAAGGTAAAAAATATCTGAGTGTATAATTCATTTCATGATATAAGAAGATGATAAAATGCCTCTGGCTGCCAAATTTGGTCTTAAAGACAGAATTAGAATTCTACATGATATTTGACTAACTTACCAATCAAAGATAAAACCAGTATGGCTAGTATCTAGAAATTCTCAAATATAATGCCATAATAAAGCAAATCATCCTTTATGCTCCGTGACCTTGAAAATGTCTTTCCTACCCTAATCCAAGTTAATTTTTCATAGGTAAAAGTACTATATTCCTTTAAGGAATCATCACCAATTAGCTAGATTCACTAGCTCTAAATTGCAAGGGCAAGCAACACCTGAAATGCTTAAGGTCCCTAGAGACTAATCAGGAGTTCTATGCTATGGTTCTGCTAACTCAACAAATGATAACTGCAGAAAAATTTTAGAGACTTTTATATATACAATACTGCTTCAAATAAAAATCTAACTTGTGGAACATGAAAGAGGAGTGGGTAAGGTGCAGGGCCAACATGGTCCCAAAGCACATACTTTTTTAAACCATACCGATCACAATTATTCAGAAATATGATGTTCAGGATCTAGCAACCACGAACTACCATGATCTTAGCACCTCACAGAGACGCAGCCAGGAAAACAGGAAAGGACTCAAAAGGTGTTGTCAAGGACAGGGCCATTTCTGACTTCCTGGAGAAGTGTTAGAAACACCTAAATTACTGATGATAGATCTGTATCTCAAATTGCCTAAAGCATAGCTCTATCTTGTCCCACTGGACACTTAAACTCAGAATGTCTGAAAATGAGTTCAACTCTTACCCTTGACCTATTCCTTTTTCACGGTCATCACTACTCACTGTTTTCCACATTTCATAAATTAAACAAGTGAGCAGGCTGGATTGTCTTAAGGGAATTGTGAAGCTCTTTTAATGACCCCAGGCATCTCAATGAAACAAAAACCCATCTTTTTATTACAACATTCTACCAGTTCTGTTATATGGCTATGCATGGTGAGTACTGGAGCCAGCTTGACTCATGAGAGCCAAATGGTAAAGTTTCAGCATAAGCACTTACACCTCAGAAATGGGCAAACACTACAAACTGGGGCTTGACCTACTGTTCTGTTGATTGTCTAGACTTAAGAAATTGATGAAAGAAATGTTAATAATGCAGGTTCAACTTAAAAGTGTGTCATGCATACATTTTTCAGAGTTGGTTGCTAAACATTTAGCAGCATATCCCTAGCTGTGAATCACAGAAATCAATGGTCTCCAAAGAACTGAAATTGAAGCTCACATAAAGGGCAATAGAGAAGTTCACAGTGGCCATGATTGAGCTACAACACTACAAAGGAGAAGTTACGAAAGGGAATCATTCTAAGGGCAAGGTGTATGGTTATAGGTTTTAGAGTTAGAAGGGACCTTAGCGGTAGGTCGTCCAGTCCTACTCTCTCATTTTACAGATGAGGAATCTCTGGCAAAGGAGGTGAAGCGACTTGGTCTAAGTGGCAGAACCCAAAACCTCTCACTTCTAAGCCACTTTTTTTTCCAATACACCTTGCTTCCTCCTCCTCTGTGTAAAGTGAAACATCAAAGAAATCTATGAGTGAAAAAAATGGCCTGGTGCCACAGACAGAGCAAAAGATAAACGATGGAAGACACGTGTGCTACTGCTATCGTCAATAATGAGAGCAGGAAAGGCCACTAGCACGTGGAAAACATCCAGTGAACCCCACATGTGTGAATTTATTAGAGGAAATGGAGAATGGTACCTCAGGATGGGTAGGTATGCATGGGTTCTGATCTGGATCAGAAGAAGGAAAACTCACACTGATGAGGTCATATATGCGTGAGTACATGAGTGTTTGAGTCATCTGTGATAATAATTAATAATAACTAATATTTATTAGCACCTTAAGGTTTGCAAAATGCCTTACGGAATTAGAGTCAGAGTCAGTAATTATCTGCTGAGTGCCTGCTATATACAAGGTACTGTGTTAAGTGCTAGGGATACAAAGAAAGGCATAAGACAGTCTCTGCACTTAAGAAGCTTACAATTACAATGTGGGAAGACAAGCCACTAAAAAACTGAAAAGTTGTGGGTGCTCCAAAAAAGTTGGAGGAAGGACATTGGTCTGGGGATATGATGAAATGATGAAGTAGAGTAGGAAATTGAGGAAGTGTGAGTTCCAGAGTGAGTTTTATCCTGCAGGATGATGAGTTTCTAGAGATCATGAAGGGATCTAGATTCTAGAAGGGATTGTGGAGATCTAGGAGGGAAGTCAGGTGGAGGATGATGACATGAATGCCTTGGGTGCCCTCCTCAAATGGAGGATCTGGGAGAAGTTCAGACATTTCCACCCCCACCCTCTCCAAACAGAGGCAGAAGGTGCTGAGGAGGTATGAGTTTCAGAGTTGATTTCAATTTACAGAAGGATGAATTTCTAGAGATCATAAAGTTTAGAGTAGCTGAGTGTCTGTCTGTAAGTCTGTCTCTCTCTCCCTCCCTCCCTCTCTCTCTCTCTCTCTCTCTCTCCCTCTCTCTCTCTCTCTTTCTTTCACAACCCTGGGAGGTATATGCTATTATTATCTCCATTTCACAGATGAGGAAACTGAGGCAGACAGAAGTTAACTGATTTGTCCAGGGTCACATAGCTATTAAATGTTCGAGGACAAATTTGAACTCATATTCCAGACTCCGGGTCCAGCACTCTATGCATTGCACCCTCCAGCTGCCTAACATCAACCCCCTTTAGACTGTAAGCTGCACGAGGGGATAGTTTGCATTTAGTCTACATCTTGTACCTTCCCTAGAAGATACTAGCATAGTGCTCTGCACACAGATATTTAATAAATGAATTCTCAAACTGTGGTTTATGATGCAAATAACTAAAGCTTCCCCCTTTTTATATTTGTAGATTACAAGATGTCCCGAGTCACTTTAAAACTGCAAATTGGTTTGAAAAAAAGAAGTGTTATAATTCCCGAAGTTATAATCATAAATCTACATTTCTAAAATTCGTTGTTCATTGGTTACTGTTAACTCTGCAACCATTTCTGAAAGCTGTGTTCTTGGTATTCTTTGAATGAGTCTTTTTCTTAAAAAAAAAACAAAAAAACAAAAACTCTCATTTGTGGACTGGGCACTATCTCGACAACTCTTGTGGTTCTGAACCATTGTAGCTTCCAGAAATCTCAAGCTAGAGGATGATTTAATAGAAGATATACATTCAGCCAAGACTAGTGTTTACCTTAACTGTCCTGTCAACAGCTCTGAAGGAGAAGTATTGTTATGGCTTCTGCAGCCCCCAAGGGATTTTCCCTATATTCACTACCTTAGGTCCATCTGCTAAGGCATACAAGCCTATATACAAATATCCACATAATTCACTAACTAGAATATCTTCCCAAGGAAGGGTTATGAAAAGTGAATTGCTTTTGTTTATTTAACATTCGCTGAATACTTTTAATCCTGCTACCTTTTTAAAAAAAAAAAAAAGTTGTACATTCATGGCTCCAGTAAATGTAAATGTCAGCCTTAAAAATAATTTACCAATATTCACTGCTCAGATTAGTAGGAATATATGTCCATCAGGAAGATAAAGTGCACTTTTACTTTAATATGCTTAACAAAGAAATATTTTTAAAATAATCTTATTCTTTAATCTACCAAAAAGTAGATAGTAGAATTCAAAGAGAATAACTCATTAAATCCAAACTGAATGTTTAACATCTTATAGCGAAGCCAACTGCATACCGAACAATTTCTAACCATAGGAAATTTCAGGAGTGATGTGTGTGTGTATATATACACACAAACTATTACATGTGTTGATATATACATATATGTAGATATGCATATCTACACATACATAGGTAAGTATATATATCATAAATTCAACAAGAATTTTTCCACCCAAGATGACAGCTAAGAATTTGAAAACCTAGTTATTTGATAAACGTAGCCTAAGAAATGAAGAACTGGGGCATCTAGGTGGCACAATGGATAGGGCACCAGCCCTGAAGTCAGGAGGACCTGAGTTCAAATCTGGCCTCAGACCAAACACTTGACACTAGCTATGTGACCTTGGGCAAGTTAAGAACTAACATATCAGTTCAGTCATACAGTCTGTCCCATCTCATATTTTGCCTCTGATACTGGCACTTCACTTATTGTTCACATTGTTATCTCAAGAAGGTAGGATAACCACAGCCATTTTAATTTCCCTGAAAAATCTGGTTCAGATCTACCATCTAGGAATTTATCTGAACCTTTTTATCAACCTTATGATTCTATGATCAAATAATTGAAGGGATAAAAGTATTTAGAACTTATTAGAAATTAATCTCTAGTTCCACAATTGTAGATGTACTTACTGAAAGACAATAATAAAGTTCTTATATTTGCACTGGTTTTTAGAGGTAGCATTATTTTCTATTTTCCCTCTTTTGATGACAAGAATAAGATTCAGAAAACCAATCAGAAGAGAGAGAAATATTTCTCAAATTTCTGGGTTTTTTTCCCCCTCAGAGCTCTACAATATATGAGCAAGAACCAGAATTTCCCCCCATGGTTGAGGGCTGCATCTCTTTAAGGTTCTTGTAGTGCCCTTTTGGTGATGGCAAAATATTGGAAATTGAGGGGATGCCCATCAATTGGGGAATGACTGAACAAGTTGTGGCATGTGAATGTAATAGAATACTATTTTGCAATAAGAAGTGAAAGTGAAATGAGTAGAACCAGGAGAACATTGAACATAGTATCAGCAGCATTGTATGATGATCAACTACGAATGACTTAGCTCTTCTCAGCAATACAATGCTCAAGACAAGTACCTAAAGGACCCATAATGGAAAATGCTATCGACATCCCAATAAAGAACTGATGTACTCTGAATGCAGATCGAAGCATACTTTTTTCACTTACTTTTTGTGTTTTTTTTTCTTTTTGATCTGTTTCTTCTTTCACAACTGTGACTAATATGGAAATATGTTTTACATAATTGCATATATATTATCTATATCAAATTGCCTACCATTTTCGGAAGAGGGGAAGGGAGAGAGGGAGGGAGAAAGATCTGGAACTCAAAATTTTGTAAAAATGAACACTAAAAATCATCTTGACATATAATTGGGAAAAAATAAAATATTATTAAAAATAAAAATAAAGTTGAAAAAATAAAATATGAAGATATCAGATTTAAAAAACTAAGCAGCAGAAATTCATGTTTTCTTATGCTTTGTTATTTGTGTTTCGGAGTGTCTGTGTTTGTTAATGACTATTCATTTTACAATAAAAAAAGTTTAAAAAAGAATATAGTTCTTGTAGTCCTCCTATAGTTGTGCGGTGTGGGATAGGGTCAAGAATTCCTGGCAGTCCTTCTCATTCTTATCTTATGAAAATAGGACTTCAGCCATCTCCTGAACTCAACCATGATTTGTATGAGAAAAATGAGATAACATACACGACGTGCTTTATAACCTTAAAGCAGTCTATATTGCTAGATTAGCAAATGAAAACTCATCTAAACCTATTAAATCTACATGATCTCAGACCCATCTTCAAATCCCAATCAGCCATTCATCATGAACATTCCACCCTACTGCATCTTTCTACTTCTTGCTCTGGGAACAATTATCAAATGGGTATTATCATTGTAGTAATACGTCAATTGATTGTCCTACAGCTCCCTTCACTATCACTGTAACTCCTAGACCAATTTTTTTTCCCCCTGGCCCAGTAGGGACTGGGGGATTGAACTGACTCACCACTATATTTATACTGCCAGGGCTTAGCATAGTGCTGGGCATACAAAAGGTACTTAATAAATGCTTTAAAAGTTTTTTTCATTCATTCAGAAGAAATATCATCATCCAATTCAACCTAAAATGTTTATATCCTCTATCCCAATGACTGTACACTTGTTTCAACCTCTAGTCTGTGATGTAATGGAAAGCAACCTGGACTTGACAATATAGAAGACCTGTATTTGAATTATGACTACTAATTACTTCCAGTATGATCTTGGGCAAATCACTTCTGCTTTCTAGGCATCAATTTCCTCTTAAATCAAACAAGTGGGCACAACTTGATCTATAAGATCCCTTTCTGCCCTAAGTCCTTAGGTTAACTCTAGACTATAAGAATGGACCTTAGAGACCATCTCATCACTTCCCTTTTCAGTTGATCCTGATAAATCATGATCCTCTTCCATCTCCCATCTCCACGCCTTTGTACAGGCTGTACATTCCATGCTTGGAATGCCCTCCTTTTGCCTCTTTAGAATTTCTAGCTCCCTTCAAAGCTCAGCTCAAATGCTACCTCTAATCATTCCAACAGTAATGCCTCCCCTCCAAATTGCCTTGTTCTCTGTATCTATTTTGTGTATATTTACAGGTGTACATACATGTTGTTTCCCACAGTGGAATGTAAGATCATTTAGGTCAGGGACTGCTTCATTGCTATCTTTGAATCTCCAGGCTCTAATTAAGTGTTATCTGGCAAAGTAACACATATTTAATCAGCAGGCCATTATTAAGTATAGGTTCTGTGTCAGGCACAGATGTACTGGGGATACAAAGACAGAAGGGAAAATGCCCACGCCGTCAAGGAGCTTCCACTCTATTGGGGAACACAGCATAGGCATAAATAAATGTACACAAAAAGCATAAAAATAAATACAAGGTAAATAAGAGGGGGAAGCAACAAAGGTTTCAGGTCAACTGTCACCAGAAGAGTATTGAAGGAAACAAGGAATTCTGGGAGGTGCAGGGCAGGGGGAGGGAGCATATTCCCTACATGGGAAACCGCCAAGGGAACTGCCTATACCCGGCACATGGAGCTTTGTGTAGAGGAACAAGAAGGCCAGTTCAATCAATGTTAATAAATTCTTACTGTTAATGAATAGAAATGAATAAAAAAATCTTAAAAAGATAATCCAAATGAAATTCTTTCAGGATTAATTGGGGCTGTCACTTTTCTCTTTGTAGTATATCTTTTTCATAGCATAAGTTATTTTTTTATTTCAAATGTGAACTGAACAATGCTCATTTACTACATACATGAGCATAGAAATTGATCTTTTAAACTTAAAATATTTTTTCTTAAACTGATATAATGGCAACTGTGCCCAACCCTGGACCCGTCTCACATACCATGGCCATGTAAAGAAAGGAGATTTTCTCAGGCCCTAATTTCAGGCAAGAGAATACAAAACAATAACTGAACTAGGTCAATTTGCAATCTGAAACAGATATTATTTTATGACTTAAGTACTGAAAACTATTTTTTTTTCAGGAAATTTGTGGAGAAAGGCATAAGGAATTTTAAGTAACATTTTCAGCATGCAGATTTACCAAAAGTGAAAGGCACCCTTAAGGGAGAAAGGGGAAAGGGAAGGGAATAAGTATAAAGATAGTGCCTGCTATGTGCCAAGCACTGTGCTAAGTGCTTTACCAATATATCTCATTTGATTGTATAGTTTATAAAAATAGGTCTTCAATAATGGGATATCATTGTGTCATATGAACTAAAAAATACGAAGAATTCAGAGAAATACGGAAGACCTGTTTACAGTAAAGCAGAGGGTAAAAAGCAGAGATAAAGAAACAATTTACCCATTATGGCTACAATAATGTAAATTGTAAATAAGGATTATATACTAAGAGGCAACAAAACTCACATAAAGAATGATAGATGATATCACATTAGAAAAGTTAAACCAACTATCTTTCCCTTTTGTTAACCGTCAATGGACTGAAAGGCAGAGTGACAAGTTCTATCAATTGTAATAAGCTCTCAGGTAATATTCTGGGGACAATAGTCACGGGATGATACAGCTGGAACCAGAAGGGACCTCAAAGGCCATCTAATGCCTTCATTTTATAAATGAAGACATGGAGGCACAGAAGAGAGTGACTTCCCCAGAGTTACACAAGTAGAAAGCTTCAGAGGTAGCCCTTAAACATCTACCCTCTTAGGTCCAGACCTCTTTCTGCTATGCCATACTGCCCCCAGTTGTTCAGGGGTTTTCTGGGTTGTGCTTCTTGTGACAAAACAAAATGGCATATGAAACTTAAAAAATAAGATAAAGACACCACCATCACCACCTCCACCACCAAGTCTTTGATTGTTATTTAGTTATGGTTTTGTACCTGCTTCACCAAACACAGAAGATATGCCTTCCATAATATTCTCGTAAAC
This sequence comes from Vombatus ursinus, assembly GCF_900497805.2. Taxonomy (NCBI): domain Eukaryota; kingdom Metazoa; phylum Chordata; class Mammalia; order Diprotodontia; family Vombatidae; genus Vombatus; species Vombatus ursinus. The sequence continues at coordinate 6,423,321 of NW_020954604.1, read as the reverse complement.
AGAAGGGTTATAAAGAACATAAACAACAGTCCAATATACAACCTTCAAAAGAAAAAAAAAAGTAGATTAAAAACTGAAATTGTAATGGCTCCAGGGTGGGGTGGAGAGGATTTAATATGCAGCATGGAAACTGCTATTATTACTATAATCATTTTATAGTTGAGAAAACTGTGGCAAATAGAGGTTAAGTGACTTGCCTAGGGTCATAAAGGTAGTGGATGTATAAATTCACATTTGAACCCAGGTCTTCCTGACTTCAGGCCCAGCTTTTTATCCACTGTACCACTGTATCAATACAGTGTGTAACTATGAAATAATAAGACTGGCTTCCACAAGGCATGAAAGAAATTCATATAATGGTAGAAAGGAAAGAGCAGGAGAGTTAGGGTCACAGAACATGGATTCAGATTCTGGACTCTTCTACTTACTTACTCCTTGTGTGACCTTAGTCAAGTCACTTGAACCTCTACATCTATTTCGTCTTCTGTTAAGTAAGAAAGTTGAACCAGATGGTATCTAAGGTCCCTTTCATCTTTAAATCCTATGAGCTGTAATCAGTCTCCTAACAGTATAGCCACAACTTACACATTCAAAAATAGAAAATCATAAGACATATGTTATCTAACACATACTCTGAAAGGGAAAAAAAAACCCTTATTTTTCAAGGCTTAAATGCAGTATATAGACACAATTAGCCAACCACATTATATTTTAGATACCATAAACATATTTTAATATAATACTTTAGAAACTGTACTAATTTTTAAGACCTGAAAATGGAATTTCTAAAAATTTGTCCAAAAATATGACCATCAGAGCAGGATACTGTTGTAATTGGAAAGATTACCTGTCTTGAATTTAATGTCAACTGTAACTTCTTCCTTGATAAAATACTAGCATCTTATGTTGATATACTTTCTTATAATCTTTGTTATAATTTATATAATTTATAACATCATATAATACTTTGTTCTAATTTATATTGATATACTTTATTATAGTATTTAGATATAGCTCACATTTACTTATGGTTTTCTGCTGTGATAGACATAGTACAACTATTATCCCCATTTCACAGATGAAAAAACTGAAACTCAGAAAAGTTAAAAACATATCTGAATGTAGCTAAGCTGATCCTCAGATAAGAGAAATATGGTTTGCCACTGGGCTCAGACACAAAGTCTTTCCAGCTTAGTAGGACCTGACAAAACATGCGTTCTCCTGGCATGGCCTTCAAGAACCAAGGTCACCCCCACACCAGGAAGAGGCATGGAAGTTTGGGGCTCATAGGTTGTATTAACAGAATTGGAGGATCTAGAATGAGACAGCCAGTTTGACACAGCAGATAGAGGGCAGATCTTAGAGACAGGGAAAATCTGTGTTTAAGTCTTTCCTCTGAAACATAATGGCTACATACTCAGGTGTCTGTCTAATTCACCCAATTCGTAGCTATGGCTCCAAAAAGCCATAGCATGCATACCAGCCACACCCTGGTAAAATAGTCTCAGCAGAAGGACTCAGTGAGGTTGAGGGTAACTGACAGGTCTCAAACCCGTTGGTGGGTTAGGGTGGTGTCTATTCCAAGCATGTGAAGACTCCCCCTGGCAGAATGGGTGGATGAGGACAATTTGTTCCAATGGTCATGAAGGCAGCTGAAGCAGGCCGTGTGGAATGCTTAGAGCTTGGTCAGGCATCGAAGATGCCAAGGTCATGCACTGGATCCCCAGCCAGTACCAGTCGTCCTGACTTTTCTCCTGCCACTTGACTTTGATGACTATGGAAGGGAGAATGAGGCTGACGACTTTGTGCAACTCTGCCTTGTTTAAATCCAATTCACGCAGGAGTCAAGACACCACCCCATGATGTCATTGGTCCTCTTGAAAATGAAGGACAGGGGCAGCTAGGTGGCGCAGTAGATAGAACACCAGCCCTGCAATCAGGAGGACCTGAGTTCAAATCCGGCCTCAGACACATAACACTTACTAGCTATATGACCCTGGGCAAGTTGCTTAACCCCATTGCCTAGCCAAAAAAAAAAAAAAGAAAGAAAGAAAGAAAGAAAGAAAGAAAGAAAGAAAGAAAGAAAGAAAGAAAGAAAGAAAGAAAGAAAGAAAGAAAGAAAGAAAAAGAAAAAAGAAAAAAATAAAGGACAAAGAACAACAATATCTGGGCAAGTCGCTTTTTTAAGACCACAAGTTGCAGAACAGGAACCAAGAATTGTCTCGTCTGGGAGTTTCTTGTACCAATGAAATCATAAGTCTGGACCATCCCTTTATCCCTCTCCTTACCCCCCAAAAATCCAGAACAGGGGAGATTATAGTCTCACTGAAATTACCCTTGATCATAAGATATCTGAAGTGTTTTCAGTTTTAGGTATCATATTTTAAAAAGGCCATTGACAAGTAGAATCATATCCAGAAGATAAGCAAATTGATGAGGAGACACTAAAATATGATAATCAAGAACTGGTTAAAACAACTGGGAGTGCTTAGTTTGGAGAAAAGAAACCTTGAGAGTGAAGGACAGGACTGCTGTATTCAAGCAGTTAAAGGGTTACACAAAAGAGGGATTTTACTTGTTTTCCTTGGCCACAGAAGGTAGAACGATGACTATTGTGCAAAAAATACAGAGGGTCAAATTTTGGTTCTATATAAGGAAATACATCCTAACAACAGAACTGCCCAGAAATATCTCAGAAATTAGTGAGTTACACTCATTGGGAGGTCTTCAGGTAGGGAGTGGATGACCACTTGTCAGGAATGTTGTCCAGATTCCTGTTCAGGTGTGAATTGAACTAGATATCCTCTAAGGCATAAGATAACTGTAAATCTATGAGTTTATGTTAAGCCTACAACTATCTAGCCTAAGAGTCAGAGAGCAAGGCTCAAATCCAGCCTTTCTAACTATTAAGTCTAGTGCTCTTTTTGCTATATGTTAAAAAAAGACCTTCTGAAAACTTTATCAGCTATAAAACAAAAATGGTGTTTTGTTTTGTCTTTTACATTTCTCAAGAAAGGAAGACTGAAAGGGTAATTTAGGAAAGCAGAAGTGGTTTTCATTTCCATGAGAAATCACTCTGGAAAAAGTTCAGATGATGATATTGTGAGTTGCTCTTTTTTATATTACTTTATGGGGGATAAAATATACAATTTTAATTGAGCCAAGTACTCCCCTCTGTGGTCAAAAGAGGAAGAACTGCTATTATTACTATGTTCATTTCATGTTCATTGAAGAGTTTTGCTTTACTCACATCTGAATATTTTTCCCCATTCTTTTTCTTTAGAATTCCAAGAAGGGGAACAGTTGGACCTTTTTATACAAAGTGACAAAAAAAAAACAGAAGCAATTTTATAGATAATTAAGCTAACTGGTAAAAACATAATTAAGGGTTTTCTTTTATATGCACTTTATAGATTAGAAAAAAATAAGAATTACAGAGTTGGCAGAGGATTTGGAAAGTACCATGTTTATTTCACAAATGAAGAAACTAAGACCCATGGAGGCTGAAGGACTTGAGGCAGCTAGGTGACATAGAGAACTGAGTATTGAACTTGGAAACAGAAATATCTAAACTCAACATAAATGCTTAGCTGTGTGACCCTGGGCAAGTCACTTAGCATCTCTCAGTCTCAGTTCCCTCATCTGTAAAATGGGGATAATAATAGTATCAACCTGACAGGGTTGTTGTAGGGATCAAATGAGGTAACAAATTGTAAACCCCTTTGCAAACCTTAAAGTGCTACACAAATGATGACAGTTGTTATTGTTGTTGTTAAAGGACAAAAGCAATTCCCCATAGTTAAAGAAAGTGAATTGGTTGTTATCCTTCCTTCTTGAAGATGGTCAAAATGGCATCACTACGTTGAGGTCAAGGTACAGTGTGTCCAACTGTGGCTGATCAGACCAATACAAGCTCCAAAGGCTCAGCCATCGGTCAGGCACAGATAGGTCACGTGAACATTGGAATGGGCCAAGGACATGAATAGGCAGTTCACAGAGGAAGAAATCCCAGCTCTCAACAAGGACATGAAAAAATGTTCCAAGTCACTAATAATTAGAGAAATGAACATTGAAACAATCCATTGAATTGGCCAAGCTGACAAAAAAAGGAAAATGTTAAGTGTTGGAGGGGCTACAGGAAAACTGTTGACAGAGTTATGAACTGCTCCAGCTACTTTAGAAAGCAATTTGGGGATCTATATTCAAAAAGTCACCAAACTGTGTAGACCCATTGACCCAGCAATCTCACTATTAGGCTTATAGCCAAAGAAACCACAGACAGAGGGAAAGGACATATGTGTACAAAACTCTTTACATCAGCTCTCTTTATTATAACTAAGGACTAGAAACTAAGGAGCACATCAATGGAGAAATGGCCGAACAAATTACGGTATATGAGTGTAATGGAATATTATTACACTGTAAGTGTCAGTGAGACATTAGTGAAAGTTTTTTTTTTGTTTTGTTTTGCTATCTGAGTTCATAGACTCCCTGAAATTTATCCACATACCTTTCCGAGATTTGTGGACTCCAGGTGAAGAACCCCCATGCTATAGCTTTAGGTGAAATCTCATAAAATGAAATTCAAAATGAATAAATGTAAAGCTTTGATTATGGAACAAAAAATAAACTTCACAAGTATAAAACAGGAGTGGGAGACATGATTAGACATCAGTTGTGGTGAAAACTATCTGGGAATCTTGGTGGACTACTAGCTTAACATGATTTGGAAGTCCAAAAAACTAACACAACCTGGAGCTGTATTAAGCTTCCAGGAAAAGAAAGGTGATAGTCTCCCTGTACCATTTGACTCTGGAGGAGAAAATGAGGCTGATGACTTTGCACAGCCCTGCCTCACTTAAATCCAATTCATTTCCAAGTCAAGATATCACCCTCCTGATGCCATTGGTACTGTTTGAGAATGAAAGACAAATAGTAATCTCCTAACACACTTCTTTATCTACAGGATTTTTTTTCAGTTCTTGGCACCATAAATATAAGAAAGGCACTGATAAACTAGAGGGTGTCTAGAGGACAAGCAGAATGGTGAAGGGTCTTGAATACTTGTCATATGAAAACTGGTTAAAGAATTGGGCATATTTAAGTGTAGAGAAAGAAAGACTTGGGAGGGACTTACTAGCTGTCTTCAATTATTGGATAGGCTATGGAGGAAAAATTAGACTAATTCTGCTTGACTCCAGAAGACAGAACCAGGAGCAATAGCTGTAAATTATAAAGAGACCATTTTTTTTCACATTTATCTATTTTATTTTTAATTTATGGAATAAAAGAAGTATTTCCATAATATATTATAATAAAAAAAGATAATTGTACTTGAGACTGCAAATCTATTGCTTACAAATTGTTATTCCCTTTAAATATATCATAGAGTTATCATGTAAATTTATTTTTCTTTTTTTCCCTCCCCATACCTAGGAGATGGCTACCACTAGATACAAATATGAATATATATATGTAAAATTATTCTATATATACTTCTCTTTATCAGTTCCTTCTCTAAATGCAATAGTTTCTTCATGTTTTTTATAATTAATTTGGATGTTCTTAACAGGCAAAATGACTTATTTGCTCAAAGTCATTCTTAAAACAATATTGCTGTTACTGTATAAAATGTTCTGCTCATTTCCATCTTCATTGTTTCATGCAAGTCTTTCCATGCTTTTCTAAGATTACTGAGTTCATCATTTCTTACAGCACAGTAGTATTCCATCACAATCATATACCACAACTTGTTTAGCCATTCCCCAATTGACTGGTATTCCTGCAATTTCCAGTACTTTGTCACCACAAAGAGAGCTACTATAAACATGTTAGAACATATAGGTTCTTTTCTTTTTTCCATAATCACCTTTGGAAATAAACCTAACAGTGGTTTGCTGGGTCAAAGGGCATTTTAATAACTCTTTGGGCATAATTTCAGATTTCTCTCCAAAATAGTTGGAACAATTCACAATTCCAATTTGAGTTTGATGTCAGGAAACACTTCCTAACAATTGAATTCCTCAAAAGTGGGAGGGACTGCTGCAAGAGCTTGTGTGTTCCCCCTTCTTAGAGGTCATCTTGCAGTGGCTGGTAAGTTTTATTGAGACTTTCTTATGTATGTGGATTGGAGTAGAGAGCTGCTTGGGTCCCTTCTAACTCTCCATTTCTGTGATTCTGTGACTTTGGGCACCTGTGCAGACCTGTTTTCTCATCTGTAAATGAGAGGGCTACCCTAGGTGACTGTGACCATTCACTGGAAGGTCAAATACTGAAGCTGAAGCTTAAATACTTTGGCCATATGAGAAGACAAGACTCATTAGAAAAGACTCTGATTTTGGGAAATATTGAAGGCAAAAAGAAAAGGGGATAGCAGAGGATGAGATTGACAGACAGTGTCATGGAACCAAGGAACATGAAATTGGATAGACTTTGAGAGATAATGGAGGATAGAAGGGCCTGATGTGCTATGGTCCATGGGGTCATGAAGAGTTGTATATGACTGAACAACTGAACAAACCAAGTGACCTCTAAACTCTCGTCCAGCTCTGTGAGGCCTTGTTTTATTTTACTGATCAGTTTTCGCTGAAATCCTCCAGAAATGGCTTCCTAACTACTCTATGGCACTATTCTTTCTATACTAACCTAGCCAATATACCTCTCTTTTGGCTAGATGGTGCAGTGGATAAAGCATTGGGCCTGGAGTTAGGAAAACCTGGGTTCAAATCCAGCCTTACTTACCAGCTTTGTGACCCTAAGCAAATCATTTAACCTCTGTTTGCCTCACTTTCCTCATCTGTAAAATGGGGATAATAATAGCATCTACTTTCTAGGATTGTTATAAAGATTAAATGAAATAATAATTATAAAGTGCTCAACACAGTGCCTGGCACATAGTAAGTCATATTTAAATGTTAGTTGTTATTATTGATTATTGTTGTTGTTATCATTGTTATTTTTCTGTCAAGAAGCATCAGTTTCTTGCATTTTGCAAGTACTATTTACACATTAAACACAGGAGAATACTCTGTTTCCCTTCTCCACCAGCCCTTCCTCACATGCCCTTCTCCCTCTTTCCTTATAGTTTGTTGTTACTTACGCAACCAAAAGATGATTTTATTGTTGGAGACTTTGCCATAAACCAAAAACGTTGGTAAGAAGAAAAGTAAAGCAAGATGATGGTAAAAAGTCAAGTGGATTGGGCGAGGAGAAACATTTCTCTTTCTTCAACAACAAATGTTCATTCATTCATGATTATTTAATACATATATGTAGGTATGTATGTACTTACAGGAATAACATTAGACAGAGAAGCCCAAAGCAGCAATACAGCATAATTGGGAGCCTTATTTTGTTTTGCTCCATGCCTTAAGGTGTTGGTAATCAGCTGCACCAATGTCTGTTCAAAACAAACAGATTAAAAACTTCAGATATCAAAGACTGCCGGGAACAGAAAAATTGTACATATTTTGCTCAGCATTCAAAACACACAACAAAGCAGATTTTATGAACTATAATGAAGCATGATTAACCCAGTTCTTTTCTTTGTAGACAGCAAAAGACATGCAGCAAATTGTTGAACACACAAAAGAAATCCCAGTGCCTACCAACATCCCAGGTTCTCTATTTGGACATTATGCCAGTGTCTCTATTTCCAATAATGTCCAAAAAGCTGTGCTGGCTCTGAATGCTGCCTGCTCTGCTCAGCAGAATATTTCTGTCCAAGACAATACATTAAGGTTGCTCTATTGAAGTAGATAGGAGCAAAAAGTGAAAGCATCCTCTCCCTAGGTCTGGAAGAATTAGAACTCTTCATAATAAAGATCGAGAGATCCACACACTATACATAGGAAACCATTTGGTTTCAAATACATTATTATTACCAACAATAACTATAACAGTTCACACTTACATTATACTCTAAGTTTCCAAAGTATTCTGCACATAATATCTCATTTAATGCAACAATACTGTGAGACAGGCATGATAAGATATATGAAAGGGGCAGCTAAGTGGGGCAGTGGATAGAGCTCTGGCCTTGGAGTCAGGAGGACCTGAGTTTAAATCTGGACTCAGACACTTGACCCTTACTAGCTGTGTGACCCTGAGCAAGTCACTTAACCCAGATTGCCTCACCAAAACAAACAAACAAACAAACAAAAAAATCTTATACTATTTTTGTGGAAGCTAGGTGGTGGAGTGGATAAAGCACTGGCCCTGGAGTCAGGAGGACCTGAGTTCAAATCCGGCCTCAGACACATAACATTCACTAGCTGTGTGACTCTGGGTAAGTCACTTAACCCCAATTGCCTCACAAAAAAAAAGATATATGAAGAATCTAAGATTCAGAAAGGATGTGACTTGTCCATGATCAATCAATAAGCATTTATTAAGCACTATACTAAATGTACTAAATGTCCCAAATTTATTAAGCGTAGATGCTAAAAGCTGAGTACACACAAAAAAAGCAAAAGCATACTTTACATTCTAATGGGAGAGAGAATGCTTACATAAATTGGTACATAAAAGAGTAGATGGAAGGTAGCCTTCGAAGGAAAGGTACCAGCTATGATAACACAGTCAGTAAATATTAGAATGAGAGTTCAGCCCAGATATTTCCTGACTCTGTACTCTTTTCACAACATATTATGAAAATGTAAATTATTTACAAAACCATCCATGTCTTTAGATCCAGTCATCCAATTCAGTGCTGGGACTATACCCTATGTATGTAACTACCAACAAAAAAGAGTTTATTTATACAGGAAAATTCCTAGTAGCATGATTCATCATAGCAACAACAGAAAAGACCCTGAAAACAACTCATGTGTACTTTAACAATTGAGAAATAGCTGAATAATTGTGATGTATTAATGCCATGGATTATTACTGTGTCATAGGAAATGGCAACTATGATAGATACAAAGAAATATGGAATGACATCTATGAAGAGGTGCAGAAGCATGAAAGCAGGAACAAAACAATACACACACTGCGTATGTAACAAGCTATGTATTTAACACACTAAAAAAGTCTGGGGAAAATTAATAGAAGGAAAAAAGATCAGAAAAAGACAAAGACAGGATGATTGTGTTACTATTTTGTTAAAGTAAATATGCACTTAATTTTTTTTAACAAAGTACAAATAATAAAAGTTTACAATTTTGTGCAGGATCATAGAATAAGAACTGGAAAGCACCGCAAAGTTTATCTGATCAAATCATCTCATTTTATAGATTAAGGTTTAAAATGTATAGAGGTAGGTCAACCCATATCTCACTGCTTCCAAATCCAAATATCTTTCATTTATTTTTTAAAATTGCATTTGCATACCTGAATGTGTTCATTGATGATTCTATTATTAATATGCACACAGACATACACATACACAATGTGGAACACACAAAGTGGATTAGCTTCATGGTTTAAAGCAGTCCATCTCAAAGTGTGGTACATAGATGCTTTGGGGTTCCCAAGACCCTTTCGATAGGGGTTCTGTGAAGTCAAAACTATTTCCATTATAATACTAAGATGCTATTTGCCTTTTTCACCATCTTTCATGAGTGTACAGTGGAATTTTCCAGAGGCTATATGGCCTGTAAATTAAAAACTTAGCTACAAACATGGAGAATGTGTTAATATCTCATCCGTAGAATTGCATTTTTGTCTCACAAATGGATGAATTTACAGATGTGGTTAGACTCAGTGTTTTGCTTGTATCCATCCAGTATCAACACTATTTCATCACCAAAGAAGATCTTCTTTTATATGAAATGCTTGACAACACATAGAAGTGGTACTGAAATATTCAAGGTGTTGAATAACTTTTTTTTTAAAAAAATCTCATGGCTTATCCCAGAACAACAGTACTGATGTTTGCATTGATGGAACAAAAGCAATGGTAGGTACAACTGCTGGTGTCTTAGCATTAATCGAGGCAGTGGCACCAAACAAATGACTTGTTTTCAATCAAGTCTGACTCTCTGTGACCACATTTGAGGTTTTCTTAACAAACATACTAGAGTGGTTTGTCATTTCCTTCTCTGGCTTATTTTATAGATGAGGAAACCGAGGCAAACAGGATTAAGTGACTTGCCCAAGGACACGCAGCTAGTGTCTGAAGTCAGATTTGAACTCATGTCTTCCCTACCCCAGACCCAGTACTCTATCCACTATGCCACCTAGCTGCCTCAAAAAAATGGCTACTGGTAATCATTGTATTCTTCACCACCACTTGCTGTTAAAAAATCCAGTTTCCCTTAATAATGTCCTTGTGAAACAATAAAAGTTGTTCATTTTATTAAATCTTAAGTACATGTCTTTTTAATATTCTGTGTGCCAAATTGAGAAGTATATACAAAGCCTTCTGCTACATGCTGAAGTAGAAGGGTTATCTTGCTGTTCAGTCATTTTTTAACTGTATCCGACTTCTCCTGATCCCATTTGGGATTTTCTTTGCAAAGATACTGGAGTGATTTGCCATTTCCTTCTCTGGCTCATTTTACAGATGAGGAACTGAGGCAAACAGGGTTAAAATAATTTGCCCAGGGTCACGCAAATAGTAAGTACCTGAGGCCAGATTTGAAGTTAGGAACATCATGAGTTTTCCTGGCTCTAGGCCAACCACTGTGTGCACCATAGTGCCACTTAACTGCCTAAGGTTGTCTTAAGGAAAAGCATTTGTGGGGTTGAGCTGCAAGCTGAACCGGCCAGTTTGCTCATGGAACACCATTTTTACTTGAAAGAACAACTAAGAGACAAATGATGGTTATTCAGACGAGTATTTGACAGACTTTTTTTCTAAAAAGAGCAAAGTAAGTCTGTCACATAAAGGAAAACAAATGACAGCATTTGTTGCCAATAATAAAATCTGAGCTTTCAAGTGAAAACTAGAATTTTGGAAAACTTATGTCTGCCACTGTGAGCCTGACAGCTTCCCAATGTTAATTTTTTTTCTGATCTTAATACTGAAACAAAATTACACTAGGAAATGAAATTTTTTATATTGTTTAATGAAACGTGTCAATATTTGGAAGATCTGCATAACTTAGTGAACAAATATTTTCCCAAATACCAACGATGTTACAAAATCAGGCATGGGTTAAAGACCCATTTGGAGTACAAAATAGATCAATAGATTTCATTATAGCAGAGAATGAAAAATTCATTGATGTGGCTTGAGAGTCCACATTACAACTAACCTTTAAGAAACTATCACTTGCGGAGTTTTAGTATAATATCAAAGAAGATGATCAATAATTATCTGAAAACGCTATTAAGATACTCTTCCCTCTTCCAACTACTATCTGAGTGAGGCTGGTTTATTTTTTTCTTTTTTTTTTACATACTTCAACCAAAACAACATATCACAGCAGGCTGAGAGGCAGCGAGGTGGTACAGTAGATAAGCGTGCTGGGCCTGGACTCAAGACGACTCATCTTCCTAGGTTCAAATCTGGCCTCAGACACTTACTAGTTATGTGAATCTGGGCAAGTTATTTAACCCTGTTTGCCTCAGTTTCCTCATCTATAAAATGAGCTCGAAAAAGAAAGGCAAACTACTCCAGTATCTTTGCCAAGGAAACCCCAAATGAGGTCATGAAGAGTTGGACACAATTGAAATGACTGAACAATAACAGGCTGAATTGTAGAAGTAGAGATGAAAAACCAACCATCTTCTATTAAGCCAGACATCAAAGAACTTTGCAAAAATATTTTAAAACAAAGGTCACTACTTTCCAATATTTTTTGTTTTGGAAAATAGTTATTTTTCATAAAAATATTTATCTTAATATAAATATTTTTTATATTTATTACTACTAATTTTATATTTATTTTTTTATTTATTTTTATATTTATTACTACTAATTTTATATATTTTTTTATTTATTTTTATATTTATTACTACTAATTTTAAATGAATTAATAAACTGACATTTAAAAATTTATCAATAGCTATAATCCACATGTAGAAAAAAATCTTCAGTGTTTTCAATAATATTTAAGAGTTTAAAGTGGTCCTGAGGCCAAAAAGTTTGAGAACTGCTGGTTTAAAGGAAAGAACACAGGATATGGAGTCTGAAGACCTGGTTGCAAATTTTGACTGTGCTAATACTTACTACATGAATGACCTTGAGCAATATCTCTCTTGTCCTCTAACTATTCTCCTATAAGAATGAGGGGGCTGGATTAAATGATCTCTAAATGTTGCTCTAATGCTAAAGTCTTTGATCTTAGGTAAATTATATTAAGGGTCTTCATTGAGTCTATGGATTTTAAAACTTTCAATAACTTAAGTTGTTTGTAATATATCTCTAATACCTAATCTTTATTTAAAGTCAAATTTAGAAAGTTAATATGATACAGTCAATACAGAACCAGTCTTAGAGTCATTAAGACTTGGGTTCAAGTCTTGCCTTTGAGAGACACTGATGGGGTGACCTTGTGTAACTCATCCAACCTTTCAGTGCCCCAGGCAATACTCTAAGAATGGAAGTTGCAGAGAAGTGCCAACTTGCACTAAGAGAATGACTTTTCTCATTAGGAATTCCAGATACCAATGAAAACGCAAATCAAAAATCATGTATGAATAAATAAAATATGTTCATTTTGGACAATGAAATTACACAATTGCATACAATGCACAGTATTCTTATTTTAGATCCTGTTACCAGCATAAAATTTGCTACAGGAGATAAGGATATAAATTGAATCCTATGGCTGGTATAACTGAAGTCTATATCAAATGGGAAAAAAATTAAATTGTTTTAAATGAAATTTACCTATTATTTCTGTCATACCTACAACCTAAGTTGTTTGAAAAATAAAAGTGCCAGAGAATTGTACAAGCATTAACTGTTTTGATTTTGTGTATAAAGAGCTTCATATTTATTAAAAACATTGCAGTATAAAATGAAAAAAAATGTACATGTATAGAGTATATGATATCAAGGGGAACTTATTGGTTTTGGGGGTCAGGAATCTTGATTCAACCTCTGCCACTAGCTAATTATAATGATCTTGGGCATGTCATTTCATTTTTATGTGCCTCAATTTCCTCAAGTGTAAAGTGAAAGAATTGGATTAGATGATCTTTGAGCACCCATAGAGGAAAAATAGGAACCACAATTATTTCACATTGTGCTGATGGACTAACAATACAGACATGCCTGAAAACCACCTGGTGACCTGGTATTGCAAACTGCGCAACCCCCATGCAGGGACACAGTAAGGCCAATATAGTATTAACCGCTGGTGTAACAATTACTTCCTTTTCTTGGAAAAATGAGCTTGAAAGGCTGTTCTTGCTGAATGTCTTCTAATCTCCCTTTGATGGCATCAGGAAATAACTTTTCAGTGACATCTCCGAGCAGAATATTTAGGCAAACCTTTCCATTTCTCTTAGCACTCAGAGCATTCTGTTTTTTTTTTGTTGTTGTTGTTGTTGTTGTTGTTTTTTTTGAGGATACCCACCATAAAGCTAGACAATGTTGATAGAAACTATATCCACAGTTCAAGGTGGTAGGATTCACCAGGATGTTCCAACAGCAGTGATAAGAAAATTCACTAATAGATTAAATCTGATGACCAACACCAGGGCTGACTCTTCTTCAGAGTTTGTCATATTGGATCAATGATCAGCATGTCTTTGATTTTTTTTCTCGATCATTCCATAATCTGAATATATCTATTTTAGACTCTTAGGTGCTGCAAGGCATAATCAAATCAACACCCTCCACCAGGGTTTAAATTGATTGGATGTAAAGCTCTCTACTTTTTCTTTTAATGTCTTCCTGACTTCTGAGTAGGTACTAGAGCATGCTTCCCACTCTCCTCTTTCCTTCTCCCATTGCTGAAGCCAGTCCCATGCAGACCCAACCATCTCTCTTGGAGGTGGCAGCGCTCACCCTAACCCCCTGATGTAGTAATCAAGGCAGAAGCTCAAAAGTTTTCATATTGATTATTCACATTTTAATATTATTCAGTTCACATAGCCACACTGTCATCCATACATGACAAATGTATAGACAAAATATGAGAATTAACTATAACTATCTTTAAACATCACTCTGAGATTTCTCTTTAGCTAGTTTGATGAAACCTATGTTGTATAATAGTAGCCAGAGCCTGGGAATGTGACCTATGACTTCACAGAGACTGTAAACTACCTTGAGTAAATTTAAACAGTAAATGAAGCTCCAACTATCCCATGGGAGAACTTGCACATGACCCTGGGCCATCCCTGGCACTATACCTTCTGTTTTCCTGTTTCTGTTTCTATATAATACTGTCCTAACTTAGGATTGATGCGGGGATCCATTTTACTTTGTCCTGCTGCCATCCAGGACGACTGTTTTCTTATGAGTAAGCTCCCTCAATTAACCCAATTAACCCCAATAAAACCTATTTAATAACCAAACTGGTATGGGTTCCTCTTTCTTTGGTATCTCAGTATTCTCTCAGAGGGTATACCACACACAATTGGTATAATCAGTACAGAACAGATCTGGCCCCTTATATATGTGCAGTGATGATCTATCAGCGAGTATTAACTTCTACATTTTATAAGACAATAGGTCTCTTCATTAAAAATGGGTACTACAAAATAAGGCCACTGGTAAATTCCACTGAGAAAGAACAGAAATAATACCAGATGAAAAATAGTAAGTTTCTCATAAGAGTTTAAAATATGGTCTGTTTTAACAGTCTAAAATCTATTATCAGATTTTAGTAAAACCTCAAAAAAGAAAATGAGTTTGTACAAAAAGCCTACAAATTTAAAATTCCAAATTCCATGCAACGCTGGTAGAAATACTTCACTCCTTTTTCTCATCTCCCTACTCCTTGACATCAACCCCATTTTCTTCCTTTTACTCCAGTTTCTGATGAAAAGATGGCCTTGCTCCTCATCAAGAACAACCCTTCCAACGTGACCTCCATCACACCCCCAACCATGTTCTCTAGCAAATTCAGCCCACAATCATCATCATCTTCATTCTTTCTGTCTTTGGCTCTCTGTCTTGTTCCTTCTGCCTTATAATCATTTTATTTATATCTATTTGTTCTTTCCCTGTTGCCTATAAATGTACCCAAGACACCTCATCATTTAAAAAGAAATCACTAGATTCTATGGTTCCCTCCTAGCTATTATCCTACATCCCTTTCTCAAACTCCCTGGGGAGAAAAAAACTTTCTCTATTTTTTGCCTTCATTTCCTTTTTTCATATTCTCTTGTAAACTTGCAGCAATATGACTTCTGACCTAATCACTCAACTGAAACAGGCTTCTTCAAAGTTATCAAGGAACTCTTAATCATTAAATCTAATGATTGTTTCTCAATCCTCATCCTACTTCTCCTCTCTGTAGCATTTGACATTATTGGGCATACTCTCATACTGCATACTCTCTAGGTTTTTGTGACATGACATGGCTCTCTTCTGGTTGTCCTCTTCTTTGTTGGATCATCACTCATCTCATGTCCCCTGTTAGTATGGCCCCTAAGATTCTATCCTGAGCCCTTTGTCTCTTTTCTCTACACTATTTCACTTGGTGATTTAATCTGCTCCCATGAATTCAATTAACATCTCTATGGAGATTATCTATACATCAGGCCCTAGTCTCTTTCTAAATGAGGCCTTTCTTGTTCTCCTCAAATAATAGTGCCTTTTTCTCCAAGATTATCTTGTATCTGCTTTATATGGATTTTGAATATATCTATACATGTGCATATGTTCTTGAGGGCAGGGGTTATTTCAATTTTGTCTTTGTATCACCAGCATCTAGCATAGATCCCAGCACATAGTAGGCACTTAATAACTGATTGATCATTCCTTGAATCTAATTGATGATAGCTTATGAGCTATGAGAAAAAGAATCCCTACTCTAAACTAATTGTATACAGAAAATGTAATATTATGAAGGAAAAATAAAAGTTTTAGATTGTGCAATGCTGTATGACTAGAAAAGAAGTAGTCAACTTGGGGACAAAGGGCAGCAGAGGGAAAGGAGCCTGAATACTTCCAACTTTCTGTGTTCTTAAGGCACTCTTTCAAGACAAATGGGTTACAAAAGGAATGTTTTCACATAGGAATAAAGAGTTGTCCAGCTGCTAACTGATGATTGGTCAGGTTTCTTATACAATAATATAATGAGAACATTGTATGAGGAACAGTGGTATGGTGGACAGATCACAGGACTAGGGAGTCAGAAAAGACTTGGGTTTGAATTTAGTGTCATATGTATTCAAAGTGTAATTTTCAGTAAGTCATTTAACCTCTCTGAGCTTCAGTTACCCCACCTGAACAATAGAAATAACAAGAATATTGTTGTTCAGTAATTTTTCAGTCACGTCCAACTCTCTGCAATCTCACTTGGGGTTTTCTTGGCAAAGATACTGAAGTGGTTTGCCATTTCCTTCTCCTGTTCATTTTACAGATGAGGAAACTGAGGCAAACAGGGTTAAATGACTTGTCTAGGGTCACATAGGCTAGATTTGAACTCAAGACATGAGTCTTCCTGACTTTAGGCCTGGCACTTTAGCCACTGTGCCACCTAGCTGTCTTGTGACAATAACAGTACCTACCTCAGAATGAATGAAATAATGTGTCACACATTCTGAAAACCTTAAAATTTTATCTAAATGTGAGGTGTTATGATGACCTAAATTGACTTCTATTTAAGAGAATTAGGTAAGAAAATTAGCCAAAGTCAAGTGAGAATGTTTATATTTTACTCTGATAGCTTTTCTTGATTTGGAGACTAATTTCTATTTAAAAAGAAATTGATACTTCTGCAGATATCTTCCAATCTGAATAGGAAAAAAATAATCTGTTTATTGGCATTTGTCACTCAGGTAAGTTTTGAGGAGCTGTGAGAAAACAATACATAAGTATAAAATTAATCATTAAGGCCATTCCTTACCATTTTTACTCCCTTGGTTCTATCTATAACCCCACAGACAATATCAACATGCTCTGTGCACATGTTCAATACTTTGGGATCCGGGTTGGATATAGTTGTAAAGTGAAACTTAGAAAACTGCAAAACTTAATCAGCAGCCATGTTCCTCAGAAGCCCTTGCCCCTCTCAGCCCATTTCACCATTTCATCAATTCTATTTTTAATGGATCCTCTTACTCAAGCCCTTAAGTCAATCAACTGAATTCTCTTCATTTTGATCGTTTCCTATCTGCCAAAATTTTCAGCTAGACCTAAAACAAAACAAATTGCAAAGATAATTACAGTAAACATCACAGTAGAATTCAAGCAGGTGCTGTCTTATTTTTGTCTCTGAATCCTTAGCAATTAGCATAGAGCCCTACACAAAGTGATAATGAATTTTGAATGGAATCGATTCATAAAAGACATCCAGTGGGGCTTTTGAAGTCTTCCCTGTAGAAGACAGATGCACCAGTGCTATTACTTAATGTGAGAAGTGCAAAAATTGCCTATTTCATTATGGCAGATTGAAACCTATTTTGACTTTGCTCAGTTCAAATGATCAGTAGTGTCCTAACCCTTCCAAAGCAGAAAAAAAGAACATTATTCTGAGATAATTTACTGTTAGGGAAATTTCAACTATTACCTTAGAAACCAGAACTCTGTCCTGCCTGTGAATTTTGGCATATTATTTTCATGTGTGTGATTTGTCCTTGAGCTCTTAGCACAAAATTCAGGGTCTCAGCTAAAACTAGACTAATCCCCATCTGGATATAAAACAGAAACTTTCGCAACTTCGTAAGCAAGGTGGCTATCATGATCTGTTTTCTTGTTCAACTTTCTGCTACCATGAATAAAATAATTAGATTATTTGTTTCTGGGTGGAGAGAATACTTAAGACTCTCCACTGGAAATTTCACTTTTTTCACACCAGGGTGCTATACAAGGAATAGCAGGAAACAGTAGTTTGCAAAGCCTATTTCTGGTGATCTTTGCTATACAGCTGAATTTTACAGATTCCCTTAATTATTTTTCAATGGTTTCTTTAAAGAGTAGAGGGTATTAAAGACATCTTGTAATTGCTCTAGAGGAATATGTTTAGAATCACTGAATATCAGGCAAGAGATGATCCTGGAAATTATCTAGCCCAATTCTTTCATTTTATATGTGAGGAAAATGAAGCCCAGAGAATTGGAAGGACTTCTCATAGCAATACCACTGGTTAGAACCTAGAACTAAGGCAGTTTCACTCCCACTCCACTGTTATTTGCATTACACCACGAGGCCATCCTCTGTTTGAAGAAAAAACCATGATAGCCTAGATGTGATACATTGGCTTTTATAGAACTTTTTTTCTCTTTTCTTCATCTACCTATTCTTTTTGCTTTATAATTCAGTCAAATTCACTGCTCTGATCATATCACTGCCTTGCTCAAAAAACTTCCAAAGGTCTCAGACTGCACATAAAAAATTATCCTGACATTAGCTGTGTATTCAAGGCTCTCCATAATCTGGCTCCAACGTGTCCTGGTCTTCTTGTCCCCAGAAGGCAAAATTAGGGGAAAAGGGTAGAAATTATAAAGAGGAAATTTGGACTTGAATTAGGTAGAAGGTTCCTAATAGTTGGAATTATACAAAAGGGCCGTGGGCTGTCCTGGGAGGTGGTAGCTTCCCAATTACTACTGGTCTTCAGGCAAAGTCTGGATGACCAGTTTTTGGATATGTCATAGTTGGATGCTTTTCAGGTATAGGTCCAAGGTTCCTCTTCTGTCTCTGAGACTGTGATTTTATAATACAGTTCAAGCCTTATCTAACCCTGCTCCCTTCTATGATCAGGCCAAAATGGACTCCTTATTGTCTTCTCCATCCATCTTACCTTCTCCCATCTCCTTGCCTCACATTATTCCCTCTCTCTGGGATGGACTTTCTTTTCCTGCCCAGTATTCTTACCCAACATTTCTTGAAATCCTAAGAGTGGGTCAACCCCTTCCTTGAAACCTTAGCGGAGTTCATTACATTGAAGAGATCTCTTACTCCACAGATTTCTCATAGCAATTTCTTTTGGCATCTCCTTTAAAATTATCACATTCTGTTTTATATTTATTCTTATATACTTACTGGTAAGCATTTCTTCCCTGCCACCCCATAGTCATTATGTCTCATATTTTATTATTCTTAGTACAATGCTTTGTACATAGAAGTGTTTTGTTTGTTATATTGCATTGAAAAATCCAAAATGATTCCATGTTTCAGTTCAATTTAGTATTTACCAAAGATTTGAAAACACCAGATCATCTGAAACTTTGTTCCTCTCTAGATCAGTAATGCTTTTTTCAAATAGGTTTAGAAGCCACATTTTGGATTTTGACCAGTTTCTGTGGGTGATAAGAGCAGTTAGAAATTCATTTGAAAGGCATTTTTGACGTAGCTAGCACTATGATCAAAAAACATAAAATAAGGTGCTATATTGCTGTGAAAGTTATTTCCATGAGTTCCTTTTTCAGATCAAGCTAGAATTCCATACACTTGAACACATATTCATAAATAGAAAGGGAAAGGGGGGAGGGATGATGTTGTCTTAGCATGTTTTGAAAATTAACACTTAAATCCTTGTAATATTAACTTTGATGAAAGAAACAGTTTCTTATAAAGTGTCCTGTCCAATTCCATTCATTGACTTTTAGGAAAGAGTCTATATTATATCTCATAAGTACCATTGAAACTTGGGGAGATGAAACAAACCCATGACTAGACAATGGATGGACAGAGCTTTTTCAAAAGAAACAGGATAGGTAAAAAGGTAGGTATGTTAATAAGGTATACACATATGAGAAAATCCAGGAATCAGAGTGGAAAAATATAATATTTGAGTGGATGAAGGAGGAAGAAATACATTATTTTTGTCATTGGAGTACACCTAGTACACCATCAGGACAGAAAGAGAACATAGTTAAGGATTTTGGAAAACATATCACAAGCCTGGGACAGAGGCATGATGTGACAGGCATGGTAACCTTCAATTATCTAGACATCTACTGGAGTTTTCAGCCAAAAGCAGAACAGTTAAAACAGTTAATAACTTCTTGACTTGCCTTAGCAAAAATTTCATCCTTCAAAAGGTGGAGGAATCAACAAAGGGAAGTTCCATTTTGGAACTGATTCTCAATACTAGGAAGAACTGGTGATAAGGATGGAAATGATGGGAACCCTACAGGAAAGTGACCACTCTGTCTTGGAGTTTGTGCTAAGAAAGGAAAATGACTCTATCCACAATATGAACACATCCTAGACTTGGGGAAAACAGATTCCAAAGGATTCAGAGGAAAGACAGTTAAGATCTCATGGACCAAAATGCTTCAAGGAAAATCAGCCCAGAACATATAAGAGATTCTGAAGAATTAAATTGTGAAAGAACAAAGAGGAAATAATTTTAATGAGGAGGAAAAATGGAATTTGCCTGGAGAGTCTCAAGTGGATACACAGGGAACTCACCAATCAATTTAGATTTTCAAAAGAAAGGACAGTAGATGAAAACAAAAGGATGAAGATAAATCTTGTGGGTAACAAGATGAATAGGAGTCTTGTAAAAATAATGTCAGAGGGAGCAGCTAGGTGATGCAGTGGATAGAGCACCAGCCCTGGATTCAGGAGGACCTGAGTTCAAATCCGGCCTCAGACACATAACACTTACTAACTGTGTGACCCTAAGCAAGTCATTTAACCCCATTGCCTAGCCAAAAAACAAAAACAAAAAGAAAAATAATGTCAGAAACACTAAAATTTAGAATGAACAGGCTAGAGAAGAAACCTAAGACCAATTGAAAGGGGAAAGGTTTTTTTACCTATGTAGGAAAAAGGAAGATGCAAGAAAGGTTAGCCCTTTGCTCTAGGTAGATAGAAATATAACTTAAAACAGAAGAGGAGAAACACATCCATTTTTACTTTCTTTTCTTCTATGCAAAGGTGAAATGAACCATGTACTGATAATGGTAGAATGAAAAAGGATACACAGGGAGTTGACATGAGAGATATGGAAGCATATGGTAAGAGAGAAACCAGCTTCCATGGATGATTCAAATTCCCTGGCCCAGATGAATAACATCTTCAGATCCTGAGAGAACTGGCAAATGTAATTGTTGGGCCCCTGGCAGTGATGTCTGAAAGATCATGGGAAACATTAGTGGCTCCATGAGATTACAGAAGGGGAAAAGTTTGCCTTATTTTTTTTAAAAGGGAAGATAATTGAGTCTATAATCTGAAGGTCAATGAACTTGACTTCCATTCCTGGGGAAATGCTAGAACACACCATTAAAGAGATAGCTGGCAGACATCCAGAAAGGGACCTGGGGATTACAAAGAGTCAAAATGACTTCATCAAGAACAGGTCATGCCAGATTAACTCCATTTTTTTCCCCCAAAAGAATCACTAAATCAGTAGAGAGGAATGTTGCAGATATAGTTTAGAAACTTTTACTGAAGCTTTTGCTAAAATACCTTTAATTATTTGTGTAGATAGATATGGATTAGGTGATAATACAATTGGATGGATCCAGACCTGGTGGGATGAGCAAACTCAAAGGACAGTGTTGTTAACGGTGCCACATCACTGTGAATGAAGCTTTCCAATAGAGTACACCAGGGATCTGTGCTTGGCCTTTAACTGTTTGACTCTTTTATCAAATACTTGGATAAAATTATGTAGTATATGCTACATTCATCAAATTTGCAGATGACATAAATCTGGGAGCATAAGATAATAAACCACATGACAGAGTCAGGATCTAAAAAGATTTTGACATTCTAGAGTAGTTATGTTAAACTCAAGCAGAAAGAGATAACTGGGGAACACATATTGACTTAGAAAACTGCCAATTAGCACTATCTATACTTGGTGGTTGTTTCGGTCATGTCAGACCCTTCATGACCTCATTTGGTATCTTCTTGGGAAAGATACTAGAGTGGTTTGCCATTTCCTTCTCTAGTTCATTTTACAGATAAAGAACTGAGGCAAACAGGGTTAAGTGACTTGCCCAAGGTCACATAGCTAGTAAGTCTCTGAGGCCAGATTTGAACTCAGGAAGGTAAGTCTGACTTTGGGCCCGACACACTATCCACTGTGCCATCTAGCTGCCCATCTATATTTTACTGCAGCTTTATTTATTTTGTTAGACATTTTTTCAATTACATTGTAATCTAGTTTGGGCTGCATTCAGGAGTTTTAAGGAGTCTATCTGGCCCCCAGCTGCAAGTCTGACCATCCATTCTGTATTGGGCACAAAAGTCAACATCTTGAGTATAAGATGGGGAGATATGGATAGATAGATAGATGGTGTTCTCAAAAACATGTGATTATTTTAGTGGCCTGCAAGCTCAAAAGCTGATGAAAATAAATTGCATGAAGAAAGACAAAGTTCCCAGGAAAAGAGAGGTGAAAATCACCAATAAGAAACTAGATAACCTCTTTTTGGGTATGGCATATTATGGATAGCTTTGATAAATGGGTTGAAATTAATGGCCAATGAAGTCTGTTCCAACTTTCAATTTCTGTAATCCTATGAAAGATCCCAAAATGATCTAGAGCATGCCTAAATTACCCTCTTTGCAAACTTAACCCACTATTTCTGGTTCTGTTCTTCTGAGGTCAGACCAAACTAGACTAATTCCTCCTTTAACATGACATCCTTGGCTCTGATTCTTAGAATCTAGCCAATAGCTCATAGATGCTCAGATTCCTTAAGAGTCTGGCCAATATGGCGAATCTTCAATAAACCTTGTCTTTGGCTGAAAGAAGGCTTGGGTTGAATTCTTTCAGGCAGAATCCTTGTGTCTCAAGACCCCTGAACCTCTAAACCACATTATTTTGGTGGCCCATTCGGGGAAACTGCCTAACCCCAAGTTCTTCTCCAGCCAAGACTGGAAGACTACAGGCCATTCACCTACAGTTGGTACCAAACAATGGGTACCAGCCAATGTCCCCCCTCATTCCCTGGATGCAGCCTGTGCTTGGTTCCAGTCAACCTCCTCTTTGGGACCCCCTGGAGGCAGGGACAGCTCTACACCCCTTGCCAGCAGGAAGCAGTTTCAGAAGCTGAGACCTTTGCCCCTTACCCCAAAAGAATTTGGGTTCCTATTTTTTGAGGGGGGAATGATGGGGTTGGGATCTGGGCCCCAGAAATGAAAATTCCTGGACTTTCTCACATGGCCAAATCTCTGGCATTTGCCTGAGGCTATAATCCCATCAACTGACCTTTCATTGTGGCCACCCCAATCTCCCCTCCATTGTCTTGTCTCCCTATGGCCCCAGGCCACTTCCCCACCCTTGGTCCTATCTAGGCTCCATTTCCCGGGAGTTCTATTACCTCATAGACTACTTGGCCATTCCTTGATCCCTCCCATAGTCTTTCTGTATATAAGGTCCATCTTGTCTCCATTAAGATGCTCAGATTCTTAGAACCTAGCCAATGCTGGATTCTTATAACCTAGCCACTGTTTACTCATGTTCAGACTCTTGTTTGGAGTCTGCCCAATATGATGGATGTTCTAATAAACCTTGTCTTTGGCTGAAAAAAACAAACAAACCATGACATCCTTTCAAATTATTGAAGAGAGAGATATTATGTCCCCACCAAGTCTTCTCTTCTCCAGGCTAAACATGTCCAATTCCTTCAACCAATCTTCAAATGACTGTGTTTCAAGAATCTTTACCATTCTGGTTGTCCCATTCTGGACATTCTCCAACTTGTCAGTCTCCTTGAATTATGTAACCAGAACAAATACAATACTCCAGGTGAGGTCTGGTGATGGAAGAATATGGGAAGCAATGGATGGAATCTGCCAAGAAGGCAATTTAGACTTGATGTCAAGAAAGACTTCCTAATAATTGAGTTCTACCTCAAACATATGGGCTACCTCAAGAGGTGGTGAGTTCCCTCCCCTTAGAGGTTTTCAAGCTTCCACTGATGAGTGGATAACCACTTGCCTAATATAGTATATTGGCTATACTTCTATTAGGAGCAGAAATTAATGATGGATGAGGTGCTTTCCAACTTTCAAATTCTGTGATTTTATGAAAGATCACAAAATAATTTGGCAAAATATGTGAGAATAAGTATCATTACACAGGGAACAATTACTACTAAGTAGAGGTGAATGGAAGAAAATATTATATAAATTAATAGAGAAGAAAAAATATATTTACTTTCTTTAGGGGGACAGGAGCAGGAGAGGGAGAGGAAAGTTGATTGTCCTGAATTCAGAAATTGTCGAAACATTAATATTAAATAATTTTCTCCTTTATCCATTTTATTTTGTGAAAAATGAACCACTGACCTAAGCCAGCTTACTTTATTTCTCAGAAAAGAGTAAGGACAACATCTGGTTCTCATTGTTTTAATAGTTGGTCTCTGTAACTAAGGCATAATGGGATTTTTATCTCTAAAGCTGATAGTGAACTGTGAATGAAGGAGAAAAAGGTAACAAAATATTAACATACCATTTCCTTTCTTCCCTCACCACTTCTTTGCACGTTAAAGTTAAAAATTACAAAGAAATATCTTTGTTCTCAATGTACTTAAAATCTTGCCCAAAATATCATATGGCCTCTAAGTTTTTCTTCATTGCACTCATCCTTTCCTTATTAGGGCCAAATGAATAGAATTGTGTCCATGAATGAGTTTCATAAAATGACTCTCCACCTTAAAAAACATCCTGGCATCTGACCTCCATTTTGAAAACCATCATCATAAATCTGAAAATGTTTGAGGAATTCTTGAATATCCTCCTGGGTTGTTGGATATAAG
The DNA here is from genome assembly GCF_900497805.2 of Vombatus ursinus. Taxonomy (NCBI): domain Eukaryota; kingdom Metazoa; phylum Chordata; class Mammalia; order Diprotodontia; family Vombatidae; genus Vombatus; species Vombatus ursinus. Next base: position 6,398,586 of record NW_020954604.1, on the reverse strand, counting down.
CCTTTGCCAAAAATAATATTCACTGTGACAGGACACAGGACATGCCTAGGGGAAAAAAAAAACAAATCAATCATAGGATCATAGGTTCATGGTTATAGAATTGGAAGGGACCTCTAAGGCCAACTAACAAAGCAGTCAAAGAATAAGTATTTCTTCATTTATTTACTTAATAAGCATTTATTATTCTCTAAGCACTTCCTATATGCTAGGCATTATGCTAGTGTGGAAAACACAAAAGAATGGCCCCTGCTCTCAAGGAGGAAAATGCTCCTTATTAGAACCAAATGCTATTCTAGGTCCAAAGAAAAAAAATATTCACACCTTTCTATGAAGGAATATATACTATAATAATTTCATCTTTATATAAATAATGACAAATCTAAAACAAATTGTACTGAGAGAGAAAAGTACCCTCAAGTTGCTTTAACATTTTCTTGCTCAGGTAAAAGGGGCTTTAATGGTAGCTAGGTGGCACAGAGGATAGAGTGCCAGGCCTGGAGTCAGGAAGACTTAATCTTTCTGAGTTCAAATCCTCCCTCAGATACTTAGTAGCTGTGTGACCCTGGGCAAGTAACTTGCCTAGTTCCTCATCTGTAAAATGAGCTGGAGAAGATTTTGAAATGGCAAATCTCTCTAGCATCTTTGCCAAGAAAACCCCAAAATGAGGTTATGGAGTCAGACATAACTGACAAACGACCAAAAAACAAAATCTGAGATCTGAGATAGGGTCTACCCAATCTCTAAGAGAGGCTATGATTTCTGCTTTTGTAGAGAGTAGGAAAAGGGTGTGCCCCATCAATGTAGGGAAATCTCTCCATCTCTCCTTCACTCACCATTTTCCAAGATGGGTATCAGACTAGAATTACATCTACAATATTTCTAGGGCAGCTAGATGCCACAGTGGATAGAGTGCCAGGCTTAGAGTCAGGAAGACTCATCCTCGTGAGTTCAAATCTGTCCTCAGACACTTACTAGCTATGTGTCCCTGGGCAAGTCACTTCACCCGTTTTGCCTCAGTTTACTCACCTGTAAAATGAGCTGGAGAAAGAAATGGCAAACCACTCTAGTATCTCTGCCAAGAAAACCCCAAATGAGGTTATGAAGAGTCAGACATGACTGAAATAAATGAACAATATATCCCTGAGGATCACAAATGGAAAACTAGAAGAGATCATAGCAATTACCTTATCCAGCTCCTTCATTTAATAGAGGAAACCGGGGTTAGACAGATTATGTAAATTCCCTATGGTCACACAGAAACTAAGTGGCAGAGGGAAGGATTTGACTCTAAACCCAGAACTCATACCACTGTATTATGCTGCCTTCTCTATCCTGATTTCTGCTTCACAATCCTTATTTTTGGCTTCTCATCTCAAACTCTTTTTTCTAATCAAGTTACCCAATGCTACCTATAGCAGATGATTTAGACTCTTAATTACACTATCCCTATATTCTTCTCCCCAGTCTTTAAAACCCAATATCATTACCATCGACCATCTGTTCGCTCCTCTCTTCCTCTCCCCTCTCCCTCCCTCCCTCTCTCTCTCTCCCTCTCTCTCATTTGTGCCAAAGGAGAAAGTATGTCTAACATTTTCCTTGCTAAGGTAATCCCTTCTATCCACACTCTTGAGTTAATGGGGGCTTGAACTAGGGTGGTGGCAGCAGAAAGAAAAAGGAGTGAGTAAATGCAAGCTGCATAAAAAACCATAACCAAAATACTGACTTGGTGGACTTGGTGACTGATTGATTTGTGAGGATGGGGAATGGGGAAGAAGCAATTAAGTTCTAACCTTTTATCTCAACTCCAGATTTGGTAAAAAAACAAAAAAAAACAAAAAAAAACAAAAAAAAAACAACACCTTGAAACTCTTCACCTTTAGCTTTTGTGCTAACTTCATTATTTTCAATTTAAAAAAATTGTGAAGTATATTAACTAACAACAATTTTCCTTAATGAACCCCTTACTTTTATTTCTTTTTTTTCAAGTGTCTTTATATATTATTTTAGTTAACTTGAACTGGTTTGCACCTTCAATCAGAATTTAAAAATTCAGAGAGCTCCCATTTATACCCCTTAATAATGTGACTTTCAAAATGTGGTCAGGTCTACCTAGAGAATAAGTTTAATTGCTAAGATGGTTATTTGGCTTTTCCACCTATCAAAGTAAGAGTCCTGAATTATATATGTATAGGTTTAGAAAACGATATTATTCAATAAACTTAAAATGACTCAGCCGATCCTTTAATGACCACATCTGAAGACAGACTTTTGACTTCCTTACCTGATAACTCAGTGAATTGCTGAATCCTATAAATAAGCCTGATCCATATTTGGCAGATGCTCATGATTCAATGACACAGCTTTCCTTTAAAGGAAAGATCAAAGCAAATAAATTCAATTTAGGGTAGTTCCATTGCTTCAAGGCCTTAAAATTGATGCATTGCATAGTTAACAGCTATTTGAGAGTCAAAGGACAGAGTAAGCTAGCTACGAATATGAAAAGTGTTTTCTTGATTCCTGTGCTGGCAGCTGGATTCCCAGCTTTATGCTGATGCCTATAATTTTTTGGGGGTGAGGAGAAAGGGAGGGTGAGAGAGGTAGAAGGGAGTAAACCAAAGGAATACATTAGGGATTAGAGTTCTTGACATAAGATTCCATCACCTAATACATACTATGAGTTTAGTGAATGATGAGAATGGTCTCAATGCCAGTACAAAGAAAGACAGAGGTACAACTCTTTTCAACGATAAGAAACCACTAGTCGAAGAACCGTAAAGTGAAATATATTTAATATGATTTAGTGCGGAAAGTATTGGTTTTAAAGTCATATGATATCAATTCAAATCCTGATTCTGATAAGGACTACCTATGTGACACTGGGCAAGTCACTTTGCATCACTGGCTTGGAACTTTAACTGCTATAACACCTTTTATAACCCCTAGGCTTGGTAGTTCTATGTCCCTGCTAATAATGTATACATTATATACGATAGTATATATTATATACTATATTATGTATATACTATATTATATATAATAATGTAAACATTAAATACAATGTTTCCTATTTAAGAGTTCTATCATTTTAAGTATTAAACTTACCATAGTTGTAAATAGAGATATCCCTTGCCAGAACACACACACACACACACACACACACACACACACACACACACACAGCAGCTATTTTGTTAAATAGAGGCCTTTTTTCTTCCTTATTATAATCTTTGTGAAAGGTTATCTCCCCCCTTCACCCACCTACCATCCTCATCTCTATCTATATCATCATTCATATGGAGAATACAAATTATAATTTTTGTTTTCTTCATACTTATGTAATTTCACTATTTTGCCTACTCAAGGATTGAGAATATCTTTTCCTGTCTCCAAAATTGTGATAATGCTCAGATCAGTACAAGTGTAGTAGGTTTTTTTTTGTAGCATTCTGTTCTTAAAAATGACAGATCTCCATATACTATGCATAAATATAAAGGCTAAGCTCCCATCCTACTCTCACCATATAATTCAACTGATTATTGCCCTAGGATCCTTGGGAACTAGAAAAACAGAAACATTTCTAATGTTTGTCAGAGAAAAGAGTCTTTTAGTATATAAAAGAAAAAGTTGCAAGCCATCTTGGGTAGGGAGTCTTTTTTATTTAAATTTAAATTTCTCAATGTACAAAAATTAATTCTCTTTGAAAAAAAGAAAAACATGATAAATACATATAGTTAAGCAAACAAATTCTACAATTGGCCAAGTCCAAAAGTTATGTTTTCAGCTACTGTGGCAATCTGTTTTGCTTGATTATACATGTTTGCAATAGATTTTGTTTTTCTTACTTTCTCAATGGGAGGAAAGAAAAGGTGGGAAGGAGAAAATTTGGAGATGAAAATAAAACAAAATTGAATTTAAAAAGTTATGTTTCATTCTGTACCCTGAGTCCATCTTCTTTCTGTCAAGAGTTGAATAACATGAGTCATGATCATTCCTTGTAATTTTGGTTGGTCATTATATTGATCAGATTTCTTAAGTCTTTCAAAGCTGTTTCCTTTACAAAGCTGTTATTCTATAAATTGTTCTGCTGGTTTTGCTCACTTCATTCTGCATCACCTCATTTAAGTTTTCTCAGGTTTCTCTAAAACCATCCCTCTTGACATTAGTTGTGGTGCAGGGGGCCATCTCCAGTTGTCCTGATCTATATCTGGCCACTGGACCTAGATGTATCTGGAGGAGAAAGTGAGGCTGGTGTCTTTGCACAGCCCTCCCTCACTTAAATCCAATTCACTTGCAAGTCATGGCATCACCTTCTTGATGTCATGATCCTCTTCATGAACAAAGTACAAACAACAACAAGAGTTATAGCAAAATAATATTCCATTGGACAGCTAGGTGGTGCAATGGATAGAGCACTGGGCTTGGAATCAGGAAAACTCACCTGCATGAGTTCAAATTCAGCCTCAGACACTTACTGTGTAACCCTAGACAAGTCATTTAACTCTGTTTGCCTCAGTTCCTCATCTGTAGAATAAGTGGAAGAAGGAAATGGCAAACCACTCCAGTATCTTTGCCAAGAACACCCCAAAGTGAGGTCACAAAGAATCGGACATAACTGAAATGACCAAACAACAACAAATATTCCATTAAATTCATAATACCACCTAGTAAGTTTTGGGGTCATATTGTCCTACAGAATGGCTGGACCAATTCACAGCTCCAGCCATCAGGACATTATACATGGTGGGGGCAGGGTAGAGTTTTGAACAGGTCTTTGTGCTGCCAGACAGTTGATGTAAACACATCTCCCTTCTCCAATCATAATTTGGGGAGCTATTACTCCTAACTTCCTCTACTTCCCTTTCCCCTGTGGGTGATTAAGACTACAACCCTCTGCAATTTCAGAAAGCTGATGGAGAACCAGTTCAAAACACAGACTTGAGTATCTCATTTTATCTACACCTGTCATGAGACTTCTACTGGCTACAAAGAATATGCCTCAAAAACCCTCTAGATTAGTTAAGTTTTGTCTGTGGCTAGTTTCTACCCTGGGTGTAGTGGTGACTTTATTATAAATCACTCTTTTAGAGGGTAGCTGCAAGTAAATGTAAGAAATAAGGTGAATAGAAGGTGCTGATTAATTCTTCTCTTCAATCCAAGAGTGACTCTGATTCATTTGTAGCAGGGCACTAAAAAAACAGGTCCTCAGTTTCTTCATTTGTAAAATGAGTGGGTTGGAAAAGCTGGTCTCTAACTTTCCATATTAAGCTCCTTTCTGCTCTAAATCCTATTGAGTCTATGAAAATCATAATATTTTAGCTATAAGTACTGTAGAACAAATCATCTCATCGCTAACACATAATTATTGGACACTATGTGCAGATAAGTCAGGTTTGTCATATGACTTCTTTTCCTGAGGAAAGACAAGGATAAATTGAGAGAAACAGAGTAAATGGTGGATCCATGAAGAATATCCAGTGGGCACCAAAGAAATTATATCAAGCTGAGTATGCATTTTTATTTAGCTTATTTATGATTCATAGCTGTGTGGGTTTTTTCTCATTCTACCCTGGTGCATTAGGAAAGCAGATCTCAATAGGAATGTTCTATTGGGAAGAACGGGAGTGGGGAGGGAAAGAACCTTCAGAAAATTTCCAGTACTAGGAAGAACTAAATATTTCTCAATTGCATATGTCACAGAATATTAGGATCAAGACAAGCAGAGCTCTGTGGATGACTACACATTTTTTATAATTTTTAAAAAAATTTTAAACAAATACAAAATTAGAAAAAAAAATTAAAAAAAAACATTACCATGTACACAGCAGATCATATGACAGAATTTAATATAAAACAATAAATTTCCATTCCAAGAAAACCTATGAAATAAATACTACACATTGTTTTCAAAGCTGCTCAGCTTTCCTTTGCTTCCTTGTTGGTTTTCTTTCGTTCTCCGCTGTGCACTTTTTGCTTTGTTTTTTCCCCTCCCTCCCCATCCCCACCCATAGGAAGGCTACAACGAAGCATGGAGACATTTACATATATACATATATGTATGGTCTTACATGTATGAGTTTATATGTGTATGTTTATAGATATCTATGTATATGTTTATATGTGTGTGTGTGTGTGTCTAAAATGCTTATTTCTTCCTATCATCTGTTTCTCTGAAGGTAGACAGCATCTTCCTTCAGAAGTCCAAGTCTTTCCATGTTTTTCTAAATCAGCCAGTTCATAATTTCCTACACCACTGCAATATTCCAATCCAATCACATCCTATCTGAGAGACTGTCTATGAATGTTTTTCCCCAATTTTCAGCATTCCTTGTACTCTTGGCTATGTAGGTTTTATTTATACAAGAAAATTATAATTTAAAATAATCAAAATTATTCTTTTTACATTTTAACAATGTTATCACCTTATAATATAGTTTAAGGTCTACAGATACTGCTGAATCTACTGCCTTTACATCTTTTTTCCCGGTTTATTTGAAGTTCCTGACCTTTCATTCTTCATATGAACTTTGTTACTATTTTTTTTTTAATTCGGTAAAAAAGTTTTTAGTAATTTAATTGGGATGACTGAACAAATAGATTAATTAGGTAAAACTATCATTTAAAAATTATATTGACTTTACCTACCCATGAACATAAATTTACTTCAATTATTTAAATCTGAGATTATTTGCATAAAAAGTGTTTTATATTTGTGTTCACGTAGTTCCTATGTCTGTTTTGGCAGGTATACGCTCAGGTATTTTATACTGTCTAGGGATTTTCAATGGTCTAAAACAATATTGAATAATATTGCTGACATGGAGCAGTTTCTCTATTTTTCACTTTTGATTAAATCTATTTTAACTTTAACTTTGTCTGAGATCATGATTACTATTCCTGCTTTTTTACATACCAAATTCTACTCCAACCCTTTATTTCATCTTTATGTGTATCTCTCATTTTTATGTTTCCTGAAAGTAACATATTATTGAATTCAAATTTTTGATCTGCTATCCATTTCCATTTTATGAGTAAATCCATCCCATTCACATTCTAAGCTACTATTACTTCTTGTGTATTTTCCTCCTTCCTATTTTTCCTCACTATCCTTCTCACCCTATCTACCCTATCCCTCTTGACTCCTGTTATTTGCTTCTACCCACTATCTTACCCTCCTATTTCTTAACCTACTCACTCCTCTCTAAGAGTCCCTCCCTTATCCTCTCCCCCTACCCTATCCCCTTGCCCTCTTACTTTTTTCTGAATTTAGAAGATTTTTATACCCTTCTAGATATATATGTGGTTCCCTCTTTAACCCATTCCCAATGACAGTAAGATTCCAGTACTACTCGCCCTATCTCCACTAGCTTCTTTTGTGTCAATTTTTCCTCTTATGCCTTATTTGAATGAGAGAATAACTCCTTTTTATCTCTCCCTACACAGTTTTATTTTTTTTTAGAATCACCCCTTAATATTCAGCTCAGCCCATGCCTTTCTTTCAAACTATCCAAAAAATGATGGCAAACATAAGAGTACTGGTGGTGGCTACACTTCTTGATGAGCACATGAATATGTTTATATCCAATATTTCTTTTACTATAAATTGTAGTTAAGGAAGTTCCATGCAAAGTAAATAACTATGATGTAATACTACTGTGCTGTAATGAAATGATGAGCTGGCTGATTTTAGGAAAGACTTGCATTAAATAAGGAAGAGTGAAATGAGCAGAACTAAGAGATCATTGGATACAGTAATAGCAATACTGTTCAAAGGATAACTGTGAATGACTAAGTTATGAGTATTATACATGCTCAAATCAACTACAAAGGACCTATGAATGAAGATGCTATCTACCTCCAGAGAAAGAATTGATAAACAGAAGTATGCATAATATGGTTTTATATACACACACACACACACACACACACACACACACACACACACTTGTGTGTGTATGTCAAATGGTGGCTTTCTCTACTGTGGGGTGGGAAGGGAGACTAATTTTTTTTAAAAAGTAAATAAATAAAAATAGAGAAGTGAATGGATGAATAAATAAATAATAGATAACTAGACACATAAATGAATGAATGAGTAAAAAATCAGCATATCCAAAGTATAGTTTTATGCCTTCCACATCACGGGGGTTAGGGGCACAATGCCCCCACAACCTGGAAAATGTGTGTAAAGTTTTTTGACCTTCCCTTCATAACAGAGAAGTAGTCTGATTTTTTTTTCTTTTTCTTTTATGGAGTGTTTATAGTATCCTATTATAAAATTTGGGTTGATATTATACAATACTAGACATATTTTATGCATTTCTAAGTTTCTAAACTTTTTCTTATATACCCTTTTTCTTATATACCCTTACAAATTATTAAAAATAAGAAGTTAGCAAGGAAAGCAACCCCATTTCTTTTCCAATACCCTTTTCTGTGTTTTCAGATAACACATGGGAATTCCAACAGTACTTTCAAAAGTCATTATCCCCATTAGATTGTAAACTCCTTGATGGAAGGGACTGTCTTTTAACTCTTTTTGTCCACCTAGAATTTATTACAATTTCTGGAATGCAACAAGCATTTAATAAATGCTTACTGACTTTAAACTCTCCAAAAATCCCCATTTAATTTCTTATGCCGACCCATAACATATCAAACCCGCAATAAGGAAAGTCGCAATGTGGAAGGGATAACTGTACACAAACTCTTACAATCAGGAAGTTTTTCTTAATGTCAAACTTACATACCTATTTTTTAACTAGAAAATTTGGAAATTAAATACTTTATTTACCTTACTAAGTTGTAGAGATTTTTGCTTCCATCAGTGCCCAAATTTTCCAGTTGTTCATGTAATCCTTCTACCAGCTTTTCATTAAACTGATATAGAGTAGAAATCTTCATTTTGTTTTTCATCGTGCCATATAATAGACCATGGAATGTTAAAAAGGTGCTCTTTGGAACTGATACCATAAACAGAAAATTATTTTAAATTACAAATGTCTGTTTTAAACATATAAAAAATATATAATTCATAACTAGAATTTGAATATCCATGGCAAGGAAGAAAGCAGTATTTTAGATATCCAGAAAACAACGAAGAAATGTTTGGAATTTATTATATAATCTTTCTTTTTTTTATTTATTTATTTATTTATTCATTCATTTATTTATTATATAATCTTTTTTATTTATTTATTATAGAATCTTTTTTCCTTCCTAACCATGCTTTGTTTAGCACAATATTGAATATAGTAGGCATCTGACAAAATTCTCTTACCCAAAATACATAAGTAACTTAAATACTCAAATTTATAAAACTAAAAATTATTCCCCAAAAGATATGAACAGGTAGTTTTCAAAGGAAGAAATCCAAGTCATCAACAACCATGTAAAAAAAATACTCCAAATCACTAATAATTAGAGAAATTGAAGGAAATCCGATATTTTACTGCATGTACATCTTATAAACATAGATGACAAAAGAGGAAAATAACAAATATTGGATAGGTTGAAACAGGCACGTTTTTTGTACCGTTGGTGGAACTATGAATTTGTCCCGTTGTTCTGGAAAGCAATGGAACTATGCTAAAAAAAAATTAAACTAAACTGTGGATACCCTTTGAGTTAATGATACCACTATCCCATACACCCAAAGAGATCAAGAGAAAGCGAAAGGGCCTATATGTACAAAAATACTCATAACAGTTCTTAGTGTAGTAGTACTAAACTACAAACTAAGGGGGTACCCACCTATTGGGGAATGGCTAAATAAATTGGGGTACATGAATGTGATGGAATATTACTGTGCCATAATAAATGAAGAAATGGACAGTTTTAGAGAAAACTGGGAAGATCTATGAACTGATAGAAAATGAAGTGAGCAGATCCAGAACAATGTATACAATGTCAATAGCATTACAGAAAAATATAACTTTGAAACGCTAATTAATGAAGTGATAAACTACAAGTCTACAGTAGGCCTGCACAATCTGTGGCTCACGGGCCGCTTACGGCCCTTGTTGCCAAAGGATTTCAGGCAGCCCACAAAAAATTATCTCTCCATTTTTTGCAGGCCGCTTGAAATCCTTTGGTGTGCCACAGGTTTCACAGCGCTGGTCTAGAGTATTAATCATATCATCTACCTCCTGCCAGAGACATAATGGACCTAAAATGCAAAATGAGACATCTATTTTGGACGTGGCCAATGTGATAATTTGTTTTGCTGGGCAACACATCTTTGTCATGAGGGTTTGTTTTTCATTTTTCATCATCATCATCATCATTATCATTATTATTATTATTATTATTGTTATTCTGTTGAGGCGGAGAGAGAGAGAAGATAAATGCTTATAAAAATAAATATTTTTAAAAATATAGTTCGCATTACTTGAGTATATACCTTTAAGTGGTTAGAGTATATAGCTGGTAATGATCTGGATGGTAGAGGTAAGTCACAAGAATAAAATTTTAAGTATTTCATAATTCTGATCTGAAAGGAATATCAGCAAAGGAAATATGATAAGGTTTTTCCTCTTTGAACTGAGTGAGAAGGATTTTTATAATTGATGCTTTAAGTTACTTATTAACGAATAATAAGGGTAGTTACTTAAATTCTAAAGTTTATCCTAAAGGTCTTAAGACCTAAAAAAAAGTAATTTAAGGTTATACATGATAGAGAGCCTGGGTTCTAATTTGCCAACCCCTTCAGTTTACAGACGAGAAAAATAAGGCCTAAAAAAAAGGAATTTAAGGTCATACATGCATGGCAAAAATCAAAGAATAAGGGATAACTTCTAATGGTCTTTCCACCTCTAAACTAAAATATTCAAATGTAGGGCTCATTTCAGTACACCACAGGGTTCTTCATCTGGTCTTTCTTAGGGGAGGAGGGGAAGAAGGGCCAGAAATTGGAACTATCTTTTTTGGATGATATAAAAAACATCAAGATGACTACTGAGTAGATATCTCAAAGAACTCAAAAGATAGAAAGAAAGTCTTTATATATACCAAAATATTGATAGATTAAAAGAAAAGAAAAATGTAAATGTCCTTTATTTGGAGAATGGCTGAATAAATTATAGTATGTGAACATAATTAAATATTATTGCACTGCAAGAAAAGTTTAACATGAGGAATTAATACAGAATGAAGTAATCAGAACCAGAAAAAATATAGACAATGAATATAGGACTTCCGCTTCCGGGAGCCAAGATGGTGGAGTAAAAAGGTAGTCACTGTCACCCTCTCCTATCCACCTCTGAAAGCCCAGAAAATATCACCCTGGACCAGCTGAACCAGAAGAAAGACGGGGAGCAGCAGTGCAGTAACCCAGGAGCTTGAAGGATTAACGGGAAAGGCCCCTCTTGCCCTGGGGGAAGGGAAGCAGTACGGAACAGGAGGCTAACGAAAGCCCCACTTTAGCACTGCAGGAGGAGATCCTGGTGCCTTGGCCTTATACAGCAAACGGGTCTCCCAGTGCCTCAGCAAAAATAAGGGAAGCAGCACTACAAAGGGCTTCAGGCAAATAAACACCCTGCAGCATTCATCTGAAAGGAGCTGAAGAAAGCAACCTAGAGTTGCTGAAAGTTCCAGCCTTGCTGATTCCAGTCCAACACCAGGCAAGCTGCCAGAACCCTACAGACTCCAACTGCCAACATAAGAGGTCCAGCACACAAAGCCAGTGATCAAGACCTAGGCTCCCAACACAAGAAGCTTGGGTCAGTACCTTTTGCTCCCCAGCAGGAAAGCTCAATCTCTTTAAAGGTCAGGGAATAAAGAAACACCATGAGTAAAAAGAAACATACCCTCGATTCATATTATAAGAAGAGTGAAGATCAAGACAGAAATTCTGAAGAGGACAACATTGTCAACAAACCCACATCTGCAACATCAAAAGGGAATATGAACTGGTCTGGAGCCCAAAAAGCCTTCTTAGAAGAGCTCAAGAAGGATTTTAAAAGTCAAATGAGAGAGGTAGAGGAGTCCTTAAAAAGTACAATTGGCCAATTGGAAAAAAAGTACACTGAAGAAAACAAATCCCTTAAAAATACAATTGACCAATTGGAGAAGGAAGTACAAAATCTAACAGAAGAAAACAATATATTAAAAATTAGAATTGGACAAATGAAAACTAATGATTCTATGAGAGAGCGAGAATCAGTCAAACAGAAACAAAAAAATGAAAAAAATAGATGAAAACGTAAAATATCTCATGGGTAAAACAACTGATCTGGAAAATCAATCCAGGAGAGACAATTTAAAAATTATTGGTCTACTTGAAAATCATGATGAAAAAAAGAGCCTAGACAGTATCTTTCAGGAAATCATAAAGGAAAACTGCCCTGAAGTTCTAGAACCAGAAGGTAAAATAACCATAGAAAGAATCCACCGCTCACCGCCTGAAAGAGATCCCAAATTGAAAATGCCAAGGAATATAATAGCCAAATTCCAAAATTACCATATTAAAGAGCAAATACTGCAAGCAGCCAGAAAGAAACAACTTAAATATCATGGAACCACAGTCAGAATTACACAGGACCTTGCAGCTTCTACAGTAAAAGACCACAGGGCATGGAACATGATATTCCATAAGGCAAAGGAGCTGGGATTGCAGCCAAGGATCAACTCCCTAGCGAAAATGAGCGTGATCTTTCGGGGAGGAGATGGATATTCAATGAAATAGGGGATTTCCAAACCTTTCTAATAATGAATATGATAGTATGATAACACTAAAAGGCAGTGAAACTCTGACTAATTATTGGCCCTGAAGAAGAGAGTATGAAACATGCTTTCCTCCCCTTGGCAGAGAAACATGGGACTGTTGAGGAGGAAGGTTGTATACACTGGAACAATCACTGTATTAGTTGGTTTTGCCTAATTGTTTTTGCATGTCACAAATGAGGAAATGACTGATGAAAAAATAAAAGGTAAGGCCATACCTTGTTTTGTTTTGTTTCGTTTTTAAAAAAAAAATTCACTTTTTATCGTGTTTCATCAATGTTGTATTTTTTACAAATTGATCATTTGTAGCAACCCTGCATCAAGCAAGACTACCAGCACCATTTTTTTCCAACAGAAGTGCTTACATAATGTCTCTATGTCACATTTTGGTAATTCTCTCAATATTTCAAACATTTTCTTCATTATTTTATCTGCTATGGTGATCTGTGATCAGTGATCACTGATGTTACAATTGTAATTGTTTTGGGGTGCCGCAAACTGCATCTACATAAGGCGACAAACTTAATTGATAAATGTGTGTTCTGGCTCTTCCACCTATCAGCCATTCTCCTATCTCTCTCCCTCTCCTCAACCTTCCTATTCCCTGAGACCCAACAATACTGAAATTAGGCCAATTAATAACCCTACACTGGCCTCTAAGCGTTTAAATGAAAGGAAGAGTTAATCGATGCAGCAAACTTCATTGTTGCCTTAGTTTAAGAAACTGCCACAGCCACCCCAGCCTTCAGCAGCCACCACCCTGATCAGTCAGCAGCCATCAACATCAAGGCACAGCCCTCCACCAGCAAAAAGATTATGGTTCGTTGAAGGCTCAGATAATGATTAGCATTTTTTAGCAATAAAGTTATATATATTGGGTTTTTTTAGACATAATACTATTACACACTTAATGGACTACAGTATAGTATAAACATAACTTTTACATGCACCAGGAAACCAAATAATTCATGTGACTCGCTTTATATTTGCTTTATTGTGTCGGTCTAAAACCAAACCCCCAATATCTCTGAGATATGCCTGTATTGATCATTTTTTTCAAAAGATAAATGATAAAAATGTAAAGGAGATAGGAGTAATGTTTTTAAAAATATAATTCCTGGTGTTGGTCTATAGGAAAAACTCCACAATATACATCTGCAAAACAGAACAAATATAGTGATTTAAGAGAAACAAACAATACATTTTCTAAGTCTCTTTCAATTTCCATGCCTTGGTTTTCAGATTTAATAAAAGCTCCTCAATCACTGTATCAACTGGCTTAAAGGTACACAGTGTCCAATGCTGGTAAAACTAAAATACTATATACAAAACCAATATACAGGGGTAGGATGGAGTAAGAAAGTGACCTATGACCCCACAGAAAATTAAACTACCTTGGGTAAATGTAAACAGCAAAAAAAGCTCCAACTATCCCATGGGGAAATTTGCACATGACCATGGGCCATCCTTGGCATCCTTGTCTCTCAGAGGGTATGCCACCCTACAATTGGCATATTTAGGGTAAAACAGATATGCCCCCTTACATTAGGCCTAGTTGGAAGTATAGTCTGCCTCCTTACATCAACTAATATTATATTCAAAATAATTCTGGAATCATTTGAAAGGGAACATGGTGTTACCAACAAAAGCAACATCAGAAAACCTTCCTACTCAATGAACCCCAGACCCTCCATGTAACCTCCAGGATCAAATACAAAATGCTCTGTTTGGTATACAAAGTCCTGTATAACCTGGTCCCCTCCTACCTTTCCAACCTCCTTACTCCCAACATATTCTGTCATCTAGTGACAGTGGCTTCCTTGTTGTTCCTGAAACAAGATACTCTATCTCCTGACTGAGCATTCTTACTGGGTGCCTCTCTTCCCATGCCCGGCATTCTCTCCTACCTTATCTCCTTGAGCTGGCTTGCCTGGCTTCCTTCAAATCCCAGCCAAAATGCCCCCTTATGCCAGTTCATTCTCTCTGTCTATTATCTAAAATGGATCCTATGAAAAATGAAGCCTCTAAATCAGTTGATAGTAATTACTTTGATTTATTTTAGGATTAACTGTCCTTTTTTAAAGAGGAGCTATGCCAACATAAATATCCCTTTAAGCTTAACTGACCTATAGATTTAGTGAATGAATATTTTAACAAGAGTTAATAGTAGATAAGTTAGAATCAGCCTAAATATAACTTTATAGAAATAAAATAAAATAATCATAGGATTAAGCTTAGATATCACAAGATTCTTTACTAAAGGTCAAACTGCCCTTTTCAGACAGCTAGAGGGTGGATGTTGACTCTCAGCGCACCATGTTACTCCCTTTAGTAAGTTCCTTTTTCTTTTTCAGTGAGCTACATAGACCCACAGCAGAAATTCTTAAGACAACACTGAAAGATATTTCTCAAAAAAATTTACAGAAATGATAGACATGAGTTCTAAACCAATGAAATACTGAACCTAGCAGTTACCCCACTCTTGAAACTCGATGACTTCGTTATGCCCAGAAGCTTAATGTTGCAAATCTACCTATTTCTCTATAAATCCTATGAATCAGTCTGATGAAAATAGTTCGGTTTTTTCTGTTATAAAGATAAGTTCTGTAAACCTGTAAAATTGTCACTAATCACTGAGGAATTAGTTGACCTGATTTAATGAAAACTTGATGGCATTGCTATTAAATAATTTTCTGTCCAAAGTAATACATCTCAGAAATTTTCTATTTTAAATAGAAATTCAACACTTATATGTAACTTGTCTGTACATAGTTGTTTTTTCACATCATCTCTCCATTAGACTATGAGTTTCCTGAGAACAAAGACTGTCTTTTATCTTTCTTTTTCTTTCCAGTGCTTAACATAGTTCTTGGCACTTAGGCACTTAATAAATGCTTGCAACATAGAAAGTGCTTACTCAATGTTTACTGACTGACTGACTCTGACTGACCTGAGTTTAAGTCCCAGCTCTGATTCTGACACCAGATTTGGTACTTGGCAATTTCTTTGAATCTGAGTTTCCTCAACTATAAAATAAGGAACTATCTACTTCACAGGATTATTATGAGAGAAGCACTTTGTAGACCTTAAAGTGCTATTTAATTTCAAATTATTACATATTATCATTATTATCCCCTTCAATTAAGCCATAGGAAAAAATCAGTTCTAAATCATTCTATTACTCACTACTCAGCCAACAATATAATAGTTACTTCAAGTGAAATGTAGGAAAAAAATATTCTTTACCTATTCAATAGATACGGTCTTCCACTGCATGTTCAAAATTTATTTCTTTTGACTTGAAAAATACATCAAAACCGTCTTCCTCAGTTACAAAGGTAAATCGATTACCCAGGGCAAAAATTGTAAATACTGGTCCATGCTGAAAGAAATAAATTGTATTATAAACATAGTTTATTAAAGACAACTTACTATCAGTATAACTACTCTGCAAAGCATTTATTTTTAAAATACTCCATAAGACTTCAAATGTTAAAGCACAATTCCATAAAAATAATTCTGGTTTATTCTACATTTCATAATAAATTTTAAAACTGATTATGCAGATCTTATCAAGTAATAATTTTATTATAAAACACAAATTACTTTATTAATGCATGGCAATTACTTTGATATGAATTAACAAGTTAATTCTCCATTAACCATTATTAAGATACATTATTAAGACATAATCAACTCCAGATTACACAAAAACAGTTTTCCTCTTCTGTCTTAGATCATGCATTTTGATGATTATCTGCTTATTGATAAGGGTCCCAGGTACACAAATAGTTTCTCAATCTGGTACAGACAGAGAGTCTAGCTTGGGGTACAAACAATCAATTATGTCAGCTTAGGATGGTCTTTGCCCTTGTTTAGGGCCTCCGACATGCTCCAGTGTGTGGAGGGAGTCAAAGGGCCGCATTTAAGGACCTAGAGGGCCACATCTGGCCTTGAGGCCACAGGTTCCCCACCTCTGCCTTAACTTCTTCTATGTATTTATTAAATGTTAATTTGTATTACAGTTATTTGCATATATGAATATATTGGTTGGTGTCCTTCATTCTTTTTTTTTAATGGCAATTTTTATTTATTTTTTTGTTTTCAACATTTACTTCCACAAGATTTTAAGTTCCAAATTTTCACCCCATCTCGTCCCTCCCCCACCCCAAGAGGGCACACATTCTGAATACCCATTCCCTTAGTCTGCCTTCCCTTCTATCTCTCACCCTCTTCTCTTATCCCCTTCCCTTTCAATTTTCCTGCAGGGCAGGATGGATTTCTGTATCCCATTTCCTGTATTTCTTATTTCCAGTTGCAAGTGAAAACATTTTTTTTAAACATGTGTTTTTAAAACTTTGGGTTCCAAATTTTCTCCCTTCCTCCCTCCCCACCCACCCTCATTGATAAGGCAAGCAACTAAATATAGGTTATATAAGTGCAGTTATGCAAAACACTTCCATAGTAGACATGCTGTGAAAAACTAACTCTATTTTCCTTAATCCTATCCCACCCTCCCCCATTTATTCTATTATTTCTTTTGACCCTGTCCCTCCTCAGAAGTATTTGCTTCTGATTACCCCCTTTCCCAATCTGCCCCTCTCTTGTTCCCTTCCCCCCCCATTTTCCTGTAGGGTAAGACAGATTCCATACCCGATTGAGTGTGTATGTTATTCCCTCCTTAAGCAAAATTCTATGAGAATAAGACTCACTCATTCCCTCTCACCTTCCCCCATTTCCCCTCCACTGTCAGATCCTTTTCTGGTTTTTTTTGTGAGATAATCTACCCCGTTCTACCTCTCCCTTTCTCCTTCTCCTAGTATAATCCTCTCTCACCCCTTAATTTTATTCTCCAGATATGACCCCTTCATTTTCAACTCACCCTGTGCCCTCTATCTATCTATCCATCTATATCTATATATACGTACATATAATTTTTCCCCTCCAACTACCCTAATACTGACAAAGGTCTCATGAATTACAAATATCATCTTTCCATGCAGGAATGTAAACAGTTCAATCTTACTAAGTCTCTTATGATTTTCTCTTTCCTGTTTACCTCTTCATGTTCCACTTGAGTCTTGTATTTGAAAATCAAATTTTCTATTCAGCTCTAGTCTTTTCATCACGAATGCTTGAAAGTCCTCTATTTCACTGAATGACCATTTTTTCCCCTGCAGGATTATACTCAGTTTTGCTGAGTAGGTGATTCTTGGTTGTAATCCTATCTCCTTTGCCCTCCGGAATATTATATTCCATGCCCTGTGGTCCCTTAATGTAGAAGCAGCTAAATCTTGTATTATCCTGATTGTGTTTCCACAATACTTGAATTGTTTCTTTCTGGCTGCTTGTAATATTTTGTCCTTGACCTGGGAACTCTGGAATTTGGCTACAATATTCCTAGGAGTTTTCCTTTGGGGATCTCTTTCAGGAGGAGATTGGTGGATTCTTTCAATTTCAATTTTGCCCTCTGATTCTAAAATATCAGGACAGTTTTCCTGGATAATTTCTTGAAAGATGATGTCTAGGCTCTTTTTTTGATCATGGCTTTCAGATAGTCCAATAATTTTTAAATTCTCTCTCCTGGATCTATTTTCCAGGTCAATTGTGTCCTTCATTCTTGAAGAGAACCAAAATGACATCATTATGTTAGAGTCAAGGTAAGTGCGTCCAATTGTGGCTGATCTGGCTAATTTGAGCTCAACGAGCTTTACCACAAGTCAGGCACAAATAGTCCATGTAAACTTCTGGAGTGGAGATGTCTTTAAATCTGCACATCTCACATTTCTTTTGAACTATGCAATTCTGCTTCACTTGCAGAGCACAATGCTTTCTTTGATACAGGCATGCCATGCTTGGTGGTCCTTCGCCAGTGTCTCCCATGTCAGTAATCGATTCCAAAACATATATACATACATATGTGTGTGTGTGGATACATACATAATATATAATGACATCATATATTATTACTATATTATATATTATACATAATGTGTTTACATAATCTGTATTGTGAATATACATGTGTGTATACATATATATATGCATACAAGATTATGCATAAGCATACATATATCATCTCCCCAAACTGATTATAATTGCTTTGAAGGGCTGGACATGTTATATTCATCTTTATATGCCAACCTACCTCCTCACCAGTCACCAAATAGTAAGAGTTTAATAATATTTGCTTAATATTCTCAGGGTGATTATTAATAGCTTTCCTTTTGACCATTTCTCTACTCAATATTCTCAAGCAAAGAAAAATATATCTATACTATAAATTCCAAATCCTAATACTTCACCCTCAAATTGCTAATAATTTCTAACAACTCTATCAAAAACATACTCACAAGGGCCTTGTAATACAAGTCCTACAAGAGCTCATTAAAACATTCTGGCAGAACAACTCATGCCTTCTTGTAATAAAACATGGAAAACAAACAAAAAAGTAGCACACGCACACACACATACATACACACACACACACACACACACACACACACACACACACACACACTTCACATTAAGAATGAACTGACCCAGAAAAACAGCCCAGCAGGATGTAATGAAAAGGGCACTGGAAGATCCGGGTTGAAAACCCAGCTTTGTTATTTGTTACCAGTACGCCCTTACGTAAATCACTAACTTCTCTCTGTGCTTCACTTTTTTTTATCTGTAATCTGGCAGGAGAGGAAGGAAATACATGGTTTCTACGGTTCCTTCCTATTCTAAGTCTACAATCTTACAATAAAGAAAAACTGTAACATTAAATTAATGCAAAGAGAACTTATTAAGTGCTTACTGTGTACCAAGGGATACTAAAACAAAAGCAAAGAGTTCTTGTCAACAAGCAGCTTATATTCTAGTGTAGGGTTAGGGAATAACACAATATGTATAGTTACATAAATTATTAAAATTAAGTACATATTAATTTGCAAATGAACACCAACAATTATGGGGATCAAGACATGTCTCCTATCAAATATAAATTTAAGCAGAACCTGAATGGAGGTAGGAATTACAAGAGGAGAGGAAATAAAGCATTCCATGCCTGTGAAAAGACAAGGAGTAAAGAGATGAAATATATCATATAAGGAAAAAATAAAAATATCATTTTGGCTGGAATAAAGAGTTCCTGACAAACACTAACTTGAAATAAGTCTAGAAAGATAAGATGGGCTAGATTGTGAAATATTTAAATATTTCTAAAGGAGTTTAAGAAAAAATAGAGAGATATGGACAGACCCACAATTCAAAAATAGCAATTTGGTAGTCTTGTGGTATCCTTTCTCCCCCCTGCTCCCTTTTCAGTTTCTTTTAATGTGTTATTTTCCTCCTACTGATTAGGATGTTCTGAAGGGTAAGGACTACCTTTTGCCTTCTTTTTAACTCCAAGTGCTTAGCACAATGCTAGGCAAATAGTAAGCATCTAATAAATATTTACTGACTGGCTGGTAACTTATCAGAAATAGGGAAGATGGGGAGAGACTGTGTTCCACTGTGGACAAGTTTGAGATACCAGCTTTTTGCCTCATTTATGACTCCTCTGATCACAGAATCTGGAAAGAGACAATATTATGAAGGAGTGAGCTATGGCGCTTCTTCTCCTCTAAAACCTTTTGGTCCTTGGTCTCTGTAATTCTTGTTTTCCCTTTTAGGTGAAAGAGCCTGGAACCTCTGATCTTATGAGCAGATCAATATTGTAAAGTACATCCAGTGCAGTCTCTATGCCATGAGGACAAGGGAGCCCAATGAAACCTGATTGATCTGACAGAGGTGCTACCACTGCATGCACACTTGGTGGACCAGTACTATATAAGAAATGAGCAGCGCTTACTCAGGAGAATAGAATAAAGTCATTCCCTCAAGGTGTTGGGGAAAATATCTGTATGTTGGTTCTTGCTATATCATTGAAATAAATATGTCTTTGCAAAAGCTAAGGGACATTCAGGTAGACATGTCCAATAAGCAGTTCTTAATGTAGGATTAGAATTCAGGAAAGAAATAACAGTAATAGTAATTTCACCTTTTGTAAAGCTACTCATGCTATACTTGTGGATAGATAGAGAGATGTTGAGCTAGGTAACAGTACAGCTAGGTAGAATCACATACAGTTGAATGGTTGGATACAAAAAGTAGTTACTAATGATCCAGTGTCAACTTGGAAGGTCTTCAACATAGTCCCTTAAAAATCTATGCCTTTTTTTAGTTGTTTCACTTGTGTCTGATTCTTCATGACCCCATTTGGGGTCTTCTTGGCAGAGATAGTAGAGTGGTTTTCCATTTCCTTCTCTGGCTCATTTTACAAATAAGGAAACTGAGGCAAACAGGGTTAAGTGACTTGCCCAGGGTCAAAAAGCTAGGAAGTGTCCAAGGCTGGATTTGAACCCACAAAAATGAGTCTTTCTGACTGCAGGCTCAGCACTCTATACAACGTGCAACCTACCTGCCAAATCTGTGCCTAGCCCTATGGAATTTATTAGATGTTTTCTTAAATTAAACTTTTCTTAATGACTTGAATAAAGAAATGATGGCATGCTTACCAAATTTGCAGATGACACAAAGCTATAATAAATAATTAAGACTCTAGCTAATGCAGTTAGGATTCAGAAAGATATTGACAGTCTGGAACACGGAGCTGGATCTCACATAATGAAATGCAATTTGGATAAATATTAAATATTATGTATAAGTTAAAAAAAAAAAACTTTGTTAACAAAAGCTGGCAGTTAGGGAGCCAGACAGCAATTTGTCTGAAAAAGGTCTGTTAACTTTTGATGTGGCAGCTAAGGAAGTTAAAGCGAACCCAGAATCATAGGACCTTAGACCTCGAGCTGAAAGGGGCCACGGATCCAAGACTACAATGAAAAGCCTAGTGTCTAGGACGTGGGGAGGGGAGAAATAAGAGCTCTGGGCACATTCTCTAAAGGACATTTGTAAACAAGTATTTCATTCTTCCTATCTCTCAGATTCATAACCTTAGCACTGTACCATCCTTTTCACTCTCCTCCATCCCACACATCCAATTAGTTGCCAAAACTTGCTATAGCTACATTTACAATATTTCCTCGATCTGATACCTTGTGCATTTTTACATTGACCATTTTAGCTCAGGACTTCATCACTGTTTGTCTAGATTAATAAAACAGGGGCCTCATAATTGCTCTCCCTGACTCAAGTCTCTCCCCACTTCAAACCATCCTCTACAATGATGCTCATACTGCTGATTTTCCTTGAGTGAAGAAGTGATCTTTTCAAATCTCACTACCCTCCCCCCACTCCCCCATCCCCAAATAAATTCCCATGGCTTCCTATTGCTTCTAAAATAAAATTACTTCCCTGTTTTACTTTTAATGTAACTTCATAACCTCTCTTTCCAGTCTCATTGGTATCCCCTTACTCAGAAATCAAGTAAAATTAGCTTTCTCTCTCTTCCTCACACAGGACAATCCATCTCCTGTCCCTATGTTTTAGCACTGGCCTGGAATGTATTCCCTCTTCACCACCGCCTCATAGAATTCCTCTCTTCTTCTTCTTCTTCTTTTTTTTTTTAAGGCAAATGAGGTTAAGTGACTTGCCCAGGGTCACACAGCTAGTAAGTGTCAAGTGTTTGGTCTGAGGCTGGATTTGAACTCAGGTCCTCCTAACTTCAGGGCCAGAGCTCTATCTACTGTGATACCTAGTTGCCCCCTCCTCTCTTCTTTCAAGATGCAACTTGATCACCACATCCTTTTGTTGTTTTTCAGCTATGTCCAACTCTCTATGACTCCATTTGGGGTTCTCTTGGCAAAGACACTGGAGTGGTTTGCCATTTCCTTCTCCAGCTCATTTTACAGATGAGGAAACTGAGGCAAACAAGATTAAGTGACTTGCCCAGGATCACACAGCTAGGAAGTGTCTGAGGTCAGATTTGAACTCACTAAGAGGGGTCTTTCTGACTCCAGGCCCAGCAGTCTATTCACTGCACCACGTAGGTGGTCCTCACTACATCCTATATGAAGCCTTTTCTGATCTCTCCCCCTCTTAAACTACTTTATATTTAACCATCTTGTGTTTATTTGCATTTATTCTCTCTGTGTTTATTCTGGATATCCTTAGGTATTATTTCATTTATTGTATTTGTATCCCCACAGCCTAGCACAGTGCTTGACATATAGTTGCTGTTTTAATAAATACTTGTTAGTTTCTTGATTTATTGAAGATAGAAACTAAGGCTGGATAGTAAGTTATCTTAAAAGCTTAAGGAACTGTGATAGATTACAAGATTGATAAGACTCACCAGTGTAATATAGTAGCAAAAAAAAAATTTAAAAACCCTAATATGACCTCAGGTATATTAAAGGGAGGCATAGTGATGAAAAAGATGGAGTGAGCATCCTATTGTATTGTATCTTGGTTAGAAAGTCATTTAAACAGGCTTGAGTTTTCTTATTGGCAAAATGAGGGTCCTGACTAGATTATTTCTAAAATGTTTTCTAGCTATCAATTCTATAATTTAAAAGGTTTATATATATATGTATATGTGTGTATGCATATATATATGTGTGTGTGTGTATATATATGCATATATATATATTATATATATGCATATATATATATTATATATATATTTGCTTAAATAAGGTCAAAGTCATCACTGACAGATTATTACATTTTGGCAGTTGTGAACCAGTTTTGATAAACCATTTGGAATATGTAAGAAATGTTGCTAATTTGTTCCTATTCTTTTTTGATGCAGAAATCACAGTAGCTAAATTTAAAAAAAAAAAAACAACAAACTTCCTTTCCATTAGTTTTTTCTTTTTGTAAATTAATTGATTTTTGAAAACCAACAACACTCATGCCTGGTCAATAGTGTCCACTCTTTAGTCCAGAATTTATAACTAACCCTTCATATCCTGCATCTTACCTACCTCTCATCTCAGACTCATTTTATACTAATTCCCTCACCAAGGTCTCCATGACGACAGGATCAATGTCTTACATCACCTTCTTATCTCCCCCCATATCTAGCACAATATAAGCACTGAATAAACTACTGAATCAAATAGCTCAAAAGCCCAAAGAAATACTGGAGTCATCACGAAGTATATCAGAAACAAAACAGAAAATGTTATTTTACCCAGAAAATGGGGGTAGAGGGAGTAGAGTCTGTACTTACGTAGGCACTGAGTTTAGTTCTGAACACCATACCTCAAAGAAAGAAACAATGAATCTGGGAGAAGTCCAAAGAAGAGTAACTAAATTATCAAAGAAATAGAGATATTTAGATATGAGAACAGGCTAAATAAAATTTAAAATGTTTAAGCTTAAAAAGGCAAAGATGGAGGGAGAATATGAGCTTATGGAGAGGGTGAATATATACTTCAGGTTCACTAAATTCCAGAATACTAGAACTGAAGGACACTAGCTTTTTCAATTTGGAAAAAAATAAAATTAGGACAAGTTTTAAAAAGATACAGCTGACAGCAACCTTTGGAAGAAGCCAGACATATTTCAGCTGGTGGGGGGTTGTGGGGGGGCCAGGTTTGCAGAAGAGTCACAGTGATTTAAGAGAAATTCCACAAAGTGTACCCTAGCTCTTCATTACAGGAAGGGATGTCTGAACACCAGGAGCATATGTAGATTAAAGAGGAGGTTGGGTCAAATGTTCTCTAAGCTCTAAGCTCTGTTCTCAGAGGTCTAACATTCACTAAATTTGTGAAATTCACTGACTCATTTGTGAAATTTTAGTTTGAGAACAACAAAAAAATGGCTCAAGTATTTCAAGAAACTTTCTACTGTCACTGGGTAGATGGAAATCATTTATGCTGATAAATAAATACAAAAGAACAAAAAGAAACTTGGGCAATAAAATTTATTTTTCAACTTCTCCCCCCCCACCCCATCCCATTACCTTGATTCTTGCTTGCTCTATAAATTCCAGATGAGCTTTTCCAAACCTGGACCCAGCTCCAAACCAAGGAATCCAGCCACTTATGCAAGGGGGTCTGTGCAGATTCCTTTGCTGATGAAATAAATAAAAGGCAGTGCACCCCAGGATTATGGCCAAGGACATTAAAAATATCTCCATTTTTCCGTCCGGCCACCAGCAGGATTGTCATCGTCGTGGCTGTCTTGATCGTTTTATAGGAGGTGGGAAGAGAGTTCGCACCTCCTAACTCGCTGGCTGCAGTCTTCCAGCACGTTGCCTTATTGACTGACAAATCAGGCCGGTGGGGGCCGGAGGGAGCCTTGGAGAAGGGGCAGGCGCGGTGGGAGGGAAACGAGCGTCTTTCGAACCAATCAGAAGGCTGGGCTTGAAAGGCACGTGAAGAGGAAAGTATAGCGGGCGGGGTTGAGAAGACTACATTTCCCAGAAGTTTTCGCGCGTTCCCTTGTATGTGTTTGCCGATCGCGCGTAGCCTCGCTTGCACTGTTGGTTCTTCTGTGTTCCGTCCCGCTGCGGGTTGGGAGCTCCGGGGGTCCTGCCAGGTGGACGAAGAGAGAATTTTGACCCTCGTGTGTGTGTGTGTGTGTGTGTGTGTGTGTGTGTGAGAGAGAGAGAGACTTGGAGCGGGGGGAGGGGAGGGTTTAAGCTTGTCCGAATGTCCTGCCAGGTGGACGAAGAGAGAATTTTGACCCTCGCTCAGAGATGGCCCAAACGAGTACATTCATACTCTTCTCCTTCTCAGATGTCGTGGCCGAGATAGTTTCCAATTCCACTCCTCTCTGGGCTTCCCTAGTGCAGGAATGTTGGGGGAGGGGGGGAAGGCTTGGTCTGAGAATGCACAACCAGTCTTAGGGGAGAAGGATGCTGGGCTTGATTAAAAGAGATCTCCACCCACCTGGTGCATTACCATTTCTCATTCATGGTGTGGCTACAAAGACCTCTTGGCTTTGGAACCAGAAAAGACTTAAGTTCAAATCCCAGCTCAGCCACTTGTCTACGGCATGGGTGTGCCCTGGACCCAATCAGTTAACCTTCCTGGGCTTTTCTTAACTGGACTTGGAAGAATGCTTCCAGCTTTAAATCTTATGAATCTTCCAGGGCTGGTGGCTCTCGGATTGGGAGACCAGGAATCAGAAGACTATTTTAAATCCCAGCTGCTTACTGTGGAAAGAGAATTGGAGTTTGAATTAGGAGACTTTGTTTCTGAACTTGCCTCTACTATATACTACCATGTCACTGGGTAAATCACTTCACCTCAGTAGTCTTCAATTGACTTTGTAATTGATGGTGTTGAAGTCAGTGACTTCAACTGAGATCCCTTTCAGTTCTAATTGTTATTAAGTAGTGACGGAGGAAAAGAACCCTAAGGTTGAAGGTGGATCTGAATTTGAATTTGGCTTCTTTCACTAACTGGTTATGTGCTGGTGGGCACATAGCCCCTTTTATGAGCATTGATTTGAAGCCAGGACTTGAGTTCAAATCCCAGGTCTTCTGCATACTATTTGTGTGCCCCTGGACAACTTAGCCCCCCAGGTCACTTGCCTTATCTGTTAAATGGGGGGGGGGGGGATTGGAGAAGATGGACTCTAAAGTGCCTTCCAACTCTAAATCTGTGATTCCAGAATCCTATGACAATGAGGGCCTTGGGTCAGACTTGATCTTTAAAGTTCTTTTCAGCCCTAAAATTTTGATATTCCAATATAGCCATTTTGGTAATGATTTCCTTTAAAAGTTAGATCCACTAGAAATAGTTTTTATAATAAACCACACACATCTTAGTGTGAATTCGTTTTTATTGACCTCTTTATGAAGCCTCGATCAAATGACAAATGGGTAAGAAAATAAGAATAAAGGTAGAAGTGATAAAGACAAATTTTGAGATTACTTTAAGGCTGGTTCTTAGAGGGTGGGAATTGGCCTAACCAAAATAGGAGCCAAAAGGTTTTCTGGACCCACTGACAGAACTTATGAACTGTGTAGTGAGTCTGCTAGGTGACCTATATTACATTCATCTGTTTAAACTAAACTAGTTTTCTGTGTTAGTCTTTTTGACAATCAAATCACCACTGTCATCCTCTGGGTACGTACTTTAGGACCATTTTTTATAATGTGGTGCTCGGGAGCAGAGCTGTAACTACTTATTTTGGTAGCTGGGAAGACCACAATTTGCCCCTCAAATCAATTTTCTAATTTATGATTTGAAAGCAATATAAAAAACAATAACAAATTCAGTTGAGTAGCAGTGAGAATTTAGTTAACATGGGGGCTCACAGATGGAATCATCTGATTGCTCTAAGTTCTAACAAATTTTTCTTGGCAACTAGGCATTATACTGCTATCAAAGGAGTTCATATGTTGATGTTTTTGCATATCCCTAAATTTCTGTTCCCAGAAATAATCTGAAATACCTAGCCCTTGTTGTATGTCTAATTTGTTGGGTTTTTTTTTTTCTCAAGATTCAACACACTTGAACAGAGTCTTTTACAAACTGGCTTCTTATAAAATGCTACTTTTTTAGGAAATAGTAGCATGACAAGATTTTGCTATATAAGAAACATGTCACATAGGAAGGGCTTCTTTTGGTTCCATGCTGGTCCAGACCATGGTCTATTTTTTAGCTTCCCTATTGTCTTGATCTCCAAATTCATTTGCTGCCTTTAACAACTTATTCATCTTCTCTTTCTGACTTTGCCAACTATTAGTACCTTTGTTGCTTCATACACACACTTCCCTTAACATTTATTACATGATGAATTTGCCATGAGCTTTGTGGCTAAATCTTAGAAAATATCGATAGTATGAAAGACCTTTTTCAAATTATTTATATTGACTTTTGAGACAACAGAACTTCCATCCCTGAAATGAAGAAATTGAGGCACAGAATTGTTGAGAGACTTCCCCATTGTTGAACATATTTGATGTTACTAGAAGCCATAGGAAGCTAAATCCCTACTTTTTCCTTTTCCTCTGAAACCATATCTTCCTTGTTTCTAGAGAGCCTAAAAATAAACCTACCTTCCCAACTTTTACTTTGGCATTTCAGGTGAGCTGAGATCCTCCTTACAAATCTTATTTCCAAGCACCAAGTGATATATGCAAATTATAACTGCTGGAATTTCCCGTTGGTTCTCCAAACAGGATTTAATGATTTTGTGTGACTCTTAATAGAGAACTTATCTAAGATGAACTCAAGTGTAGGAGTGCCTGTAGAATAGAATGGGAGGACTGACATCAACAACATAAAGCCTTGGCAGGGATTGAGTCCATGAATCCTTTCGTGAGGGCTTCAGGAAGGAACAGGTATACCCAAGGTCCTTCCAGTGTAGCTCATCGCACCTCTGTACCTATTTACTCCGCCAAGAGTCCCTTGCATGCTCCAGGGACCTTTAGCTTCTTCGAATGCCAGAGTTTGTTCTTAGTTGCCAAAAATGGGCTGCATGTTCTGTTGCATTAGGTTGGGAAGAATTTAGCTAGCAATATAGATTTTCAGTTATTTCACTGAAAATTGAAAAACCTAGACTCCTAGTCCCAATTCTAATATTTTAGTATTTTAATCTACTTAATTTTTTTCCACTTTAGGAAAAATATTTTTGTATAGATGTATTTTAATTTGACTTGTGACTGTAGACACGTTCATTTTCATGTGAATACTTAGTTGGGAAATGTTATTACTCTACAGTTTTAGATCCCCAAATGAAGTGAAAAATGTAGCTGAAGACTAAGATTGACATTTTCAGACCAGATTGAAAAAATAAAATAGAAGAGTAGAAAGTAAAGTGAAAAGATGAAAGTGTTTGTACAGAGCCTCAGTATGAGGTTTAAGGAATATTTAGGGCCCTTGATATAATTTCATCTAAGCCCTAAGTTAATAATTGTTCTGATCACTACTGCTGTAGCCCCCAAATAAGTTACTTTGGTTGTCCCATTAAATAACCAGATACTTAGTTAATAAAGTTAATAATAGTTAATAAATAATATACTGGAAACCAGAAGTACTACTAAACTGTAATGTGTAAACTCTAATGCCTCAAAATGTACAGAGGATCTCTTCCACTACTTAGTTTCCCTATTTTCTTCACTCCTTTCCCGCCCTCTTCTTTCATGTTTCCCTTTCTTCTTTCTTTGTTTATCCTTTGTTTCCTCCTCCTCCCTTCTCTTCCTCTTCCTCCTTCTTCATCTCTCTCTCTCTTCCTCCCTCTTCCTCCCCCCTTCCCTCTCCCTCCCTCCTCCCCCCATTATTGTGGGAGAAGGAAAATGGCTGGGACTTTGGCAACTAATTGGGTGTACGAACAAGAGGAGTAAAAAAGATATCACCAGCTATCAAAGATAGCTCAAAAATTTGAAACTTAGGTAACTACTAGTATGGTGGGAACCTTAATGAGAATAAAGAAGGAAAAAGAGCTGATTTGAGGAAAACATTAACTCAACGTGGGGCATATTGGAACTAATTTGCCAATGAGACAACCAGGTATAGATACCTGGCAAATAATTGGAAATATGAAAAACTAGAGATAGGGAAGGAGGCCTTTGCTGAAGATGTTGATTTGTCTGTTCATAGGATTATAGATTTAGGACTGAAGGAACCTCAGAGGTCCTCATCTGTATTGAGGTCATAGTTGAAGCCATAAGAATGGATTAAAATATCAAAGTATACAATATAAAGAGAGAATAAAAGCATAACAAAGGCAGAGTCCTCTGGAACAACTCTGTTCGTGTGTACAAGGGAGAGAAGGAGCCCAGAGAAAAGGCAAGATCAGAAAGGAAGATCAGTCTTAATTAGAAAGAGAAACAAGATCATGCATTGTCAGGGATACTAAGGGAAGAGAGTTCTAAGTGTGTGGGACAGAGACCACTACTCAAATTCAAAACAAAGACTTAAGTACCTTGAAAGCAGAAAGGAGTTTATTGCTTTCTCATGAGAAAGCGTACTACCCCTCATCGCCTTCATGGCACTGGCCAGGGAGGTCGAATACTACAGAAAGCAAGGCTTATTTATACCCTAACTCGAGTTCATCCTCCCTAACCCCCTTCCCCTTTATCCCATTGGCTGGGCTTCAGGGGGCACAATCTATTCACAGAAATCTTCCCCAGCAACAGAGTACACAGTTTGCCCAGAGACAAGAAAAGGCGGGAAGTCTTGCAGTTTAGGTTGGGGGGTAGGGCTATTCTATTCTTTCTGCTACTTGCTTAAAAACAGGGTCTGAGGGAGTTTTGACAAGGTCAGAAGGGAGTGTGTTTCAACAATACAATTAAATTCCTTGAGAAGGCCATATATGACAGGTGCCTCCAATTTCTCTCCTCCCACTCTTCTTACTATCTGGCTTCTGACTTTATCTCTCTCCAAATGACCAGTGATCTCCTAATTGCTGACCTTTGTGAGAACTATTAACCCTTGGAGGAGGCTTAACTTCTGAGAGATCATCTCTCATATAAGAGATGGAAGGTAGTTAATAGTTAAAGAAGATGAGGATCTAGAAAAAGCTAGGTTATGCTCATTGGTTTGTATACTTTCTTAATGAAGTAATGGGTTCAATCATTGTTTGGGCAGGCTTTACCTTGTTCCAAACTCTGTCCATCCGTTTCACAGATGCATGAGTTGGTCACTAAGGAAAATAAACAAAGTGAATAAGTACAAAACTGGCATTAAGGCTGGGAAAGCAATTGGGTCTTGCCTTACTAGCACAAGGGCAGTAGAATCATTTTCATGAAAGAAGAACCATATTGTAATCTCAATAACATATCTCCTAAAGCATAATGTCGGGAAATAATGGAAATATCATCAATGAATATTGTTTCAATTTGTGGACTTTATCATCTTCATTATTAAGAACAGACATTTACTGAATGCCATGCTAGGTCTTGGATGGTGTAGCAAGGACACAGCATCGTAGAAGCTACAAATAGGGTATACTTCTAGGTTTTGGACATGTCAGAAAATAACAGCTTCAGTAAGAATCAAAATTAAATGGATAAGATTTTCTAGGTGTTCTTTCACTGTTTAAGAAGTACTGGTTGACTCTCAAGTGAGCTTCACATAACATTACATCTTGATAGTCACATCACAGATTAGCATCTGGTCTGTGACTTTCCAGGTTCAGGACTTACCACTTCATCCAGGGGTTATGTGGGGAATTGATTCTTTTGAATTAAATGCACAAAATAATAAATTATAAAACAAAATGCTAAGTGAGGAAATAATCGTGGAAACTATCTGAAGAGGCTCTCTGTTATAGTAAATAGACAAGCCCTCAGAGACAAGAAAGCCTATATTCAAGTCCTGCCACTGGTTGTGCCACTCTGGGCTAGTCATTTAACCTCTCAGTGCCCCTGGGCCACTCTCATAAAACTATTAAGTTGTAAAGCAGTTGCTGATCTGTTTTGGAAGAGGGAGGAATTTCCTATGCCAATGGAAACCACTTCTCAAATAAACAAAAAACCCAATATCTCTCAGGATAGTTAGTACCAACCATTTGCACATGGCATTCTTGATAGGTAAATCCAAATCATGACATAAAATTCTAAATCACATAATGATTTTGATTCAATTCAGCAAGCACCTACTATGTGTAAGGCCTTGTGTTAGTTGCTAAGGATAGAAAGGCCAGTAGTTTACATTGTACTAGAGACAACATATATACAGATAAGAAAATAAACTATATGCCAAATAATATTGGGAGAGGAGGAGAGCACTAACAAGAGAGAAAGGGGGGAGATGGAAGGGGGAGGTGGTATGAATAAAGAAAGGACTTTTTAGGAGGTAGCCCTTAAGTTGAACCTTAAATGGAGCTAAGGGATTCCAAGAGGCAGAGGTGAGGAGGAAGGAGTGGGGAGAGATCTTGTATAAAGGCTTGGTGAGAGGAGATGGAATATCACTGGAGTGTATGTATAGGAAATATATACAATGGAATATGTATTGGAAACAATGAATTGGACAGTTTGGTTAGAACTTAGATTACATGGGAAGGAGTGTTATAAAATCTGTCTAGAAAAGATAAGTTGGGGCCAGATTAGAAAGGGCTTTAAATGCCAGAGGAGTATTTTATTTTATTTTATTTCATTTTATCCCAGAGATCACTGGGGACCACAAAATCTGCTTGAACATAGGAGTGATGTAGACCTGTGCATTAGGAATATCAAATTTGCAGCAGTGGGGAAGATGAGATGACAAGAGGCTATTTCAGTTGTCTAGGCAAGATGCATTTGAAAAAGAATACTCTTTAAATCAGTTAGTATTGATTACTTTGATTTATTTTTAGTTTGATTGTAAGATTGTTTCCTTCTTTAGGAAAAGTTAACCTTAGGGCTATTAGCAGTTACACATATTATATTTGTATAGCTGTTAGTTAGATATTCTCTTAAGTCAAGGTTTAGACCTATAGCTTTAGTGAATAGATTGATAAGACTTTATCATTTAGTAGCAGATAATTTAGAGATAGACATATATCTTTGTAGGAATAAAATAATCATAGGATTATAAGACTTTTTAAAAGCTAATTTCCCCTTTCTGAAAGCTGGAAAAGAGTGAGTTGATTAAAGGTTAAGTTAAGCTTAAGTCTTAGTGAATAAGCTCCCCCTTTTTTCCTTTGAGCTAGAAGTTAAGTATAAGTTGAGTAATATAATCTTCTAAAATTGGGTTTCCCTTTCAGACAGCTGGAGGATGGAGTAGGGGAGCAGGGAGGAGGTGACTGCTAACTACAAACCACAAGTTCGTCTTTAAGCTTTCTGGTTAAAAAAAAAAGGCGTCAGCTGCAGGAAAAGGACTTCTGGGGGTAATCTCACTTTAACAAGTAGATGTTGACAACAGTATGAGTTTGGGTTAAGAAATCCTGGGAGAAGAAAGCTAGTCAGGTGATCTGTCTTGTCCAATTGAATTATGTTCATAACAAGTTTCCTATTTTTAAAAATTTTTACTCATTTTGAATTTAAATACAAAAAGACACATAAAAACAGAACATTTCCATATAAACAGCATAACATAAAGAGAGGATTCAGTATCAAACCATGAATTTCCATTTCAGGCTGTTTACTTAAAAAGAAACCTATGTAACAAGTACTGCACATTGTTTTCAAAGCTATCTTGCTTTTCTGTGCTTCCTTCTAAATTTTCTTTTGTTCTCTGCTATGTACTCTTTATTTTTTTTTCTCCCTCTCTCCCCACCCCACCCTGGAGCAGGCTATAATTACATACACACACATTATCCATACTTCTATTTATCATTCTTTCTCTGGAGGTGGATAGCATCTTCCTTCATAGGTCCTTTGTAGTTGCTTTGAGTATTTATGATACTCAAGATGAATTAGTCTTTCCAAGTTCTTAGGACAACATTTCTGTCACTGTGTAAACCATTCTCTTGGTACTGCTCGTTTCACTTTTCATTATTTCATGCAAGTTTTTCCATGTTTTTTTTTTCTAAAATCAACTAAATCATTTCTTATAGCACAGTGGTATTCCATCACAACCATATACCACAACTTGTTTAGCCATTCCCCAATTGAAGATCATTTATAATTTTAGACAATCTGATAGATATAAGATGATATCTTAAAGTTGTTTTAATTTGCATTTCTCTACTCAATAATGATTTAGGGCATTTTTCATATGACTATATATAGTTTTGACTTCTTCATCAAAAGACTTCATATCCTTTGACCATTTATCAAATGGGCAATGACTCATATTCTGATAAATTTGACAAAGTTCTTTATATATTTGAGAAATTAGACCTTTATTTGTGAGACTGTCTATAAAATTTTTCCCAATTTTCTACTTTCCTTCTAACCTTAGCTAACATTGGTTCTATTTGTACAAAACCTTCAATTTAATGTAGTCATTTTTGCACCTCACAATGCTCCCTATCTCATTTATTCATAAATAGTTCTCCTATCCATAAGTCTGACAGATAATGTGTTCCATGTTCTTGTAATTTTCTTATGATATCTCTCTTTATATGTAGGTCACAAATCCATTTAGACCTTATCTTGGTAAATAGTTTAAGATATTGGTCTATGCCCAATTTCTGCCAGATTGCTTTCCAGCTTTCCCAAAAATTTTTGCCAAATAATGAGCCCCCAAAACTTAAATCTTTACATTTGTCAAACACAAGGTTACTGTAAATCTTTACATTTGTCAAACATAAGGCATACTACTGTGTAATGTATGTCTACTCTGTTCCAGTCATCTACTTTTCTATTTCTTAGCTAGTACCAGATAGTTTTGATAATTACTGCTTTATGATACAATATAAGATGTGTTGCTGCTAAGTCTCCTTCTACATTTTTTATCAGTTTTTTTTTTAATTCTTGACCTTTTGTTCTTCCAAATGAATGTTATTATTTTTCTAGCTCAGTAAAATTTAATTAGAATGGCATTGAATAAATAGATTAGTTACATAAAATTGTTGTTTTTATTATATTGGCTTTGCCTACCCATGAACAATTAATATTTCTCCAATTATTTAAATCTGACTTTATTTGTACGAATAGTATTTTACAATAATAATTTTATAATAATAGTTCCTGGCTCTGGTCTGGTAGGTATACTCCCAGATATTTTATGTCTATGGTTATTTTATTTTATTTTATTAGGCAATTGGGGTTAAGTGACTTTCCTAGAGTCATACAGTTAGTAAGTGTCTGAAATTGAATTTTAACTCAGGTCCTCCTGACTCCAGGGCTGGTACTCTAACCACTGTGCAACCTGTCTCATCTTGCAGGGGTTTGTTGGTGATATATAAAAATTCTGATAATTTATGTGGGTTTATTTTACATCCTACTACTTTACTAAAATTACTGTTTTAACTAATTTTTATTTGAATCTTTAGGATTTTCTAAATATATCATATCATCTGAAAAAAGAGGTAGTTTATTACCTCATTTCCCATTCTGATTACTTCAATTTCTTTTTCTTCTCTTACTGCTATTGCTAGCATTTCTAAAACAATATTCAATAATATTGATAATGCACAGTGTAGTTTCCCTGTTTATCTCTTTTAATTAAATCTGCTTTAACTTTATCTGAAATCATGATTGCTGCACCTGCTTTTTTTCCCCCTACATCAGCTAAAGTATATTAAATTCTACTCCAGCCCTTTATTTTAACTCTGTGTATATCTCTCATTTTTAATTGTGTTTCTTGTAAACAACATATTGTTAGATCCTGGTTTTTAATCCATTCTGCTATCCCTTTATGGGTGAGTTCTGCTGCCTGCTACCTGGGCTTGTTGTTTGTTGATTCAACAGTCTCCCTAGAGGTGTTCACATTTCATTCAGGCCAGATCTCTGTACCTGGAGGTTAGGTTTTCCTAAGGTCCTCCCAAGATGTCTTAGGAGGAACTGCTTTACCTTGACTTTTAATTATTTCTGCTGCTCAAAATTCCCTTCAAGGCAATATTTTTATCATGTTTGTGGGAGAATATTAGAGAGACTGCTCTTTCTCGTCTTATTCTATCTTTCCAGAATCTTCTCCCTATTTTTTTTTATTCCTCATATCTGTTACAAAAATAAACTCTGTAAATCACTCCTTTGACACTAATTGCTGAGGGATTAGTTGACCTAACTTAATGGTATCCTGTTGATTGTTACTATTAAATCATTATTTAAACTTTGGAATTATTTTCTTTTTCAGAGAATTAAATTTTAACACATTGAGGGACAAAACTAAGATAAGGACTATCTAATAACCTAAAATTAGAGCAAAGAAAGTTGAACATTCTTATTTTCATTAAATTTTCATTAAAAATTGCTCTTCTGTGCTCAACATAACCATTATTAATACTCATCATTAGAATCAGATCACCCCTCCCTTCCCCTGGTCAGTGCTAGCCCCACTGAAGTTGTTAGAAATAAGGCCTTAGAGAAATAAAGCCTTCTACTTAAAAACAAAACTAAGCTCAGAGTGAGTGAAGAATCATTTATTTTACAGTTCTTGGGAGAACCAGGCAAACCTCTTGGAAGAGATTGCACCAAATACAGAAGCAAGAAAAAGTTTTATACTGTTAGAACACTGCCACTCCTCCCTTCTAGGCCCGGATTGGTCTGTTCCTTTCCAGATTACAATTTTACACATCCACCCATCCCATGTCCCCTTGACGTGCCCCACCCCCATCCCTCATCATCCAAAAGCCTGTGCTCTTTGTTCTACTTAGGGCTAGTTAAAGCCAGTTCTGCCCTCTAAAACTTCGGGGGTCTATTAAAAGATTAGGGACCTTCTCATTGGCTTGCCCTTTCAAGGTTTTGCAAGCTTGTTAAAACAATGTAACTTGTTATACCAAATTCTTTGCTGATGTCGTAAGATGTCAAAGGTTATTTTAAATTGTGAGAGCATGATACCTTGTCCCTTACAATCCCACCTCTTTTTCTTTACAGAAATCATGTTCCCACACTCTCTTCTGGTCTCTTTCAAACTTCTTTAGCATGAGCTATCTCGGTCTTTTCCATCATAATTCTTACATTCCCTGGTCCCATGACTTGCAAATTAGGATATTCTCCTGGTGGGGATCCCTTGGTTAATGCGGTTTTCATCAATCTTTGAACTAATCCTCTTATACAAGGGACTACGAAACATCCCACAGTAGTCATAATTGCTATACCCACAATTAGGGAAGTTATCAGAGACATTGCTACCCCTTTTCATTTTCCAAACCACCTTTCTAGCCAATTAGTGATGGAGTTCCCCACCCCTGCATTTTGGGCCAACTCTTGGGATCAGACTCCACCTTCCTTGATCAGCACTGGTTAAACCTTGCAATGCTTTAGTGATGGTTCTATCTGGGGCTGTGCTGCTGGGCAACATTTCATCACAGGATTTTGGGGACTTAAAACAATATGGGAGAAGGAAGGGAGAAATTGACCGATGCATTGATAAATTAAGAAAGGGGGAAGTCCCCTTATTCAGTACAGATACAGAGATCCAAAAGTAACAATAAATTGTCCTTTAAAGCTTCAAAAGTCTCTTCTCATACAGTTGTCTGGCATTCTGGACACCATCTGGTGAAGTGCTCTGGTCCAAGTGCCGTTCAAACAGTGTCCCGCAGACTTTCCTCCTGCAGAGATCTTCCTTCTTGTATCCACTTTCCTACAAGATTGACCTCAACACAATTTTAAATTACTTTGCCAATAACCAGGGCAAATCATGAAAGTTAACTCAACCCCCGTGTCTCCACTATTACAAGGTCAAAATTGGAACCTTGGCCAGTTGTCATATTTTAAGAAACTCAAATTAGAAAAATTAGAACCTAGCCTTACACTCTGAATTACTTCTAGTTTTATACCTTGCATTAATTCATTATGCATTCCTATTCATATTGCCCCATCAGAGGATGAGATTCCACTAAGGAATTAATAACAGACTCCAATACCTACTAGTTAATTTAAAACCAGTACGTATCAAATAATAAAACAGTCCCAACTTCTGGTCATGTACAAATAAATAATCCTTAATTAAAATGGGTGCTTCTTTCAAGGCGTTTACAAGATTAGTCATAAGCTATTCCTCTTTTAACATTAATTTGTAACAAACTGAGACAACTTTAACATTAACTAAGTATTAACTAACAAAATAGTATCCTAGGTCCACAATCTCCTGGCCTAATTATCCCCTAATGATGGGGTATGGGTCCAAGCTGAGACTTTTGCCCCTTGCTCCAGAAAGAATCTAGCTCCCATTTGGCTATGGACCCCAGAAAACCCTTATACTTCACTCAACTGGCCTATGTGGTTTATCTCCAACAAACTTCTCCCCTGACTGAAAGACCTGGACTGAATTCCTTCAGGTGGGACCCTCGTGTCATGACCTTGGAGTCCCAGCACCCCCAAACCTCTAGACCTCATCATAACCATTATGAGAAATTAGAGGATCCTGACTTATACAGGAATATACTAGTAACGGCTGTCAAGACTGAATACTTAATTCCAAAATCCTAGGTCAAATAACTCAATCTTATACTTGTATCTTACTGTAATAACCTCAGATGTTCCCACATCAATCTATTGTTTAATAGATTCAATATTTATGCTTACAGAACTTATGATTACAGGAATTTGCCATGAAAGAACAGGAACAGAACTAAAGTAAGGGAACGATGCTTCCCTAGATTCATGTCAATTCCAGGCAGAAGTTATATATATAATGACCAACTGCATTGAGCCAGGTTCAAAGTCTCCCATAGTGGGGAAATTGAGTCAGGAGAATCCTACCTCAGCCATGGGGAAAAGTCATTCTCCTGAACTTCCCATGTGAACAGCCCCTTGCAGCTCATAGATGTAGCTCACAAACCTGTTTGCAGACTGCTGACCGTCATGGGTCAGTAGCTCAATCAGTTCCTTGTTAACCGTACCTGGGTTAGACTCAGAATAATAGTTCATTAACAGTTCCCAAGGTCTTAGATAGCAAATTCCCCTTATCAGGGCTTCAGGTGGGACTATAGTTTCACATTAATTAGGGAACATTTCCAAAGTGAGCTCTAAGTAGTTTGCATAACTTCCTACACATGTTCTGGTTCCTCATAACATCCTGAGTAAAATCAAATTTCCATTAAGATCATAAGTTGCTACTCTAAATAGATTTGCCTTTCTGTTTCTCAAGCTTATTTATTCCTCTCTAACCATTCTTAATCTGAAAGAACGAGACACTTTCAGGACTTGAATCCCCTACATATGATAAGTTCAAACAGTAATTTTAACTCTTGCTAGGCCATGGAATGAATTCAGATCAAAATAATAAGATCTTTCCTACTTACAGCTTACATGTATATATACTTATATAGTATTAATACTTATACAGTAT
The DNA here is from genome assembly GCF_900497805.2 of Vombatus ursinus. NCBI lineage: Eukaryota > Metazoa > Chordata > Mammalia > Diprotodontia > Vombatidae > Vombatus > Vombatus ursinus. The sequence goes on along the minus strand of NW_020954604.1, from coordinate 6,360,151 downwards.
TAATCATTAGCCTTAGATCTCTGATGCTGCTTCCATTGAGACTACATCTCCAAAAGCACTCAGTTAAGTCCAGTCCAAGGACTCAACAAACCCAGGAATGAAACTCTTAAAAGTTCATAGTAGGTTTGGGCATAATTTTCTTACGAATAGAAATTTAGTAGGCCCTCTAAAAGAATATCAAAGGTTTCATCAAAACATTTCTCCCTTTCTTAAAAACAGCTTACAGTTTCCTAATTAACATAAAATTCCTAGTTACCTAAATTCTCTAGTCAAAAGGTATTTGCAATGAGCCACTTAATCAGCAAGAGTTCCATCTCACAAAACTTCTATACAACGTTGATAAGAATTATGAGATTCTGGGGCAGCTAGGTGGCACAGTGGACAGAGCACTGGCCTTGGAGTCAGGAGGACCTGAGTTCAAATTTGGCCTCAGACGCATAACATTCACTAGCTGTGTGACTCTGGACAAGTCACTTCACCCCAATTGCCTCACCAAAAAAAAAAAAGAATTATGAGATTCTACAAAATCTCTTTTTCTTTTTTTTGCATAGTTACCAAGTTTCTTTTCCCACACACACAAAATACTTCTATCAGTACTTCACTTAAACAATAACTCCAAATAACTTAGTTAACAATTTTAAACTTCATAAGTGAGAGTCAAATAATCCCAGCTAAAACTTTCCTTTAAACATAGACAAAACTTAGAAGTTCTTATTTCTTAAATTACAGTACTTAAAAGGAAATGTTACAAAATGGGATCATATAGAATGCCCCAACAGCCCCGATTCATTCCTTTTTCTCTTTCTTTGAAGGCACAATTCTTAAGCTAACATTCCAGATTATAAGAGAAATTGCCCTTCCAGCAGCATAACTAATACAATTGCTTACCAGATTACATCACATAAGAAAATTCAGAAATATGTAAGCAGTATATTAAAACTTGAAACAGACCCAATTAATTATTATCAGAAAAAACTTTCTTTCTTTCTGAACCCCTCCACCAGGTCCAACAGTCTCCTAGGGACACTCCCATCCCAATAGACTGGCTTTTCCCCCCCTCTATTATCTATGTTAGCCCTTCGTTGTCTCTTACTGGTCTGATAACCTCAGACAACCTTACTGACATTCCCAGTCAAGACCCTTGGCCTATGGTGGCCTAGATTTCCCCATGCAAGCTAGTCCCTGCCTTAAGAGCCTGGCCCATAGGCCCGTCCCCCAACAAACCCAGTCTTTAGCCTAAAGAAGACCTGGGTTAAATTTTTTTTTTCTAATTTCTAATTGAGACCCTGATGTATGAGAATACTTCATTAATTACAAAACAGTGCATATCAAGTTGTTCATGATAAAATATGTTTGTACCACAGGACATATATTATAAAATTATTTCCACTATTGTAATAAACTTTGAAACAACCCATTATCACTTTAGATGAATGCACTTTCAAATCACTTTGCACAGAAAATCATTCATCTCATCATTAATATGTTGAAACTATAACTTTAAACCACCATGTATTTTTATAATAGTCAAGATTTTAAATGAAAATCTGCTATCATAGTCTTATAACCAAACATACATCACTAGGTATTTAACAGTTTCAAATTATCTCACCTTTATCACTGAAAGACCCATTCCAGGTCAAGAGTTACTTTAACGCCATTTCTACCTCACAATGGTCCCTCAAATTTTACAATCTAAGAGTTTTAGAAATGCAATACAATTTAGACATAGTAAGAACTTTTGTAACAAACAATAAACTTCAGATAACATCAATTGCATTTCCTGATTACCACATATAGAAATTATCACTCTTATTACTCTTGATACCTTTAACAATTACATTAAATAATAATGACATGTTTAACATATGCCATTATGTTAAGCTTTTTACAATCATTATATAATAATTTTTTTGTCCCGTAGCAACCAGTATTTTTTTCCTTTATAGAACAGTAAATTTAAATCCAATCAAATCTGAATTTATAATCACTAATGATAAACATTTAAAAACATTTTTGTTCTAAAGCCAATCCTCTTGGCCCTTTAAAAGGAAATACTCTCCACAAATTTATATATTCCCTTAAAAAGACATGTGGTGACAATTCCTGCTCTAATTCTCTCACCTTTTCTTTCCTACTTCCTTAAGGGAACAAAGAAAAAGTCCCTTCTCCTTCTTAGAGGCTTATCAGATAGAGCCACTCTCCTGAAAAATCTCAGGCTTCAGCAATTTGAACAAGGTGTAGTCAGGTTTTCCCACCGAGCTTAAATAAAGCCCTCCTACAGGTTTATCCTGAGAGGTGGATGGCCTTCTTAACCCTCTATAACTTTACTAGTTTTCAAATCAAGCTACAAAATTTTCATTTTTCAATCCTTCTACTTAAAACAGACCCAAACTCTCTCACTCCTTCTCAACATTCTTAAACCATCTAAAGCTGATACCCAGAACAACCATCCAAGGGTGGGGAACTTAAGACCCCCACCCAAATTACACTCACCAAGGCTGGGCAGCTTTCCTTTGCAGTTCTGAAATCTGAAGGGAGATAGGAATTGCAAATCCAGAGAAAAGCATTGTCCCACTCTCTCTCTCTCTCTCTATCTCTCTCTCTTTTACAACTTTATTATGCATTCTAAACAAATCACTGAAATCTTATCACATCAAAAGACAGAAAAACCCTTATTTTTTTTCCCCCAACACTAAACACATTGCCTCAATACCAAATATATTGGTGGGAGGGATACAAAGACAGCAACTCAAATTCTTAGTCTTGGGATCCCCATTAAACCCGAATTCAAATTCTTCTCGGCCCCCTTTTTTTTTCTTTTTCTCTCAGCCCCAGCCATCTTGGGCAGCATGCTCCAAATCCTTATCAGTAAAGGCTACTTGCTGCATCTTCCACTAACTTCTGAGAGATTCTCTCGCTGCCTTTTTGATTCTAATCTCAATCTCCCAGTGAAAGCCTGAGATAGGAGCTCTTTCCCACTGTTCCTTCTCCAATCTCAGACCTCAAAAGTTACCCAAAAATTTCTCTGGCAGACACAAAACATCCACAGACAGACAGACAGACAACATGAGCATGATTCTAATTCTAATCTTAACAGGTCAAAAAAAAAAAAACACACTTTTCCTCCCCTTTTCCTTTAGTAGGAAAAGTTTTTCCTGGGTAGTCCCACTACCTCAGTTTGCTGGCTAGCATCCAATGGCCTCCCATCACTAGGTTTTCTCCTCCAAGGGTCCCTTTCCTTCCTGGGAGTGGTCTTAACCTAGGATTTGTGACTAACAAGGTTTCCTCTGAGGGTCGTTTTTCTTCCTGGGACCGGTCCTTACCTTGCTCAAGATATCTCGACTTTTGTAGTCCCCTGGCCACCGTGGATATCTCCCCCGATTTTTTTACTCAGCCCTTTCAGCCTTAAAAACCAAAACCTTAGGGTTCAGGTGACACGCAACCGACTCGGCCCAAGGAATAAATCAGGGACTGCCAAATTAAGGGCGGGAGCGCTCTTCCCTGAGTTCACTCACTTGAGTCAGGGTCAGGGGTCTTTGGATTCTGGACGATTCCCCAAATTGTTAGAAATAAGGCCTTAGAGAAATCAAGCCTTCTACTTAAAAACAAAACTAAGCTCAGAGTGAGTGAAGAATCATTTATTTTACAGTTCTTGGGAGAACCAGGCAAACCTCTTGGAAGAGATTGCACCAAATACAGAAGCAAGAAAAAGTTTTATACTGTTAGAACACTGCCACTCCTCCCTTCTAGGCCCGGATTGGTCTGTTCCTTTCCAGGTTACAATCTTACACATCCACCCATCCCATGTCCCCTTGATATGCCCCACCCCCACCCCTCATCATCCAAAAGCCCGTGCCCTTTGTTCTACTTAGGGCTAGTTAAAACCAGTTCTGCCCTCTAAAACTTTGGGGGTCTATTAAAAGATTAGGGCCCTTCTCATTGACTTGCCCTTTCAAGGTTTTGCAAGTTTGTTAGAACAATGTAACTTGTTATGACCAAATTCTTTGCTGATGTTTAAGATGTCAAATGTTATCTTAAATTGTGATAGCATGATACCTTGCCCTTTATAAAGTCTTACTTTTTCATCCATTTTCCCTCCCCTTTAACTCCACACAGACTACTATTCTTATCTTTGCATTTTGTTATTAAATGTTACCATATTGAAGATTATAATTTCTTATATTAGTTACATTTAAATGAGTGAGATTTAGGAAACATTCTTGTTTCCTTGAGGGAGAATTGGGACATACCTTAGTCTAATCAGCTACCCATTTACAAGGTTTGTTAGTGTTATTTCTATAGCTGATTATTTTCATCCATTTTATGCTAGATTGTATTAGCTACAGTTTCAAAAGGCTGATATTTTCTGACTTTGCCTCTAGATTTTGGGAGTGTCTCCAATTTGGAGCTTCCTATTCCCTATGCAGCAACTGACCACAGATGAGACCTTGCTATGCAAGTAATGATCCCAGAGAATAGCTTGGGATCCATCCTTATAAAAAAAATAATAAAAATTACATAATTCAGTGTAGGTGTTCCAAATATGTCAAGATTGATTCACCTATATTCTAAACTTGCTTATTTTCTGACTATCTGGCATGATAATGTAGTATTAACATGCAAATCTCTTAAGTTTAGCTTTTCTATGTTTGTATTTCAGAATGTCTTGGGTATTGCTTTTTCTTTTGTTTTGTTTTATTTTTCTTTAGCAACCTTTCCTCTTGATCTCACAAAAACTTGACTCCAGATGCAAGGAAAAACTGCACTTATCCCGTATGTAAAAGAAAGTGCCCCCTACCTGGGTATGCTGAAGACAACCATTGGCATCATATGGGAGGAAGGCTTTCTAAAATTTTGGCGAGGAATACCTGCAGTTTATAGACAGGTAGGTATGTGGAAGCATATAAGTTTGTTTTGTATTTGGTGATTAAATGTAATGTACATCTATTTATTAGTATAAAATATTAATAATTATTCATCTATTGAGTAATCATTTGGAGTAGTGTTGGAATAGATTATCCTTTATCAGTCAAGAATCCCAATTAATGAAGAAAGTTTGAAGGCTTTTTATTTTTCCAAAATGCTTCTAGAAAATTCTAAGGAATTTTACACTGTAAAAATCAAGAACAGTGCTTATCTAACCAAAGGAGAAATAAGTTAAAGATATGTTTGAAGGGGCAAATCATGACAAATTAGTAACATATAGCCTTTAAGAACTTCAGGGTGACATAAAAGTGCTACAAATTATAGAAGTCCAAAGAATTATAAAATTATCACAACAAAGTCATCATAGCTGTAATAGAAATAGGGATAAGATGTGTATTTTCATTACTATATGAAGCTCCCAGGTAAAGAAATCCCTCTACCAGTTTGAGCCAGCACCTCCTCTGTAACTTATAGTCTTAGAGAGTTGCCCAGAACCCTGAGAGGTTTAAATGATTTGCCCAGGATCACACTGCCAGGATGTGTCTTTAAGAACAGCTATCCACTATATTATGCTATTATTATGATATTCCAGCATGTTCTAGTCATTTGTTATGTAAGCAATAATCTTGTGATTACTAGCTAGTGGCTTAAGTTAGTGACCTAGTTATTTCATCTATAGTATTAAGGCCTTTTAGTTTGTACTTATTTAAAAGTTTGAGTATCAAAAATTCTGCTTCTTCAGGAATTTATCTTGATTCTTGCTAGTCACATACTCCATATTTTTTTCTCTGATGCTTTTCTATTGAATAGAGTCAATTTGTCTAAAAATGTGATTAATTTGTAAGTGTACTTTGTAACTTAAAAGAAATTGAATAACCATTTGACTTTCAACTTGTGATTGGTGACATTTTTCTCTTATTTCAGAAATGACCAAATCAAGTAATTCCTGGTTTTAGTTTTCTCTGAATATAAATAATAATAATAATAATAATAATAATAATAATAATAATAATAATGACAACAACAATAACAATAGTTAATGTTTACATAGAAGTTTTAGAGTTCCAAAAACTTTCCTCCCAACAACCACTTATCTACCACATAGGTAGATAGTACAAGTTTTTGTTATCTTCATTTCATAGGTGAGGGAACAAGATTCAGTGACATAACCATAGAAGCTCAGACGTTTTAGGGCTGGGGTTCAAACTCAGGTCTCTGGACTATAAGTCCAAGTTTCTTTCCACTGACTAGCTTCTTTGAGATGAAAATATTTATGAATAAATTACTAATTACTATGATTCTCTAAATTTCTCCTATGCCAAGGGAAGAGTATCTGGTCCTTCTTTTTATAAATAGAATAATACTATGACCAAGTATATCATCCTTAGGCTCTGTGCTGTGTGTGCTCCTGGTCTTTCCAGGAATATAATGGGATTCATTCTATTCCCTGCAACACAAAGAGCACTAAAAGAGCTAGCTATCATTTATATAGGCTCTAAGGTTTGCCAAGCACTTTACAAATATTATTTCATATGATTCTCACAAACAACTCTGTGAAGTAGGTGCTATTATTCTCATCCCCATCTAATAGATGACAACTGCGATGCTGAAAGGTGGTGAGTTGTCTATAAACACTCAGCTAGCTGACCTGACTGAGGTAGGATTTGAACTCAGGTCTTCCTGACTCCAAGTCCAATAGTATCCACTGCCCCTATCCACCTAGATGCAGAAAGGAAGGAAGGAAGAAAGAAGGAAGGAAGGAAAGAAGGAAGGAAGGAAGGAAGGAGAAAGGAAGGAACAAACAAATGAAAAAAGAAAAGAAAAGAAAAAAGAATTTCTGATCATGAAAGCTGCCACTTGCAGGAGAATGATAACTTAGCTCCAGAAGAAAAAAAGATGTTTTTACACACACACACACACACACACACACACACACACACACACGCACACTCGTGTGTGTGTGTATGTATACATACTTACATATGTGTATGCATATACATACAAACACACACACACAGGATAAGGCACCTATCTTCTCTGTGACTAATGAACATATTTTCTCTGGTGTAAAAAGCAGAAAAATATTTTAATCAGAGAAATACACTGTCTCCAGTGAGAGAGGCTATCTTCAAGCATAAGAATGAACAATTTTTGATAATTTGCTAAGTTTTATACATTTCTAAAGAGACATAGATCTCTTTACAATTTTATTGTATTGATTCTCATTTACTCTATGTAGACTTGACTGTCTTCATATAGGTGACAATGAATTAGTTAATGGGATAATGTATTAATTTACTGACTTAACTAATGCACTTGCATACTAGGCCTTATTAAGGTTTAGGAGGCTGAATGTATGATTTAATAGTATAAAATACAAGTTATTTAGTTGATTATCTTTAATGGTCTATTTTTCATAGTGTATTCTGGGTTCTTAAAGGTCTCCTATGAATATCATCATGACTGTTTTTGGGAAACCTGAAAATAACCAGTTTCCTCTTTGGTAAGTATAGAATAATCTTGTCACTGTAAACCTTTAAGGTTTGTTCATCTATTAGATTGATATAAAATGGTGTCTTTGAGATAAAACAATTTCATAGTACAAATTTAAAGTAAGTGATTTTTAGAGGATGAAACAGGGTGAATGTCTGGATCTAAGATTCATCAGGGAAGGGATCTCCTGGTGAGCAAATTCCCTCTTTAATGCAGATCTACAACTGATATAATCTTGGGGAGTTGTCTAGGACACTGAAAAATTAAACAACTTGCCCATAGTTACAGTTAGTATGAGTAGGAGGGAGAGAAAAAAACATTCTAATGCCAGTATCTAATGCCCTGAGCACAGTTTAAAATGTAAAATTAAATACATTTTTGAATTTGTTATAAGGAGATTTTTATCTGTTTTGGAAGTTTATAAAGACTTTAGCCAAAAACAACAAAAAAGACAAACACAAACTATTTATCTGAGATAGCAATGTAGACCAAAAGCCCAACATCATATAGTTAGAATATGTAAAATTCATTCCTCTGGGAATGCCATAGTTACAAATCATTTGCTCTAGTCAATGTTATTAGAACGCAACATAGTGAAATACTTTCAAAGAACCTTATCCACTAGAACTGGCAAAATGGAAAAGTAGAAAAGGAAATGCTATTCTCTTTTTATACATATAGTAAAACCTATAATTCTGCCATTAATTGGAATGTTTAGAAAAGGTTTTAATCATTTTAACCTTTATGGGAAATGTTTCAAAAGCATATTTCTTTCTAGCCTTAATAATCTTAGTCCTTCAACAAATCTTTGAGTTGATCTAAGTGCAGCCCATCCACAGAAATGCATTTCCTCCCATAAAATTGCCACAGGTGGTCCATCTAACATTCTGAGGGTCCTCCTTTTGGTCTCTTAACACGAGTGGGTACAAGTACAGCACCTTGGCTGATCATTTTTTACCTCTCACTCTCCCTGTGTGACCTGTCCACCTCTTTTTTCTTATCACCTCTCTCAGATGAACTCATTTATGCCACTGTACAGTTTCTTGTTGCTAATATGTTGTAGACTTCTTATGCTTACAATATACTTCTCCATTGTGATTTGGATGACCTCCAACATTAACTCTTGGGAAGCTGGTTTTCCATTACTCATAGCTGTATGGCAGAACAGGAAGAATATTGCTATTAAAAAGACAGGCCTTTGTTTCAGGGAGAAGCTTGGTGTCATTGAAAAGACATTTTAACAATTAATATCCAGTCTACTGTCTATGTCCTATTCAATTCTGGATTCAGTTTCTTATCTATATGCAATGTTGTTCCAAAGTATGTACAGCTTCATTAGCTATGCAGCCAATTTACATGTCACAGTTTGGGCAATAGGCATTCTTTATCCACTTGGCTTTTCCTATATGGATAGCTAGATCAAACACTTATGAGCTCTTATGGATCTCATTTAGGAGACTCTGCATTGATCCAGGCTTGATGCAATTAGCACAGAGCTATCCATAAACAGGATCACAAGAACTCACAAGGAAAACCTTACCTTAGGGATGCCCTCTTCCATTTGGATTCTGTTCTGTTCATCCTCCATTACAGTGGTAAATACCTTTGATGAGTATGTTTCTCTCTGTCTATACCTTACTTGATATTAATAATCAGAGAATTGTTGAACAAAGATATTCTGTTACATCAATTAAAGAATCTTAAATGATTTTTGCCTTGTTGGAGGAGAGAGCCTTTAAGGTTGCATTTTGTACTTAATATTATTTTTTTTCGATTACATGTAAAATAGTTTTCAACATTTTTTTTGTAAGATTTTGAGTTCCAATTTTTTCTCCCTCCTTCCCTTCCCTGCCCTGTCCCCAAGAGATCAAGCAATCTGATATAGGTTATACATGTACAATCATGTTAAACATATTTCCACATTAGTCGTGTTGTGAAAGAAGAATAAGAATAAAAGGGAAAAAAAACACAAGAAAAAAAGAAAAAAAAACAAGTGAAAATAGTATGCTTCGATCTGCATGTAGATGCCAAAGTTCTTTCTCTGGATGTGGATAGCATTTTCCATCACAAGTCTTTTGGAATTGTCTTGGATTTTATTACTGAGAAGAGCTAAGTCTGTCATAGTTGATCATTGTATAGTGTTGCTATTAGTGGGAACAATGTTCTGTTTCTGCTCACTTCAGTCTGTATCAGCGTATATAAGTCTTTTCAGGTTTTCTGAAATCTGCCTGCTCATCATTTCTTATAGCACAATAGTATTCCATTACATCAATATACCACACCTTGTTCTGCCATTCACCAATTGATGGGCATCCCCTCAGTTTCCACTATTTTGCCACCACAAAAAGGATTGCTTATAAATGTTGTATACACATGAGTCCCTTCCCCTTTTTTATGATCTCTTTGGGATACAGACCTAGTAGTGGTATTGCTGGATCAAAGGGTATGTCCAGTTTTATAAACTTTGAGCATAGTTCCAAATTGCTCTCTATAATGGTTAGATTAGTTCACAACTCCACCAACAATGCATTAGTGTTCCTACTTTTCCACATCTTCTCCAACATTTATCATTTTCCTTTTCTGTCATATTAGCCAATCTGTAATGTGGTACCTTAGAGTTGTTTTAATTTGCATTTCTCTAATCAATAGTGATTTAGAGCATGTTTTCATATGACTATAGATGGCTTAAATTTCTTCCCCTGAAAACTGCCTGTTCATATCCTTTGACAATTTATCAATTAGGAAATGACTTATATTCTTATAAATTTAACTCAGTTCTCTAAGTATTTGAGAGATGAGACCTTTATCAAAAACACTGACTGTAAAAATTGTTTCCCAGCTTTCTAATTTTTTTCTAATCGTGATTGCATTGGTTTTGTTTGTGCAAAAACTTTTTAAGTTAATGTAATCAAAATTATCCATTTTGCATATCATAATGTTCTCTAACTCTTGTTTGGTCATGAATTCTTCTAAAGTTGCATTTTGCTCTACCAAATTAGGTACTTTTTATAGGCAACATACAATAGGCATACTGGGATTTTAGATTCTCTCCAGTTTTCAGACAACTGTGAGATTATGAAGAAGTTGTTTACTATATAAGGTTCCTATTCATTTCTCATTTTTAGCAAGAACGTTCTCTGTTCTCTTGACTGCCTTTTTTCTTTATTTAGCAATAACATGCATGTTTTTTTTTGGTAAGGCAATTGGGGTTAAGTGACTTGCCCAGAGTCACACAGCTAGTGAGTGTTATGTGGCTGTCTTCCTGACTCCAGGGCCAGTGCTCTATCCACTGTGCCACCTAGCTGCTCATACAGCATGTTTCTTTCCCAGTCATTCTGTGTGTGTGTGTGTGTGTATTATATATATATATATATATATATA